>NC_056745.1:106557220-106672220 GCF_019279795.1 Protopterus annectens | reverse complement strand
TTATGCAAGAAGGGAAAGTTTCATAATTTATTTTGAAACAAATACAGACTGCTTCTGATATCCAGAGATCATAATGGATATCATCTGTTGCAAAGTTAGAGGATAATTTTATGTTGGTTGTTAACAGAAAATAGACGAGATCTTTGAGCAAACCCATACATAGTTACACCATTTTCTGATTTATACAGCAACTCAGTTCCTTGCAATGTAATGTTTGACTCGAACAAGCTATACAAATATATACTGAATTCCATCATGCTTTCCTTTTAAAAATGTCTTTAATTTCAGTTTGAAGTTTGAACATATTACTTCTTTGTTTAAACCATGATGGAATATTAGAAGAAATAATGGAGTAATTATGGCTATTTTATAGAAACTTTAGTACTGGTACCTTTCATGAACAAATATGTAAGTTTATTTATTTAAAAAATAAATAAATTTGGCATGCTTCACTTTACATGTCCTTTCCCATATATATATATAATTTTGTTGATACAGGTCATGCATACATGCTTCACCACATGCTTCAACCACAGTGGGTGATGTGCTGATACCTTGATCACTTGCCCAGCCTAGGATACAAATTCTGACTTTCTGTGAAGTATATTAACAAGGCAGGGGACAATCAAAACCTCTCCATTCTAAATAAAGAATGGCTGACAAGAGCCTCTAAATTAATTCTCAGGCAACTGCAGTTAGTTCTCTGGTAAATTAATCAGTTATTGAACTTGGATCAACAGCACTGCAGATAGGAGCTCAATCTCTCTCTTGCCCTCTCTCTCTCTCTCTCTCTCTCTCTCTCTCTATATATATCTCTCCCCTCAGTGAGTTGACAGCATAAATCAAAATATTTGAATTCCTAGACAGTATACTTGCTAGCACTTTAGTACTAAATGTCAGAAACATAGTTGCTAATTTCATAAAGCATATTTAGTTATTTAATGAACAGGCAATCACCCTCATTGGAAGACAGTCATATGTCTGCTCCATTCAGCATAAGGACATTTCACTTATTCTGATTTTATAAATCTTTTTAAGGCCTTCAGAATTGTATTCCATCCCCTACTCATCTTACTCCTGTACAGAATAGCCAGAATGAAGCCTAGTAAACATTCCTTAAAATGGTTATAAAGCTATCTCTCAAACCAATTTCAATCCATGAAACAGTTGCAAATGTACTCTGATTTCTTACTGACTACCAGAGGTGATCTTCGAGGATCCATACTTGGACCATTCCTATATAATATATTCATTAATGATATGTTTATATCCATCCCCAATGCCATCTTAGTCCAGTTTGCAGATGACTCCATCTTCATCTGTTCAATTAATTCCTTCAGACCACTACATCACTGACTCCTCAAATGATGTTGCTATCCGACTGAATGACTGAGGCAGACTAATGATTAGTGTCAGACCCATGGCCTCAAACTAAATGCAGAGAAGTGCATAATAACACCCTTTGGGAAATCAAATATCCCTGCAAATTACAACATTGATAGCACCCACCTAAGAGTGGACCCAGTAGTGAGAGATCTCGATACATAGATAGATAGTAATCTGAACTTTGACCACCATGTGTCCATGGTGGTGAGGAAATCCTTCTATGTGGCTCAGCTTATAAGTAAGGGCATGGCATCCAGATCTAAGGATGCCATAGTACCACTGTACTTTTCCCTTATCAGTCCAATAAACTATAATGCACCCTTTTACATGTACCTCTCCAGGCATCTACAACAGTTGGAGAGTCCTCAGAGGTTTCTCAGAAATAATGCAGGGTATAACCAACATGTCATGTGCCATCTGATTAAAATCCATATCACTGTATTTGGTTTCATACCGATTACTGAGGGGTGAACTATGCCTGACTTACAAGGCAGTATCTGACCCAGCACAGATGGAAATGTTGCATATTTGCAAAACTAACTGCACAAGGGTCACATACTCCAAGGATCTAAGCCTGATCTCTGACATGAATAGATCATGCTAAATTGACAGATATGTGTTCCAGAGATTGTCCCTCCTCTGGAATAAGCTTCCTAGTCACGTGAAGCAGATCCCTTCTCTAACCCTCTTCAAGTGGAATCTGAACAAATGGATGTTAAATAGAAAATTCACTCCTGAGGTGGAACACATATCCCTTATGGATAGATGACTGTACAAATGATCAAAACCCCACTTGCTGACCCTTGCTTTCTTTCCTCTAGGGATAGAAAATTGGGCAAAATCTGGGTAAACCTAGCTAGACTTCTAAAGTCTCTTGAGCCATTAGCCTAGTAATCTCCTATGAACCTATAACCTTTAACAAAACTGCCAAATATGCAGCCAATGTCTCTAACAAATGTCACCATTGAACAGCATTATGCAATATTATTTCAATTTATATCAAATAAGAACACAACTCAAGGCTGGTCAAGCAGTATAACACACTTGGGTCTCTGCACGTCAAACTTACCATACTGTATCCTCTTAGGCTAGAGGTCCCACTCCATGAACTAGGAAGCCCACACCACATGCTTAAATGAACTGGAGACACATCCCATGCAACCCAACATGATATCATGGGTGACTTTAACTAACTAACATTATGTGGAAATGATACACAACCTCAAACATGCAGGCCCAAAGATTCTTGGATTTTTAACACAAACACCATAGAAGAGCTAGTCTTCAAACCCACCAGGGGTGCAAGTGTCCTTGACCTGGTCCTTTGAAAGGTGGGGGAATAATGCATACCCCTAGTGTTAAGTCCTCATTAGTCAGGTTGGATCACAAAGCTGTCTCCTTTGAAATGGATATTAAGCTTGATAGCTCAGCAAACCCCCAGATCATTAAATAAATATTCCAAAGTTAACTACCTCCTATTAAGCAGCAGCTTAGCAAAATTCCAAGCACCCCAAACCTTAATAACTGGTTACAGAAATTCTCTATAATCAAGTAATTATTTGCATAGAAACAGCTACACTTACCCAAAATAAACATAGGACAACGTCAAGAAACAAGCTACCCTGGTAGAATCCCAGTATAAATAGGTTGTATAACAAAAAAAAAAAAAGAAAATCATGTCCAAAAGCAGAAAGTGTTTTTCCCAGCAAGGTAAAGACTTCCACATCAATCTGAATAAGCAACTCAGGGGATTAATGAAGTCCACAAAAGCCAAATCAGAGAGAAGAATAGCCTTCCAAATTAAGGGCAACCATTAGGCTTTTTTCACCTCTGTCCACAACATTGAAGGTAGCATTCAACAGTGTTCCAAATTAATGGTGAAGGAAACCACCTATATGGATCTGGAGGACATAGTAAATCTGCTGAAATTTAGCTCCAGGCTTGCCCTCCTTTACCCTTAGACATCCTGCAGGATGTATCCCCCACAAACCATTTTTCCACCAATTGTTACTAGGGAGCAGGTCCTCCTGCATTGTGTAAAGCCAGGAACTCTGCTTTAATGGGCCTTGATAATATCCCAGGATGACTCTGTTTTAATTTCTCCAAGTCTTTTGCATTTCTAATACCATGACGGTAATGGACCCCATTCCTAAGTAAAAGTACAATTAAAGTTCAGGAAATTAGTATTATTTCAATCTTTGATATTAGCCAAAAGTGCTCTTCGCAGCATCCACAATGTGCCCAGTAACAACTCCTTCTGCAGTTCATATGGAGTTACATGTATTGGTAACATATCCAATTATGATTGTAAATTCTATTTAAAAAGACCTGTTACCCCAACTACTACCGGAACTGTCTGGGCATCCTTCTTCCACATTGTCCTCATTTCCACCTGCAAATCCTGGTATTTTATGACTTTATCTCTCCCTGTATGTAAAACACTGTAGTCACTGGGTGTAGCAATTTCAATAATCAATGCTGCTTCTGTCTTCTTTTCATAGACTACTATATCTGGTTTTCTCACATCTATTTTCTGAGCTGTTGGTAGTAGGTGATCCCATGTGATATAAACATCATAATTTTCTATTATGCTTTGTGGCTCATGTTTCCAATGTTTTTCAGCCACTTCAGTACCATAATATTTGCACAATCCCCAATGCAACAATGTTGTCACATTGTTATGTCTTTCAGTATACAGTCCTTCTGCCATTAGTATATCACAACCAGCTGCAAGACGTGAGATTGTTTCCAGTTCTGTTTTACAAAACCTACATTTGTCCATTTCTCCCACATGTTCAATAGATTTTGTAAACCAACGTGTACATAGTCCACTATCTTGGACTGCCAATATTAATCTTTCATCTTTTGTTTTAAATTCGCCTCTCCTTAACCATTCCTGCATTCGATCCTGATCAACATAAGGTTGTTCCAAGAGTTTCTTATACTTGCAGCTATAGTTATGCATTTTCCACATTTCTTGCCTTCTCATCTGATCCTTCACTTTACATTCTTTCTTTTGGTTTTTGGCACATTCAGTTGCTGCCTGATTTTTATCTACTTCTGGTTTGATTTCCATTCCTGCTTGAAGCCGATATGCTTCTGTTAAACGAAGCAGGGAACTCATCTTAGATTTTTTTCTCCTCATGTTTAAGAACTTTCACTACATTTGGGTCTTGTGAAGTCAACAGATATGTGTGCATTCCCACGATTACAGCTCTATACATGTAATCAATTTCGATGAGGTCCATACCTCCTTCAGAATGTGGGCTATATAATCTTGGTATGTACTGATTTTTATAAATCATTTGATGAGCATGAAGCATGCTTCTTGTTTTTCTGTCTAACTTGTCCAACACGTTTCGGGGCCAGTCAATTACTCCAAAGCTGCAAGTTAAGGCAGGAAGAGCAAATTGGTTTACAGCTTGGACTTTATTGCTAGATGTCAATGCTGTTTTTAATATTAATTTAAGCCTTCTAAACTATTCCTTACTGTGTTTTATTCACATTTGTTCATATTTTATTGCTGATCCTTCATCATTTCCCAAATATTTATATACTCCCTCTTGCTCAATTCTTTTATATCACATGACTCCTGAGTAGCATGACCTGTCAGGCCCACTAGAATCTCTGTTTAACCATAGCCTCAGACAGATTTCATGCTAAATGAATGGAGGACTCCAACTATTATCCTTCTATACAATGGGAGATGGGGCTTCCATGGACAAGGGGAACTACAGACCCACAAGTCTGAATAGTTTCACATGTAAGGCCACGGAAAGAATTATTATGGATCTGATAAGTAATGGCATAGGAAATCTAGAGACAATGGACCCTGCCCAGTTCAGTTTTATCAAAGGCAGGTCATGCCTACTTAACCTAGTGGGCTACTTCAAAAAGTCACTAAAACTATGGATGAGGGCAAGACAGTGCACACTGCTTGCCTTGACCTGGCCAAGGCATTCAACACAATACCTCACTCAGGCATTGTAGCTAAACTTACAACATATTTCCCTAGTTGGCTAGCCAGCTGGCTGACAGATAGATACAAGGAGTTAAAATAGGGTAATTCACTTCTACAAAGACACTAATCACTAGTGGAGTCCCACAGGGATTGGTGCTTCAGTCCCTCCTTTTTAGCATCTACTTCTATGAAGTTAAAGCAAACATCTACAGACTGTTGCTGGCCAAGGATGCAGACAACTCCAAACTAGGCATGTCCACTGAATCCCCTAAAGCACTGATAACCTTCAAGAAGGCCTGATTCAGACAAACAACAGGTGCCAGAACTATGGACATAAAACATATAAGAGTACCCTTTGGAAAGATGGCCACCCTTGGAAATTACCAGACTGATTATACACCTCTAAAAGTAGACCCAGTGGTCAGGGATCCTGGAACGCATGTTGACAATAACCTGACCTTTGATCACCATGTGTCTACTGTGATAAGGAAATCATTCTACATTGCACAATTTATAAGTTAGAGCTTGGAAGCAAAGTTCATCCCTAACCCTATTCAAATGTATCTTGGACCAATGGATGGGAAATTGAAAATTTACCCCTGGTTTGGTCACGCTGCAGTCCAGTTAGTGAACTACTGACCAGCAGCCGGTGTCTGTACCTGCTTCATAAAATTAAGAAGGAGAGATGAATACACCATGGCAGTATTACACCAAGCTGAAATATTTTAAATAATTTCACTTTTCGCCACAATTCAGAAAGGCATTTATGGTATAAACAGATATCAAGCCAATGTTATAAACACAAAGTCTTTTCTGGAAAATTATTTTATGGTAGCCCTTCTGTACAGCATTTTATTAACTAGAAAAATGATTAACTGTGTTCCCAACAACGCAAGTTACTTAGAGGAGCTGCCCAAGGTACACGGAGACATTTTTATGTATGTGCTGGGCATGGCGAAATGGCAAGTGCCGCCAAAACAGCTAACTTTGTTGAATCAAATATATCCCTTTAATTTCAAATTTACTAATAAAGATATGCATTTGCAATTGTTGGCTTAAATTAACTGCTTTATTCGACAAAGTTTCAAAATAAATGGGTGCAGATGATATGACATTAGCTATAGAAATCAGACTAGCAGAACTTTATCTTAAATGAATAAAAACAGAAAAAAAAAATGTGGAAATTCCAAGAACAATGTATAGATTGTTACTTATAAATTGATTTAGGACACAGTTTTTACAAATGATTTTTTGCCCAGTTTTAATTTGTACAGCATAAGTTAATTTCACTGATTGATTAAAGCGAAGCTTTTTCGCAGATATTTGAACCTAATCAGGGCTCCGTTCCCTTCTATTCCTTTCGTTCTCTTCCTAGCCTTTTCCCCTGTCCAACATGCTGAAACATAATACAAATTTTATTGACCAACATGCAGTAATATATTTGTTTAATCTATTACATTTCAGTCAGCTATCTACTTATCTGTATTGCGATTATGTTGTAATTCAGTCTTATTAAATTTGAATCGCCATAAGCTGTGTTTCGTTCTTAATCACACGATTGTTAGTTAGAAGGCTGGCAGTAACTGTTTCATGTATTAGGTATCACAATGTAGAGCTAGAGCCTTACTGTTTGTAGCTACATGGGTAAGCAATGCACAAAGCACTGACCCTGGAGGGTCACCAGGGTCCTTTCATGGTGGCCTGCAATGCACAGAGCACTGACCCTGGAGGATCACCAGGGTTCTTTCATGGTGGCCTGCAATGCACAGAGCACTGACCCTGGAGGGTCACCAGGGTCCTTTCATGGTGGCCTGCAATGCACAGAGCACTGACCCTGGAGGGTCACCAGAGTCCTTTCATGGTGGCCTGCAATGCACAGAGCACTGACCCTGGAGGATCACCAGGGTCCTTTCATGGTGGCCTGCAATGCACAGAGCACTGACCCTGGAGGGTCACCAGGGTCCTTTCATGGTGGCCTGCAATGCACAGAGCACTGACCCTGGAGGATCACCAGGGTCCTTTCATGGTGGTCTGCAATGCACAGAGCACTGACCCTGGAGTGTCACCAGGGTCCTTTCATGGTGGCCTGCAATGCACAGAGCACTGACCCTGGAGGGTCACCAGGGTCCTTTCATGGTGGCCTGACTAGAAAAGAGTGAGAAGGTAAATGTTGCACTTTCCTGACTATTTCAGAATTACCACTGAGTTGGCATATAATTCAGGTGTGACAATGTTTGCCCCCTTGCTTGGGTGGGGCAAGAGATGCAGGATGTCTTCCCCCTTTGCAAACAAAAAATAGTTTTGTGTTGCTGACCTCGAATAGCGTTGTTGTTTTGGCTTGTGGCCTCTCAAGATTTTAGCTGTTTTGAGGTTGAATAATCATGAGCTTATCAAACGAAATGTTATTTATTCACAGAGGACCCATCACAGTGAAATATGATAAGGTGCACCATTTTATGCCAGAAAAATAAAACTCCTTTTGAACATCCTCTGAAAGAAGAAAATTGTCTTTGTATTATCAAGAAGTATATTCTACAAAAACGCAAAAAAAAAAAACAAATGAGTGAACCTGCCTTAAATTATTGTAGTGCGTTTCTGAAAACAGAGTGAGAGTGATCTAATAGCTGCTTTATTTTGCATAAACTGAACAAAAGTGGCTATAAAACATGAAGAAATAATATAGCTTCTAAGTATAATTCCACATTTGAGACTTGTGACCCGTGACTCCCCTGTAGGTGTAAAGAATTTGAAGATGATTGGTAGTTTAGAGATTGTGCAACATTACTAACTGATGAACAGAATGTTCTTGGTTTAGATATTACATTACTTAACATGAACTACTCTAATCAAGTTTCCTCTGCAGCACACTCCTTTGCAGCCTCTTCAGTTTTGTTCCCATCCTAAGAGAGTTATTCATCTTGTTTGTTACCTCTTGTCTTCATTCCAGTTCCAAGATAAACAGTATGTTGCTTCCCTCCAGTTAAAGAAATTATCTTTAGTTCTCAGGGACTGAAGGAGCAGTAGGACACATCATTTTAATTTTTGTTGCGCAACATGTAGATAACATGAATACACATCAGCGTGTTTGAATGTAAAGACACTCAGAGTTCTGTGTGTATTAAATGGTATTAGCAACAGAGCCAGGAAAATAGATTTATTGGATTAACTGAACTGCTTGTACTTCTCACGGGCAAGATTTAGTGGCCACCCCATTTTGTTTCTCACAAACATTTTTCTAAAGTTCAACTCAAATTACAGAACTTATGACAGGTGTTTTACACCTTATCTTAGAGCAAGCTGAGGTCACTGCAGTCTGCTTAAAAGATCTGTACGCAGTCATTGCACATTTTTTTTATAATTTAAAGTAAAACGTTGCATAAATAAATAGAGAAAGGGCTATAAAAGCATCTTGCTCAGTTTTTTTTCCCAAATTAGTTATTGTAAATTAGTGGATCTGGCTATACCTGTTTGAGGTGCACTTCTGAAAGAAGAGTTTTAGGATGTCTAAAACAGAGGTAAGTTCTGAGATAAAGGAGAGCGAGCGTGTCTCATATGACACGTCTCAGTGTCACCTTCACTCTGAACCACAGGAGCATAATTATTATTTTTTTTCTAAAAAATGTGACTTTATTCAGCTCATGACCCCCTTTAAAAATTAATATAAATATTGTGCACTGCACTCGATGGCAAGGCTAGCAATCTAGTAGTGTGAACAATGGCTCTAGATGAGTGTCACTGTTGAAGCGAGCCTCGACCCCATTAGTAAAAATGGGAAAAAGGGGTTGTGAATGGATGGATTATGCATGGCACTCTTCTTGAGTACTGTAATGCAGATGAACATTTTCAGTTTTTAAATGTACTAAATCTGAACTGCTCTGTTATTGCTGACATTTCTGTCTGTTTTGTCTCTGAAATGTTTTGTATTTCACCTAGGCCGAGTCTAAAACTGGTCAATATTGTTCAGTGCACTCCTAGTAAAAACAAGAAAATAAATAAATAAATGTTTGGTTAAGATTCCTAAGGTCTCATTTTCTAAATGAATTGCAGTTTTTAATTCACCTAAGAGTAAAAGCAAAACACCAAATGTAGTTCCTTATTCATTCTAAAAGTATGCAATGAAACCTCTCAACACACACACGCACGCACACACCTACATGCACACACACACACACAAACACACATACGTGTGCGCACACACGCACACACACACACACACACACACACACACACACACACACACACACACACACACACAAAGGATGGTATTGCTGCCTTTCACAAACTGTGTATTACGGGTATTTTAATAATGCCCATTTATAGCTGTATCAAAATTTGGTAAAGGTGAATAGGATAATTTGTAGTCTAGCGGAATCAAATTTTTGTAAAGATTAATTGCTTAATTTGCAGTCCAATCTAACTTAGTCAAAACATATACAGAATTGTTATAATTTTACTAATTAATGTTTTATCAGATTATATTTCATATTTGCTTTATTTTTAATGCACATTTAAATTTCAGATCCATCAACATAACGCTTCTTATTTATAACGAGATTTCTGTCATTTGATCACAGAGCATTGCCATTCATACTGGATTATAGCATGCCGCAGTATATTTCAGGAACACGGTTTTTCTTCTTCTAAATTATATTATATTATATATGGTATGTAGAATTAATAAGTGTTCTATTACTAAAAAACAACATTGGCAACCACAGTGGCCACCGACGAGTAAATCCAAAAAAGATTCTGATGAAATCCTATTGGATGGGGGATGAAAGCGCTCAGTCTAAGGTCTGTGTATTTTAAAAAGTTTTATTAAAGTTGGGTTTTACTTTTGTCATTTGGTCCTGGCGATTTCAGTGGATTTTTTTTTATTAAAGTGTTCTATTACTGTTTTAAAGAATTTTGTTATTTTGTTACTTACTTTTTGCACCGTGGCATGAGGTGCACACACGTCTGTAATGCATTTTGGCCCTATCAATTAACACATAGAGCTTCCCTTTTTTCAGTCCTTGCAAACGTATATTTTTCCAGTAGTCATGTTGTGTTACTGAATGTAATCAGTGAACATTGCCCTCGATGACATCAGCGTATCATTTAATCACCATACCTCAATCCATGGGCAGGAGTGCTACCCCTACAGTGACTTTAATGAGAGATGCAATGCATATATTTAAGCCATAGTTTTATAAAAACTAGTATGAAGCTTTTTATTAAAGTACGGTCCAAAGTACTCTTAGGTGACTTGAAAACAACAGTTTGTTTAGCAAATGAGGCCTTAGGAATCTTAACCCAACATTTATGTATTTATTTTTACCAGGACTGCACTGATGAATACTGAACAATATCATGCTCAACCCAGGTGAAATATATATTTCACAAACAAAGAAGTCAGAAATGTCAGCAGTTATCAAAGTACGTAACATATTACTTAATGCAGGTACAGAAAATGACAAAACATGTTAACATATGCAAAAGCTGACAGCATTGACTATTCCACTTAATTTATATTACAATCAAAAAGTCAGCTAGAGACATCTCCCAGGTACTCAGTAACTGCAGTTTCCTTACTTGCTTATTTTTTATATTATTTATTTTATTTTCCATTTTTTGAACTGGAGTGCTAAAAACATTGCCTGTTCTTTCTTATTTGACTACACCATATAACGAGAGTTTTTGGGGCCCAAAAAAGTATTAATTTCCATGGACTCTAATATCACACCAACACGGAGAAAGATGGCTTTTTGTTATTATTTCTTTTCTTTTATATGGGCACACATTAACTTTAAGTTGCAGTGGCCGGAGAGTGGAAATACATAAAGAAGGATGGGGGGAGCTCTCCACAGGTAAAAGGCTTCTGTTGCTTTTTACTGTCTGCAATTACTTGCCATCAGTTTAGCAGCAAATACAAGTGTTTTAATACTTTATGTACTCAATATTTCAATATTTTGATTGTGGACAGTTACTGCTGAGAAACCGACGACCCTAGAATAATATAGCTTTTATTAGATGTAGTACATGTTAACTTATATTATATGAACTAGAAAAATACAAATGTTATGTAAACTTGAATTATGCAATGACGTCTCATTTATATTAAAAAACTAGCACACTGATAGGACAGTCCAATCAGCGTGCCATGGTAAATTGAGCATTTACCAACATAATAAAATCGGCTGGACTTTCTATTGGAATATGTTGAGGGACAGTGCAAAATAAAGGAAAAATCAGGCGCATTCTCAAAAATAAAGAAACAGAAATGTACCTGATTTTCCTTCTATTTTTTGATTTCCCACGTAAAATCTCAACTAAAAAAGAGAAACAGCAACAGAGATTCCCTTTTCTCCATTGCTTCTCCTGCACTTACTGATTGATGTACTGTGCAAGCACGGGGGCATAAGTCCCGTAAGCATGTACAGTACATCAGTAAACAAGTAAGAAAGCAGGGGAACACTACAGTGCCATTATACAAAGACATTATTTAAAAAAGGTAAGCAATAACCCCCCCATGTTCAAACCATGTCAGCCATGGCTAAATCCTAATATGCCCATACCCACTCGTGGGTTATTGCTTAAATGCTTAGGAATCCAAACAAAATATAAGTAAACGAGCCATCATTAATTTAATCAAAATATAGTGTAGACAAATAAGTATAAAATAAAACTAAATGTTAAAGTATATATTTGGACATTAATCAGTACTGGTGGCATGGGATATGGGACTTGAGTACTTTCAGTATTTATCCAGGAGCAGTGGAAGTAGGCCGCAGAGACCTGACTGGTACAACTAAAGCAGAATTGGGTAGATAGTCAGAAACCTTTTCCACCAGCAATCCTAAGCAAATTTTTGCTACAAGCAACCATATGTAGGGTATGTGCAATTCAGAAAACCCATCTAAATGATGTTGCTAGGCCAAATAATGTGGTTGGCAGTGTTATACGCTAATGACCATATAATGAAGTACTGTGTATGATAATGCGGCCAAACAAGAGGGTGGAGCGATTGAAAAATGTTTAAATTTTGTCCAGCGACACTACTATCACATGAGATTTGAACTCAGCCATGTGCCCATTTTCAGGCAATATGCAGCATAAGATAAGAATACTTAAAGTGATCTAATGTGAGTAATACTGACATGAAAATTATTGACCAAAAATATCTAAAATACAACATATCAACAAGATGGATGTTACAGCAAGTATGGTTTTAGTTTTGTTACTAGTTTTTCAATACTTTTGGTTGATACTGTGTGTAATGTAAAAGACATAGGATGTGATGAAGTCTGAGGAGAGAAAGTGTGACTCGAATGTAGTTGTGTTAGTGCAACAAGTGTATCTGTGAAATGACAGCTGGATTTATTTGCTATTTCATTGTTGGACAGATCGGGAAAGAAGTTGGGTTGAGAGTATTTCCCTAGTTTTAAGAGTCTGTTTACGGAGGGCCAGAAGGACTTTGTGTTAGAGTTGTGTGAATCTTAGAGAGCGGTATTATCTTCAAAGTTGATATGACAATTGTGATTTTTGTGTGCGCCATGTTTTCTCAGTTTTATTTCTCTGCTGCATAGTTTCTGATTTTTAGCTCTAGTCCTAATTGTTCTAAATGGGGCAAGTGAATTAAGAATTTTGAGGAAAGTAGAGTTGCATATAGCTACAGCTTGATCTAATGGGAGATATTTGAGTGATAACCAATCACACTGTGCTAGGTAAAGTATAAGGGAGTTAGGGTCAAAGTTCTTTACATTTCTAACTTGATTAGTATTTACAGATGCATGAATGTTATTCTATTGGCAAATTGCAAGTATTGAGTGACAGTCACGTAATGTTTGGGAGAGTACCTGATAAATTGTTGGCTAAAATCCAATCAAGAGGGGTATACTTGTTGGTTGCTTTATTTTATCCAGTAGGACTTTTGATTGATTGATTAAAGCCAGATAAGTTGAATGTAGTAGCAAAGGATTTATCATTAGCAGAATCCAAGTCATTATTAAAATTATCTAGTATAATGGTTTCTTGGGAGATATTGTAATTGAGCTAGGAGACAATGTCTTCATTTGGTTTACTATTGTTTCTTCGTACAGCAAAACATTTGCCGTTCGAAACAATGAAAAGTAAACCCGAACAAAAACATTCCGACGGGCCACAATGTTGTCCCGAATGATCTACACATTTGAGTCGACATTATGGCCGAAACCATCACGTGATAGCCTTATAGGAGCTGATGTAAATCAAACTCCTATATGACATATCATGTTTTTGCAGGGGGGCAAGCCCCCCCTGCACCCCCCACACCCCCCACTACTAATATATTCTAACTCCGAGATCACACTACAGTGAGGATATGGATGAATTTCCAATCCCCACTGTACCGCAATCTCTGTGCAGATAGTCAAATACACTTATGCGAATGCACTACTGCATTCGCATAAGTGTGTTCAACTATCCCGTCCATTTATGTTTTGTGCATGACATTCTGATTTTTGGCAGCAGTGCTGCAGATAGATTGTCATTCGAACAAACCATAGTAAACCTCTTCATTCACAGACCGGTTTTTCACTGGGGGAAAATATAAGGAGAAACTAAGTCTAGAGATTTATTATGGTAAAGCATTAAGTAACTGACAAAGATTTCTACATTACGGAAAGGGGATACCTTATCTGGGTTTGGTGAAACACTTAATGTAGGTGATTTGAGTATAGTAATGTTGTACCCCACCTTTTCTGCTTGTACAATTAAGATGAATGATGTAACCTGGGGGGTATTGTCTTTAATGTTTGGCTTTAGCAGGTTACAGTGACAACTATGATGTGAGGATACTATGAGGCTATCCAGGCATGGTTTTATTGCATATGCTATGGATGTTAATACTGAAGACGGACACTGTTGCATTTGAGGAGTGGGGGACTAGTGGTGGAGGGCTCTTGAACGTGTGTTGTTGGAAGAATTTTTCTGTAATATTGCTGGGTCCAGGATTGTGGTTGATGTCTCCAGCAATCTAAAGTGTATTTGTTCTAATGATTTGCATCTAAGTATTGACTGAGGAAGAATATGATTATGTGGAAACTAACTTGAGAAGGAATTTTCTAGTAATTTGGTAAAATAAAGTGTGTGGTTTATTTAGTCGTATAGCAAAAATGAAGCCCCATCATTGTCAGGTGCTAGAGATATTGCTATCAGTCACACAAATTAACTAAGGGTCATTGCATATCACCATACAAATCTGTAATTATATAAAGCTAATACCTTTATTTTAGCTGCTTCAATTGATCATTGTACTCATCACATGATTTGTAGTATGTCAATGCACTGGGTGAGTGGGTGCAGGATTCAAATCTCCTGAGTGTTGTATATTACTTTACGATGCTTGGTTTGTATTTTGCAAATATGAGCTATCCCATGGTGTGTGTTTTATGACCTCTTTTAGTATGACTGCTTCAGTAGCTACCCCTTTCTACTGCTCTGATTTAGAGACTATCAGTAAGAAAAGCAGGTTTTCAATTCCCTGGAAGCCTATCTTTCTTTTCTTGTTATCGGTATGCAGATGTGCTACAATGGCTGTCCTTCCTAACACTCTTGTACAAAGAGTATCACTAGGAAAAGTGCAGGTTTAAATCCCTGGTGACCTAGTTTTCTTTTCTTGCTATCAGTCTACAAATGCATTGCATTTCCCTGATATATGTGTTTTACAACATTTCATTATAACTGCTTCAGTGACTTCCCTTGCTATAGAACTGAGGATATACTGCTAAGTGTACTGAATTGTTGGGTCGATTCCACTGAGGCTATCATACTGTCATTTTTTAATGAGATTCTCATTAAAATACAAGTGCACTGCTTGCTGACACTGATGTTGCCAGGACTGATGCTGATCAGCACATGATATTACTTTACTGTATTGTTGTAGCGCTTTCTCCTTTGGGTTTTGTGGTGCTGTTTTGGTGGGAAGCTCGTTACTCTCTTGTGTTTGTCTCTTTGGCTTCTCTTGCTATAGCACAATATCTACTCTCCTCCCTGACATTTTCTGTTTCATGAAACATTTCTCCACACGGATTTGATGTGCATCACATCAACACATTGCTAACAGAGTCTTTCCTTTTGGTGTGAGCAGCATACCTCTCAACTGTCCACATTTTCACAGAATATCCAGATTTTTGCTTCATATTTGTGATCTGTTCTTTATAAAATTTGGAATTTTCTGGCAAATTGTTGAAGTTTAAGTCATTACATGATAGCAAATAATGACAGATATTTGAGTTTCAAATTTCATATCCTTCAGAAAATACATAATAATTCAAAACCTGTTATCCTAGCAACTTTCTAAGTTTATAGGAATTTTTTTTTAAATGTATCCCGGTTTTTGGGTCTTTGTTCCCCCATTATATTTAGCTTTGTCCAGATTTCTTGAGCTGAGAAGTTGTGAGGTATGGTGAGCAGATGTATGACAATTACGAGAGGTGCTCAGGCACATTCATTGTTTACCTCAGGAAAGTTCTGTAATGTGACATGGTGACAGTTCTGTACTGTAGCCATAATTACGTGCAGCTCATCATGCACGACACCCTGGTTCCATTCATTGGTAATAAGCATCGAGGCTCATTGCGTATGCAATGTAAATAAAGCTGGCTTACCAACAATCATGGACGCAGCATTTCTGAATCCCGCTTTGTGCAAATTGTTAATTGTTATTCACAGCTCAATAAGCAAGTTTCAAAATGTCAAAGTATTTGCATTTTGAACTGCATTTTTTTAAGCATGTGTGTTTGATGTGATGTGCTTTTGTAGACTAATGTTATTGATGTTTTCTGTTTATTTAATATTTAGCTTTCACATCCCTGATTGTGCTTATTTATTTGGTTAGTTTGAATATTTATTTAATTAGTTATTTAGAGCAGGGCTATGATTGTGACAGAGTCCATGGCAGCATGCTATGATTCCTTCCTAGTTCTAAGATATATAAGAAAAGTAGATTGCACTAGCATTGTTTGCTCTTTCTCTATACCTTGTGGTATACTGCTGGACTGTAAACTCCATTCAAAGATTGACACCATTTTGTAATTTGTAGTTATATATTAAAAAAAGTGGGCCAATTTAGTCTTATGAACATTTTTCAGCCATGTATAGTTTACTAAATGTTTCCAAACATGCAGTGTTACACATAAATCATACCTGTTAGTAGCTGTCAGTGATTTTTTAAGCTCAAAGTAATTTATTATTCTACAAAATGTAGATCTGTTTTCTACTGCAGCCAATGTTCAAGGCAGTTTCATGAAAACATGAACCTGAACAGAGACATGACAATACTTCAGCACGTCCACTGAGTATTTACATATCCTGTGGCCATGTCTTGACAATAAATTATACGACTTATTTTAAGATACAGTGCAACATTCAGAAGGCAGTATACAATTGATATCAGGAAAGGACTCTTTTAAATGGCCAACTCTGACATTAAGTGCAGTGCAAGTTAACATTTTCTACATGAATTTACAGTCTCAGCTGAATTCAAATACTGTTTTGATATTAAATTGCAAGTTTATTTATCTGGTCATGTGTCCTTTGTCTGACATTGAAGTAGTGTGTTTTTAGTGTGTTCATTGATGTGAAGAAGCAAGGACTGCTGTTGGTTATTTAAGCAATAACCCACACCTGGGTGTGGGTAATGCTGGATTTACCCACGGTTGGTGTGGTTTGGTCATGAGGGCGAAGTCCGAGTGGCCAAACAAAGACAACTGTGGGTAAATCCAGCATTACCCACACCCAGAAGTGGGTAATTGCTATTATGCAATGACATTATTTAAGAAAAAAATGCTTACTTTTCTTAAATAATGGCATTGTATAATGCCTCCGTGCTTCCCTTCCACTGCTGTCTGGTATTCTGTGGCAGTTCTGATGTACTGCGCATGTGCATGCTTACGCAGTATATCAGAGCTGTGGGTGGAAGCAATGGAGAAAGCAAGATCTCCGTTGCTTTTTACAAAGTGTCTCGCTATGTTAAAGGAGTTTAACATAGCGAGACAGCTTTAAAAAAAGCAACGGAGAATCTTCGTTACTTTTTTTAAAGGTGTCTCGCTATGTTAAACCCATTTAACATAGCGAGACAGCTTTAAAAAAAGCAATGGAGAAAGGAAGATCTCCGTTACTTTTTTTAAAGCTGCCTCGCTATGTTAAACTCCTTTAACATAGCGAGACAGTTTCTAAAAAGCAATGGAGATCTTGCATTCTCCGTTGCTGTAAAAAAAAAAAAGACGTATACTAATGGAAAAAGTCTGGGCGACCGGACCTTTTTCCATTAATATAAGTCTGATTTACAATGTGCATGCTGACCAATCAGTGTGCACGTTTTGGAATATTAATGGGGGGGTCATTGTATAATTGTCTTTTCTGTTGGCAAATAAATATTGGCATTTGCAGCCCTTATTCATTATCTATATAGTGAGTGCATAAAAAAGGGATTGGGAAACTGGTGAACTATACCTGTCTAATCCAAGCATTGTCAGACCATATTAGTGAGGTGAAGTTACTTTCTCTGAAATTACTCCTTAACCACCTCATCCTGATGATATTTTGTTTGTTTATTACAGATGTAGGGGTGGGAATTGTGCTTCTTGTACTCTGTATTGTATCTTGGTCACAATCTGATGTTACAGCCAACACCAAATAAGAAACGTGCTGTCAGATACTCTGCCTTGGAATCTGAAGCATGTGAGATTTATGATTTCAAACTGTACCAGTCTGTTGAAAGTAAATGACTTTTAATAATTGTTTTGGAAGTTAGAAGTCACCGTCAGCAGAAATGTACAATAAGGAGTAAGACACCAGGATTAAAAAAAATGCTGTAACAGTGGAATATTTTGTGTCAAGATTAGAAGTTTGTTATGTTACTTCAAACTGTTAATTTCTCTAATATGGACACGAATACCAAAAATAAGAATAAGAGAGGAATCTCCACTTAAACTAAAGTTTAATATGCTTTGCAAACAAGAAATTGTCTGTCTTTGAGGGAAAATGAAAAGCAGAGTTTATAAGGAAATATATTAGCTCTGTTTAGAAGCATATTAAATAGAATATAAATCTTAAAATATTAGTTTTTAAAATAACTGCAAGGAAATCTATTTCCTAACAACTCTATTCAAATCGCAGAGCCTTACACCCTTTTCTAATTCAGAAAATAAAACCCAAAGAAGTTGCTGTCCTCTTTGAAAAAATACCATCTGACACATTACTGGAGGTCTGATGATCTGCATCCCCAGTTCATATCACTGTGCATTGAACTTATCATGCCCTTGGACACAGATCTTTAGTAGCTACCTGGCTAACTCTTTCATGCCTATACAATGCACAACTGCCATTGTGAAACCCATTCCAAAGACACAAAAAACTTCCAGATCAAAATATCTCTACCAATTACCATTCTGCATTTGATAAACAATTTTTTTTTAAAAATGTCATCTACAACAAATTTAGCAAGAATATTCAACTCCATATCCTTTCCTCCCATCAGCATGTCTTCTGTTCTGGAAGAAGCAAAACAACTGTACTTTTCACCTATACAGATGACATACTGATACGAACAAAGACCATCTAGCAGGTGACATTTTCATGGACTTAGCTAAAGCTTTTGATATGGTATCCACAAGGGCGGGAGACGTAAACCTTGACACGGTTATTAATAGAACATGCTGGAGGGACAGATTCATCACCCAGAGACTCCCTATGCTGTGGAACAAAATCCCGGTACATGTGAGGCAGAGCACCTCGCTGGCCTTGTTCAAGAGGAATCTTGACCAATGGATGGGGGAATCGCAGCTATACCCCAGGGATTACTTCAGTGTCACTGCTTGACAGAGGCACAGCAAAATAATAGACATAGTTTTATTCAAACTAAAGGGGTGGCGAAAGCCAAATAACTATGGGCTAGGCTTATAAATGCCCTTGGGCAGATAGCCTAGTATGAACCTATGAACCTATGAACCTATATCATAATCCCTTAATAAACTCATCTTTCCGTATCAGAATAAACTTACAAAAGCATATGCAGCTCTCCAAAAACCAAAGTCTATAGTCTTCTTTTCTGGTCAAAGAGAATTTCCCACTTCTTTGACGGTATAGGCATAGATTGTCCTTAGTTACTGCAACCTTAGAAAAGAACTTCAAATCACTTCAAAACACCACCTGTAATGACACCTGGCATTTCATTGTCCTTGCCACAAAGAGAAAGCTTCATTCTAGAAAGGACTGAATAACTCCATCTATATCTCAGAATCACAGTTTTAATCGCAGAATTAGTTTATAAACTAACAAATGTGAACTCTTTCCTCATCATAGCACTAAGAATACACAAGAAATTGACTCCCTATAACCTCAGATCCCTCCCAGCTCATACCACTGACCTGTAATCCATGAAGACTACACTCCACCAAGCATGCCTTCTCCATATTGATACCTAAGGTGTGGTGGTCTTCGATCCCACCACACATAAAAAACAGATCATCCTTCTGTAAGTTTCACTTTGAATTAAGCATAGTTATATAAACAGGTTAATTGTCAATACTTCCAGAATAATGCCATCACTTATGTCCACCCCTTCTTCTCTCCAGATGGTTTCATCCAGCTTATTTCATTCATTTCTCTCAGATGTTTACTTTGCATAGACACCTTCACCCTGACAGCTGTCCCACCATCTACTTTTTTATCCCTTTCTCATTCATCTCACTACAACCTGTAGCACAGCTATATGACAAATACAGTATACAAATCCTCAGTTGAATTTGTTTTTCTATTTAGACCCTTTTCTTCTCCTAAACTATTTTGTTAAATGTATATTTCATAATAACTGTGTATATTTATACCTATATCTATATCTATATTCTCTCTCTCTCTGGATGTGTAATATTGTTTCACTATTCCTTGCATTTCCTTTACTGCATTTCTGGACTCAGCCTGATAATGATTCATTGGGGTCAGTGCTCTATCCTGGTAATTAAATAAATAAATAGATGTTAAACAGAACTAAAGCTGTCTCTGTCCTGGCAATAACTCAAGTATCCTAAGTTTGATTCTCAGCACAGGTACCTGTTGGGGCTGGCAAGGGCAAGGCATCACCATCTCACCTCACATTAGGGATAGGGCATGGGCGTATATGGATAGAGCACGGGGGTATATGCTCATGGAACCTGTTGTAGGGCGTGGAGGTATATGTTCAGGGAACCTGTTGTAGGGCATGGAGGTATATGCTCAGGGAACCTGTTGTAGGGCGTGGAGGTATATGCTCAGGGAACCTGTTGTAGGGCGTGGGGGTATATGCTCAGGGAACCTGTTGTAGGGCATGGGGGTATATGCTCATGTAACCTGTTGTAGGGCGTGGCGGTATATGCTCAGGGAACCTGTTGTAGGGCGTGGAGGTATATGCTCAGGGAATCTGTTGTAGGGCATGGGGGTATATGCTCAGGGAACCTGTTGGAGACTGGATACCACATGGGAGTCCTGTGATTCCTAAGGTTCAGGGCAGTTTTTATTGGTACATCATTTGTGGAAATGAGTAATGCATCCTCACTGGTGCTCACTGAAACCAGTCGATGTCCTGCTATAGCACAGGGCCAAAAGCTCTCTCAGAAAGTAAAACTACTGCATCTAAGGGTACTGACAATATCCCTGGATATAGCTTGAATAGCATTAAGCAAGGCATATCCGTGCCTCAAACAACACTGTTCAACCTCAGTCTTCAAACAGGCTTCATACCAATTGAATGGAGGACAGCAACAGTCATACTTCTGCACAAGGGAGGGCCATCCATTGACCTGGGTAATAACCATGTCATAAATTTTACCAACCTCTTATGTAAAGCCATGGAAAGACTTATCATGGAATTAATCAATATGGACATAGGAAACCTCCAAACAAAAGAACTCATCCAGTTTGGTTTCATCAATGGAATGTCATGCTTACAATACCTGGTGGACTATTTTGAAAAGGTCATCAAAGCAATAGATGAAGGGAAGAAAGTATACATTGTCTGCCTAGACCTGGCTGAACCTTTTGACACAGTACCCCACTCAGGCACTATAGAAAAGCTTACTAAATTAGAAATAAACCTCTTCATCACCCATTGGATTTCCACCTTGCTCACAGAATGGGCACAAATGAATATGGGGGAAGCTGCCTCCACAGCAAGACCACTCCATAGTGGAGTCCCTCAGGGCTTGGTGCTAAGACCTCTCCTGTTTGCCCTGAACTTTTCAGAAGTGCATGTAAACATAAACAGACTTTCGGTTGACCACATTTCTGCAAGACTGCAATCTGCAAGCAGTCATTGAGTCTACTACTGCTGTTTTCTGACTGCATTTGATTTTTTCATATCCACCTGCCACATCCCTATTGTGCTTTTTAAACTTGGTGACTTTTCAGCTGCCAGCCCCTACTATGAATTTTACTCCTCCCAGTCTTAATGTTGTCTGGTGATTCTACTGGGCACTGAGTGATCAACTGGGAGTACCCTGCCCTCAGGTTATAAAACCTTGAGTTATCTTCTCTTACATGCCACCCACTCAATTAGTATATACTGCAAATTTCAGAATATTAATACTTTTTTCCATCTTACTTTTAAAATCTGTAACATCTGTGACTAGGCTACTAGTCATTGGTGAGTCTAGGAGCTTTTTCTCAGGAACTGGCTTGAGATCATGAATTATTGCTACTGTTTTGTTCCTGGTGAGAGAAGTAACAGAGAGACATTGTTTCCTAGCATTACTGGAGATGACCAATTAATGGATAGCCTTAAAATTGCTTATTAGGAGCTAGTTTGGGATTAATGCTACAGTTTTGGTCCTAGTTTAGAAAAGGATCAGTGGGATATCGGTTTCTACTGGTCACTAATAGGCCACTGTGTATGAAACTCCACTGAGTGGTTTGCTTGAAATTTTGTTATGAACCTCTTCATGGCCTTTGTGCAGCTGCTGTAGGTTCTATCCTGGGTATCTACTCAGAGAAGACAAGAACAAGTGTATGCATAAAACAATAATCATCATCTAGGTAAATACTCCTTCTCAGGAAGCCATTTAGGACTAGTGCGGCTCTTCTGCTTCTGTTGTGAGAAGAAGCAAAGTGCACTTTAAATCATTTTAGAGTGCCATTGTTTTTACCACTGCATTTAAACTGCTCAGGTTTGCATTCTTGCCTAGTTAAGTGTTTTCTGCTTAATTTATTCTATAAGTTGATTATTTCTTGAAATTTCTGCACTCTAAGGGCAGAGAAAAATGGCCTGGTCTCATTCTGTGCTGAAAATCATTGATGAAACTTTCGAGTGTGCTTACTGTGAATGGCCAGAGGCCTATTGTGCATGTTTACTGGTTTTCTGAGCCTGTATAAAGGCATTGCATTTGGCAGTGACTTGTCATTCATACAGGCAGCTGGTGGTGCCCTGTATTTATGCAGGCAATTAAAATTGCAAATTTCCCTATCAAACCACCTCTGAAATGTCTTCAGTACATAGTTGAGTGAAGAGCAAGTCATCTGCAGATTGATGAGTACCGCCTGATGAATTTAGTCTTAAACAGTCCTGATTGGAGTCTATACTCCTACACCACTCAAGCTAGCCAGCTGTAAACTCCTCTTGTGCTGTTCAGTTGTAGATCATGTAACAAGGATCTGTACCCATGGATATGCACTTTCCTATTATTTCTGCAGCCAGTTTGGTGGATATGGATATCCTGAGGCAATGTAACATTTGTCTAATATTTACTGACTACCACCTAATTCTTAAACAAACTGATACAGCATGTGAGAGATGTAGTTACACAATATCACTGGAGGGAATGCGCACACAGGCACTTACAATACCAAACACCAGAAAGTGTAGAAGTCAGTAAATAAACAGCACAAAACACCCTGGCACTTAGCAGTCCAATAACAGGCAAAAAAGAAAGAAAATAAGCTTAAAAAACTCCAAAATACTTTTAATATACAAAACAAATAAACATGGTTTAGTGCTTTCACCGGTACATTGACATCTTCAGAACAACAAAACAAAGTAAAAGCCAGTTTAAATACTTTTCAAGTAAGTAAACCCCACCCCCAGTGATGAAGCAATTAATGTGCAACAGACCAACCTCTAATAAAAGTAACATGCACAACTAAATGCTGGTTAAGAATAGCAGTATAAACAACATTTAAAGCACTGAAATGCCAGTAAAAAAACATACAAATTAAAAAAAATCTTAAACCATATTGTGCCTTCTTTTAAGTTCACTGGTAATGGAAGCACTTTCATTTAAGCCTGGGGAATTGGTGACATTTAATCTTAGTTACCACACCATTAACCCTGTGCATCAGTACATTTTCCAATCACCACAAAAAGGACCATTATGTACCTGTTCCAGCACTAGAAACTTAAACTTGTCAAAACCATCACAAACCATAGAGTGGTGTGCCAGTGTACTTTTGTTGTCAAGTTTCTGTATGCTGTATGTGTGTTGGTAAATTCTACGGTTTAACCCATTAATCGTCTTGCCAACATAAAAGACCTGGCATGACTGACAGATGGCAAGGTACACTACCCTCTCTGAGAAACAATTAAATTTACCCCCACAAAGCCATTTTTTTGGCCACACTATGCAACCATCCACTATAACTGTCTTCAATTAATCTACACTGTTTGCATCTTCCAGATTTTAGAGTGACCGGCCAAGTACCCCTATTCACCTGTGGTTTCCTCTCCAACAAATTTTTGATGTTGTTTTTTTCAGCTGCGGTGGTGGTGCTGCGGTAGCCTTGTCACCTCACAGTAAGACGTTGTCCTATTCAATTCTCAGCTAAAGCGTCTTCTGTGTGGAGACATGCATGAATGGGCGTACCTTTGTTGAAGGTTGTGCTTCAGGCCTGGCAAGTCGGTACGTAAAAATCTACTGCCAATCATTAGCGGACCGGAGTTCCACTGTGGCAACCCCTAATCGGGAAAAGCCGATAGATACAACATGTAAAACTTGGCATAGACTCTCTAATTGATCTAGCATTTTCATCACAGTTAAACAAAAAACATTTTTTGTAATAATATTTTCAATACCCTTTACATCAAGAGTGTAATACAAAATCATATTTTTACTAAAATTGGTTGTTTTAACAATATTATTGTCATTGCACAACCCTTCTTTAATAATAGGGCCTTACTTGCCTACCCTTTCAGCTTAACCCCTTCAAGAGTACTTTCCAAAAGATGGTTGGGAAAGCCCCTCTCAAGAAACATGTTCCTTATTGTGTCAAATTCCCTTATACACCAGCCATCGTTAGATGTAAGCTTAGAGGCTTGTATAAATTGGATTTTTACGATGCCTATCTTTTGATGGCTGGGATGACAACTGGAGTAAAATGAAAAGGAGTTGTAATAAGTTGGTTTTCGATACAGGCGAGTCTCCAGTCCTGCATTCTGTGACCACAACATTTTTATGTTGATGTTTACATGATGTGTAAATTTTAGAAAATCAGTGCTAGTATCCAACAGGGTAAAAAATTATTCTAACTGTACAATGTCCCCTTGCCAAACCAACAGCAAATCATCCATATATCTAAAATATCCCTTGCAGAACTTAAACAAGGGAATGTTAAACAAGATAGACAGTTCCCATTTTAACAGAATCCCATTGGCAAATACAGGGGCACAACCGGCCCCCATAGCACCACCTGTGACTTGCTTGTAGTATTCACCATCACATCTGATAAAATTGTTGCTCAAAATAATCTCCATACACTCATTAATAAGAGTAGAGTCAGTTTCAGAAAGGTTGCTGTAAGATTTAACCACATCAACAAACCAAATCAAGCCCTCTTCATGTGATATACAAGAAAACAGATTTTTAACATCACAAGTAACAAGCACAGTGTCTGAGTCAAAGCAAACATCTCTAAGTTTGTCCAACAAGTCCCAGGAATCTTTAAGCATATGCCTGAACCCGGAAAATAAGCTCTTTAACTTGTTGTCAATACATTTTGCCATGGGTTCTATCATGGATCCTGCTGAGGCCATGATTGGCCTTAATGGAGGATTCTGTATGTTTGAATGTATTTTTGTTATTCCAAAGATAGGTGGAATAATGGGATCCTGCACTTTTAAAAATTCAAACAAGTCAGAGTTGACGTTTTCAAAGAGAAAATACTTCTCCAATTCCACCCTGATGCCCCTGTAAGCTATATTAATCTCATTAAGGGACACAGGACAGTATGCTTCCATATCACATAAAAGGTTCAACATACGTCCATTGTAGTCTAGATGGGTCTATATCACATAGTCGAAGTTTTATAACTTCGAACATGTAATGTTTGAACCATTATGTTCGAAGTTACAAAACTTTGACTATGCATAAAAAAAAAAAAAAAAAAGGGAAAACAAAATAAACTGTTTTAAGCAGGGGGGCAAGCACCCCTGCACCCCCCACACCCCCCACTACTTAAATATACCAACTCTGAGATCGCACCCGTTGAACAAAATGGAAACCTCTGCTTATGGAGATTTCCATTGAAGTGCTCGAACTTTTACAAATTCAAAGTTATGGTCTCGACCATATGAGGTTCGAACTTGTAAAAGTTTGACTACATGATAGAAACCCAGTCTAGACAGCTACAATAATTGCTCATATCTGAGGTTTCTGAGTCAGTGTAAATTGAAAGACATTAAAATTTGTGTCGCTAAAGTAGAAGGGGAAGTGATAAAACCTAAAAAGAAAAAGCTGCTGAGGGATATTAATGATTATATAAGTAATTTGGTTTTCTCTTGACAGCGTAAACCTAGGAAGGGGCATGATTCTTCCAGTCCCAGAAGTAGTAAATCATGCATATCACATACATTGCGGGATTCTTCTTTTTCTTCTACAGAGATGGCTACGAGTGGTCAGAAGAGCTTTTCCTTTGAGAATCTCGACATGGAGACTGGTGCACCAGGGCAAACTTTTTCAAATCGATTGGATGTTTCTGTGTAGGGCAAGGGATGAAATCGAAGGAACCAGGGAAAGGGAAGAAGAAATTAAACCTGTTTTAGGGTGGAAGAAGGACTTAAACACTAGTTCATGGACTTTGCATTCAAATGGTGTGTATCTCTTTAATAATGAAGTTTGCTCTTCGTGTAATGTGAATGACAGATTAAATATAGTAAATTTGACTGATTTAGTCATTAGTAATGAAGCTAAAGATATTTTACTTAACGGTACCAAGTTTGTTCTAACACATTTCCCTACTTTAGTGGATGTGTTATGGGATGCTAAATATTCTGTAGAAAGTTGCATCTTAGGGTATTTCTTTCAGATAAAGGTTCTGACAAAGTACCAAATGTGGGAGAATATGATGAGTCGTTATTAGATGTTTCTCTTTATGACAATCCGGTTTTTGATGTTGAAGAGGATGTGTCTTTTGAAGATGTTTCTGTTGAGGAATTTGAATATGTAACAGGGTATGGAAAGTTAAGTGTGCCTAAGGTGCCATATGTTAATACATTTTCACCGCCCAGGATTTCTCCTGTTATTAATATGTTTGGGACAATGTTATGTAAACAGATTGAGGTAGAATTTATTAGGTTTTTGAAAAGGACCAAACAATTCAATTTAAGTAAGAGTGAATATTTTGCTCTTAAAGAGTTACGTACATTGAATTCGCAATACGTCTTCACACAGGCTGACAAAAGGGGAAATTGGATGATCATGTCTAGGACAGATTATAATAAAATGGCTTGGGACCTGTTGTCTGATGACAAAGTATATCAGAGGCTTGAGTTTAATCCTATTTTAGAGTATAATTCATTGCTATTGGATTTGTTGGAAAGGGGTGAACGTTTAGGATTTTTTTCAGCCTCTGATGTAAGGAGGTTGTATATTAAGGAACCCAGGAATGCCAAGTTTGTTTTATTCCAAAAATTCATAAGTGCCTGGAAAAACCTCCTGGGAGACCGATTGTGTCAGGTGTGGGGGCGTTTTTGCAGAATGTTGGTATTTTTTTTTTAGATTCCCAACTTAAGATACATCTTTGGAGGGTATCATCACATATTAAGAATACCAAGGAATTATTGGATTGTGTTAAGAACATTGGATGGCAGGATGATTTTTACTGGGTCTGTGTAGATATTAAATCATTGAATACCCTTATAAAAATCAAACAGGGTTTGGAGGCTGTCTCAAAAATGCTGGGGGAAGGACCTCGTACCTCATTTATAATTCAACTTTTGGAGTTTTGCCTCACCCATAATTATTTTGTTTTTGATAAAGGGTACTTTTTGAAAATGGAAGCCACTGCTATGGGTGCCTCCTTTGCCTCATCTTATGCAATTTTGTTTATGGCACACTTTGAAAATTCATTTATGTACTTAAAGGACTTTTTTTCAAAGAATGTTGCATTGTATAAACGGTATATAGATGATTTAATTTTTGTATTCAGGGGAGTTCCTTCAAATTTTGATTCATTTATGAAAGATTTAGGTAAAAAAAACGTTGGTTTGGAATTCACATCAGACACATAGGCACACAATTAAATTTCTTGATGTGGAATTGTATGTGGATTTTATCAATAACATTTAGTTTAGACCATATCACAAAGAAACTGGTGTCAATAATTTTTGTATGCCACCAGTTGTCATCCATCTTGAGATCCCTCCCATATGGGGAGTTCAGGGGTATTTTCACCAACACTTCTGAAAAGGATCAATTGGGAACAGAGTTTAATAAGGTCAGACACAGGTTACTTAGCAGAGCTTATTCACAGCAGGTAATTTCTGAAACTGAAATGAGGGTACTAGGAGTGAAAAAAATGAATGATGGATGTTCTGCTGTCAATAGGGGATGGTTTATAGTGAAAGAGGGCATCCTACAGATAAAAGGAGTGAGCAGGATGCTATATATTTTGTAAATAATTTTTCCCCTTTTTCTGACACTCTTAGAAGGATAGTTAACTTATGGCCTGTGATTAGTGAGGATGAGAGTTTGGATACGCTTTTCCAAACAAGATTACCTTTTATTTTGGTAGGTTTATGAATCTTAAGGAGTTTTTAAATTTAAGAGAAACCAAGAATGAGGTTGGTGAGATAAGGTAATTTCCATGTGGTAGATGTAGGGTTTGTAGTAAGATAAGAAATTTACATGGAACTAATATTAATGGAAGAAAATTTATGGCTATGCATCATTTCGATTGTGGTTCTCATGGGGTGGTATATATTTTGGGCTGTGGATGTAAATAAATGTTCCCCTTTTTCTGACACTCTTAGAAGGATAGTTAACTTATGGCCTGTGATTAGTGAGGATGAGAGTTTGGATAAACTTTTTCCCAACAAGATTACTTTTTCTTTTGGTAGGTTTATGGATCTTAAGGAGTTTTTAAATTTAAGAGAAACCAAGAATGAGGTTGGTGAGATAAGGTCATTTCCATGTGGTAGATGTAGGGTTTGTAGTAAGATAAGAAATTTACATGGAACTAATATTAATTAATATTAATATTAATGGAAGAAAATTTATGGCTAGGCACCATTCGATTGTGGTTCTCATGAGGTGGTATATATTTTGGGCTGTGGATGTTCTCCTATCAAGTGGTATGTAGGACAGACAAGGAGGATGGTTAAACTGAGAATTCTGGAACACTTGGGAGACATCAGAAATGAGAGGATAGATGGCCTGCTAGCCCAATATTTTTGTACGGTACACAATGGTGCCATTGAAAGCTTTTTCTTTGGGGTGTTAGCTAGATCAGAATGTGATGAATATACTGATAATGTTTTCTCTCAGAAACTTTATGCAATTGGAAACAAGGTTTATTGTAAATTTTAGAACTTTACATCCCAGAGGAATGAACTTGGAAGTAAATTTTTAATTTTTCAATTTTGGTGTTTCAAAGTATTTGACATGTTATGGGTATGGTACACAAAATGCAGTTTTGGTATTTTATGTATGGTTTCTTTTCACCTTTAATGCCTTGTCATTGAGGGTACATTTATTCATTTACCATTGGGTCTTATTTGTTAATTGATTAATTATGTGTTAAATAATTCACCTATTTTAGTATAAAAGGACTGCTGCAGATATGGTATGTTACTCCTTGAAGTTATTGAGCCAAGGTACAAGAAGCAGTATTAAAATAATTTTGCAGTCTTCCGCTGAATTAGAAATTTATCTCTGATCTTGCATCTGTGTCTTTAGTAGACAGAGGCAGATTGTAAATGTGTGACCACTCATGCTCAAGCCTACATATACCCCTTAAAATAACCCTAGGGTATCAAAATGTCAGATATATTTGGGAAGCATGTAAGGGCTTAAAAAGCCCCCCTGAGGTTGTTAATCTAGTAATCACCTGTGAACTTATGGGCCTATAAGGAAAGTTTATTCCAAACAAATAACTGGTGCCAGAGTCATGGACTAAAGTTAAACCCCAAAAAAATGCATTATTGTAACCTTTGATAAACGGAATGCCCCAGGAAACTACCACTTGGACAATGCATCCCTCAGAGTCTATCCAGTAGTTAGAGATATTGGAACATACATAGACAGCAACAGAGCATTCAACAGTCGTGTGTCTCCTGTTATGAGGAAGATATTGTTCATCTTAAAAGAAAAGGGTCCAGATGGGTTATTGTCCCACTGTACTCAGCCCTCATCAGACATTTCACTAAGTGTAATGCTCCCTTTGGTGTGTACCAGTCCAGATATATGCAATGACCAGGACACCCACAGAGGTTCCACACAAAGATAATACAGAGACTAAACCATATGACCTACAAAGACCTCCTCAAAGCACTATCTCTATACACAATCACTTATAGACTATTAAGAGATGATCTGTACCTGGCCTATAAGGCATCTTCTGACTCAGTAGTAATGGAAATATTGACTAGTTTGCCTAGTATTTATTCACCTAAGAACCTATGAACCTATTGCATGTTGAACCATGGAACATGTTATTTGGCATGCATTGTGAAGGGGTTAGGGCTTAAATTACAGAAGCCCATGATGGCTACCTAAATAATATCCTCTCTGGTTGGATCTTGAGCCTGGTGAAACAAAAGAAAATGTGACAGTTGGCCAATATGCTGCCTGATGCTTGGGAGGCAATAGGGGAGTAAAAACTCAGAAAATACAAATCAGACAGAAATATATCAAATCTAGTTGATCTTGTATTACTTCATCCAAAAACAGAAATGCCTTCTATATTACAGCAATTCAGTACCTATAAAAGAATGCATTCGTCTCTAGCTCAGACAGAAAAACAGGCAATTCAGTCTTGTGGAATGAGAATGAATATCTGTATAAAACTCACCAGAGAAGCATGTCATGTGTTTTGTGGCTTAAAGTATCATGTTTTAAGCATTCAGCTTTACTTGGTTATGCTTATCACTCACAGCTATGCTATCCCAGAAGACATGAAGAACATTCTTTTAAACAAAAGGTTATACCTGAAAATCACATGCAAAGTCCATAGGTGGGAATTACCCTCTCCACCCAGTATACACCCACATACATGAACTCATGACATCATTTGCTTTCTCCATGGCAGCACAACTATTGTGAAATCCAAGTTATTTCATCAGTGGCAGTGTGGGAAATTAGGTTTTAAGACAAATGAAATATACTGGCTTCTTGAAGAACTTAACAGTAAAATATTGTTTTTGAAATTTACAACAAAAAGAAGATATAATCAAACAAAAATTAGCTATCAAAATAGTGCAAGTCAGATAAATATTAACAATGTGCATTTTAGGCATGCAAAGCATGTGAAAATTCAATTGCAGTTCCAAAAAACAAATGAAATAAAAAGACAAAGAAATGCATTCAGCTTTCTTGCGTTCTCAGCTATGTGTTAGCAAACACATTGATGTGGATAAAATGATATAAGGAAAAGCACATCTTCCTCTACCAAATTGCACTGCATTTATGTCTTCACTTCAGAAAACTAGAGGCAAGGAAACATACTAAAGTTTCCACTGCCACACTGCATACTTAGCCAAATACACACATAGTACTGTGGAAGGACAACATAGTCATGCGTTTTCTAATAGTTTCCACTGTATAGGAAAAAAGACAGTAGTCAGGATGTTGTGTGCACAGCAACATTCACAATTACACCCCTGCCCCCAATGAGTTCCACCTTGAGCCACATTTTGGTACGGAAATAATGACAGAAAAATAAAAAAAAAAAGATTATTTAACCAAATATTTAAAAATATAAATTGAATCCTTGTAACCCTGTCAGATTTCATTTAAATGTTAGGATATTAGAATATCTAAATTTTGCAAAATAAATAAACTGATTCTAAAAAATAAGTACTTGCTATGTAATGTATTGCTTGGGACTAGCTACACTACTGGAATAGCTGGTTGTGCTTGCAAAATATTAAAGATGCTACAGAATAGAAATTTAACTCAACAAAATGGGTGTTTCCATGCATAAGCCACTTTATTAGATACTCTGTGGTTATCAAGAGATAAAGTAAAAACAGGCTGTTTGCAAAATGTACTGCAATAAAATGTATAAAATGACTGTTCCATTCATCAGCAGCCCTGGTCTCAGACAATTACTTCTGACACCTCATGTCCCTGGATACCAGGAAGTGGGAAAGTGGGAGTAACAAATACATCTGTCAGTGATTGGGGGGGGGGGGGCTGAAAGAGACTTAAAAAAGCATGTACGTCTCTTATCTTTACCTATCCAGACTAAAGAATTTCACAGGCAGATGTGTGCTGTGCTTGTTAATGCTATTAAGCATATAGGTAAACATTAGGCAATCGGCCTTGAGGACCATTGGCAGCCTTGTCACTACAGTTGTCAAAACTTGATCACACTGTGTATAAGGACAGGGTAGCTGGACCAGGGGTGCATTTGCTCATCCCCATCTACCAATTAAAGTTATGTTTGAAGAGAGACAGCTCATTTGGTTGACTGAAAAAAGAAGCCTATTCCACAGTCATGACATTCTCTGGAAAAGATACAGATCCCACTAACTTCCGTTGGTGTTTTGATCAAGGTTCAGGTCCCTATACTGTGTGCTTGTGGTTGAACCAGTTTTGCATGCATGTAAGAGATCAACCAGGGCAAGATCATTTGCTGCTCTGTAGGCCAAACAGAGGTCACTATCCAGAAGTTTATTTGAAACAGAGTAAAAAGAGAGGTATTTTAGTAATTCTTCACATCTTAGGGAGCTCATATCTTGTTTTTCTTGTTGAGTAATAGATAGATGCATGCAAAAGGGAAATTATATTTGAACATGGGCCTAATAATGGAAGAGTATAGAAACAATGTTGTTTTCTGACCTGAAGAAAATGCCCTTAATAATTTGCTGGGTTAGGTAGAAGGCTTTTATCACAGCCAAAGAAGAGCTCTTTGTCTAAATATGTACCCATATCTCTGAAGAGAGTATCTGGTCTGAGGAGGTGCCATTTCTGCTACAGAAGTACAGGTAAACCCGAGCTTGATGCCATGAGATTGTGGCAGACAGACTCTTTTGGAGGACATGGTTGCTTTTGGGTGAACTGAATGCAGCTCCAGTTTGTAACTCATCAGCACACCTGATAAACTTGAGCTGTTAAAGTAAGCTTTGATACAAGGGATATAAATGCCAAAAAAAATGGCCTCAGCACAGAACCTTTAGGGTACCATTGGTGACAATTCTTTTAGATGAAAGTGTACAAACAACATTGATAGTGTACATTCAGTCTGCAAGCCAGTAAGCTATCCAGTGAGTTACACAGAGGATTTAGATTCAAATGTAATAGTTTTTCCTATAATGCCATAGTAAGGAATGATATTGAAGGCCTTCACCAGATCCAGATAGACATGTACACAGACTTGCCTTCTTCCATACGCTGTGATTTTCTCAAAAGAAATCCACCAGATTAAGTAGACAGGATCTGCACTTGATAAAGCTGAACTGGTTTGGATTGAGGGCTTGTAAACTGCCAGTGTATTGATTTGTAAGTTTCATGATTACATGTTTTGTTATTATGCAGATGATGCCAACATTGTTACTAGGACTTATATGATTTGTCTGTCGGACTATTTATTATAAACTAAACATTGCTTGTAATGATATTGAATTAGTTGTACCAGTTTAGGTAAAATTTTACACTACTTGTCAATATTGTACTATTACTGATGTGTTTTTGTCTGGCATTTCCTATACATAATTTTCCTTTACAACTATGTTATATTAAACTTGTGTTAGTTATATTTATGATTCAGTGCTTATTTACAAGTCCTGTTTTTGCTGAGATTTTACTATAACTAGTGCATGCCTGAAAAAAAATCTGGTCCAGTCACCTATGTGCTCAATAAAATAAAATAAAAATAAGTAATGTGTTTCCATTATCTTTAAAGAATACATCTATTATCTCTTTTGGGTTGAAGAAAAACAACTAGTGTCTTTTTAAGCACTGCCTTCTGTTATGGGCTATTTTCTGACTGAAAGTTTTTTAAACTGCAATTACTAAGTCAGAATTATCTTTTCTTGCTACTTGGAGAACAATGTATGTTTGCTACTTGGAGCACAATGTATTTTTGCTACTTGGAGCACAATGTATGTTTGCTACTTGGAGCACAATGTATGTTTGCTACTTGGAGCACAATGTATTTTTGCTACTTGGAGCACAATGTATGTTTGCTACTTGGAGCACAATGTATGTTTGCTACTTGGAGCACAATGTATTTTGCAACCACTAGTGAGCTGCATGAGTTCAGGCCCTCATTAAGCAGTGTACCACAATCTCGACTGAGTAGCATTCCCCAGAGGTCTGCCATCGAGTCTGGTTTTAGAACACAAATTCATTTCTCTTATTTCACATAATTGCAGCATCAGTATTTAGTTTACTGGAAGAACCCACCTCCACACTTGCATAAGTGTTAGCGGAAACCTTTCCAAAGTACTGAGCTAGTCACTCCACTGGGGGAACACTGGGAAACTATCTCGGTTAGTGACATCATAGTGTGTTTCTCTCAAGATTTACATGTACATCTTTTTTTTTTGAAAATGTTTCTATTACATTTTCAAAAACATAATCACTACAAAAATTATAATCAGAAATGTACATACATATTTAACAGTAAGAAAAAACAACTTAATCTTATAACTACAGAAACAAAGAAAATAACTATTTACAAGTGTGTCCATCGGCCTTCTATTCATTCCTGTTGTTGCATGTCTGTTCAGTTCCAGAATTTTTTTTTTTTTTATTTTTGCTTGTCTTGTCAAGCAATTCTTTAAATTTTGTCCATATATTAAGGCAAGAGGTAATTCTGTTCATTCTTGATCTGATTGTAATAATTTCTAGATGAGTTACTTCAGTTGCTAAACTTATACATTCCTTAAATTCTGGAGTAAATCATTTTTCCAGTTTTATGTGATCACTTTTCTGGAAATGGACAATACAGTCCTCAATATGTTATATTTCGTTATTTTAACACAAGTGGGAATAGGGCTATTAATGATTTAGATAAAATAAAATGTATCTCCAAAAAATTCCTGTCAAAAAGAATTAATATTATTCTAAAGAGGAATCAAGACAGTACAATCAAAGAACATGTTTTGCCAATCCGCTTTATGTTCTTTCTTGCATCTCCAAAAAGTTGCTTTTTCTTGTACATCAATTCAACTTTATGAGGGGTGAAGAAAGACCTATGTAAAAACTTCCATGTAAACAAATGCCATGTAAGAGATGTAGTATGTTTAGATGATTTCCATGTACTTCTTGTGAGGCTCCTAAATGGCCAGTTCAAACATGCTTCCCATTGGCTACAGTAATTATCATGGTCTGCATTCCAGAAGAACATTTTACTGTTATTCCTAAAACCACTTAGTCTTACAGAAGAAGCAGGTGTTAATCATTTACAGAAAGTTTATCAATAGATTTTTTTTTCTTGTGCAATAAAAAAATTTAGATGTTCTACATATTGATCACTGCTGCAGTAGCCTGAGCTGTATGGGTAATATTCTGCATAGGATATAACAGCTTGTGAGCTTCCAAAGCTTCAGAGCACCATCTACACACCCAAACCATTAGTCAGCTTGAGCTGAGCTGACTAAAAAGGCAGGTTTTGATGCCAAGCCCTTCGGAGCTTTCCTGCTGTTGAAGAGCTGTGGGCTTTCAAAGATCAATGGTCATCTTGGGCTGTTTCATTGCCGGTCAGGTAAGTTCTCTTTGGGGAAAAAGACTACCACATATTATTTTTAATATTTAAATTTACTGTCCTGTGTGGGAAAGTAAATTTTAGGCTAACAGCATAATTCATACTAATGCAACACCTACTATTTTATTAACTTTCTAAGTTTGTAAGAGCAATATTTAAAAATTGTCCTTATTTTTGGGCCTTTGTCCCACTTTTATTTATGGCTTTGTCCAGATTTCTTGCTCTGAGGTTGAGAGTATAACAAATGTGTCAGAGCCATCACCGTCAGCCAGAGACATTTCAAATTGTGACATACTTGTTGTACCCCACTCCCCCATGTAGTGACTTTGGATGTGTCCAAGTAAGGCAAGGAGCAGTTATACAGTGTAAGTGTGCAGATAGAGTATCCCCCCATCCAAGGTAGACACAAGTACAGTCATGGCTTTTCATCTGTCCTTGATTCTGCAGAATGTTCTGGTTTTCTGTCATGTTTTTATACTGTTGATTTATGCTGCTTCTTATTCAGAAAATGCATGTTGTTGCAGTGCCTATTGCTCTGTGTTTAAGTAGCAATGCTTTAATGACCGTCATGTAAGCTTGCTGAGACTGTAAGATGCAAGTAAGCTTTAATAAGTATACTGTTATAGAATTACCAACATTGAAAGCCTTTTTGTTGTTGCCATGCAGAGAATATTTACATAGCTAGATTGCGTATAAGCCTTAGGTATTGAAATGCATATGACAGTATTTGTTATAAAGGACAGGATTATAGTATTTTCAGAAGCTCTTTTCATTTGTTGTGGACTTGCAGTCTACTTTGCAGGCTTTACCCGTAAACTAAACAGAATGCCAATCTATCATGTGTGGCCTATAACCTGTGCAGTAATCCTTTAACCAATTTATCTTGAGCTTGTTTCTTGTTTGCTGTTCATTTTTTACTTTGATCATGTTTTTCCCATGAAACAAGTAGATAGTTGTTGTCGGGCATCAGGTCTTTTTGGATAAGAAACATTTTTACAAGTGGGGGTATCCCAGAGATTGCTACTTTCAGCATGTTACTTGGTACTTTTATAAAGCTGAATATAAATTATAAATAGAACTGCAGTGCAAGGAGAAGTGGTTTGAGTTGAGTGCTGCTTGTTTTTTTATATTTGATTTTGACTGGCATTCCAGTAATGTATTTAAGAAGTAATTTATTTTTTCATGCCTCACAACCTTTTTGTTTCCATCTAGATATTAAGTAAGCTGTGCTGTAGCCAATGCATTGAAATATTTTTTTCTTCTATATTTCGTTTTGTCTTGATTTGACTCTCATAATGATGGTTTGATACCCAGGGCAGTGTATTTAATTATAGTCCCAGTTATTGCGTTTTTTAGCATAGCTCCACCCCTTCCCATTGGCCCCACCCATTCAGCTGTCTCCTGCAGCCTCCCTTTGATTTGAAACCACCAGCTGCCACTGGAAGAATGTGATGGGACAGATACATTTTTTCTCCTCAGAATTTTGGTTCAGACTCAGGACTGCATGTTATTTGAATCTCCATGTCCAGGATTTTCTTTCTGTGAGACTATTTCCACAATGTGGCAGTGTTTTCAGTTGGAGAACACCAAGGTTTCTCAGTCCCTCAGAAAATGCTATGAGCTGTTACAATGGAATTTCCAGAACCTTCTACCATCCAGCAAGTGCTGCCAGCATTGGAGGGTGTGTTTGTCACAGCCAGTGATTTCCCTGATAGTCAGCCTGCTGCACTTAAGAAAGCAGAGAGAATGCACAAAGTTCTTCAGTCTTTCAGATTTCTATACACTAATCCTAGCCTTATCCACCAGCTGTAGCTTTAGTCAATACCAGCTGCTGCTGTCAAGCATTTTATTAACTTTAATCCTTCCCTTTTAACAAGGATGGCGAAACAATTGATAAGTTTGTTCCTAAATGATCTCCTATTCTTTCACAGAACTAATGGTACATCAGTTACTCGATTAAAGGAACTAAACCTTCATCACCATTTAAAAAAGACACATTGGCATGATGGATTCATATCCCAAAGTACAGTTTACCTCTGGAACAAACTTCTACTACACGTCAAGCAGAGTAGCACCCTTGCCACCTTCAAGGTAAACCTAGATAACTGGATGGGCAGCCTTACATTCTCTCTGAGTCTATCTTGTCTTGCCCTCCATGAGGCTAGAGGGAAATTCTGAATAGGGCTTTTTGGCTAGGCTTGAAATGGTCTGTAGACCAATTGTCTAGTACTTACCTATCAATCTATAACAAAGTATATGCCTCTGCTACTTTAATTTTTAGAATTTTGAATTGTCAGGCTCATATGGTTGCTTGTTCTGACTAATTGTAAAAGTATGAGGAATGTTTCATCTGTAGTTCTTTCCTGCGAGGAAAAATCTGCTTTGTGTGTTTTGGTTTCTTCTACTTTTCAAATCACTACTTATTGTTTAAAGTGTGTTTATGACTGTAGATACTTCATCCAGGGCTGTTGCCACTGAAACTGTACTGAGGAAGTTTGTTTGGCTGTATTTTCAAAACCACCCAGCGGACGTAAAAATTACATTTTAAATTAACCTTTAGATAGAGATTTAGTTTTTAGTCTGTCTGCTGAAGTGGTTATCAAAAATGGGATGACAGATGGCAACTGATACAAGGAACGTCTCACATTTTTCAGTCTTCCTTCTCTAAATTTTATAAGGGTTTTTCTGCTCCCTTGTTCAATTTTGGCAATAAACAAAACAAGCAGTCTCCACAAAATGCTGATGAGCAGATGTTTAAAAAACATTGACGGTGAGGTGCCGAGAAGAAAGCAGGAACCAACCAAAACAGAGCAGTTGAATAAGTCAGAATGATCATGTAAGTTACCTTGCTGTGCTACCTTCCCGCCACCCTGGCAGACCCTTATCCATTCCAGAAAGTCTGAATCTTCATTTCACTTGTTGGCAACAGATTGTTTTAGGCAAATGGGTTCTGAGACTGATGCAGCAGGGGTACATATGGCAGAGGGAAGAAATCCCTCTTTTCCAAAAAATTATTCCACATACAACAGACCAGCCCCCTCTGTCCCATCCTGTCCCACAGCACATGCTTTCTGAGGGGGTAATAGAAACAGTTACTCCTTCCCTGTAGGGAGGAGGTTTTTATTGAAGAATGTTTCTGATGCCAAAGAACGAAAATGCCTGGAGACCAGTTCTGGGCTTTCTAAACCATTTTGTGATAATGGCCAAGTTCAAACTGCTTTCAGTACACAATCACATACCCTTTCTTCCTGACTTGAGTTTTTTTGGTGATCTTACATTTTAAAGATGCTTATTATCACATTCCTATCCATCCAGACTTCAGACATTTTTTAAGGTTGTATGTGTCTGGATGACATTATCAGTTTTCTGCCTTACCCTTTGGGCTATGCACTTCTCCAAAAGTGTTCACAAAGTGCCTAGCTCCAGTAATAGCACTTTGCAGGCTACAGGATATACTCACTTTTCCATACTTAGATGACTTGTTTATCAATGCAGAGTCTTTTTCAAACTGTCGGGAATCTTTCACATGGGTGAGAGAGATCTCCTATGCAGGCTGGGATTCCAAGAGAACATTCATAAGCCTTTTTTGACTCAGTACAGTATTGTGTTTCTGTGCTATTTGTTAGACATATTAGCACAAAGAGCATTTCTTCCACAAGAAAAAAATAAATCTATATTTAGATCTCTTCCAGATGTTTTGCATTTAGATGTTGGTCACTGCTGGGGACTACCTTAGGATTCTTGGTCTCATGATGTCTATGATTTGCATGTTATCTCTGGCAAGCCTCCACATGAGAAAGATATCTGACTTCTCTTTGGTCCCAGCACCAGCACCCATTATCTTTCCAGATTCGTTCTGGCATTTGCAAGAAGGCAAATCACTTGGGGAGACATAAAATATTCTTGAATCCTGGTCTCCCCTTCTCCAATCCTGCTTCAAAGCAGTCAGTCACCACAAATGCCTCAGACTTTGCTTGTGAGCAGTGTCAAGGGGGATAAAAATGCAAGGTATCTGGGACAACAAAGACAGACACAAGCACATAAATGTAAAAGAGATGCTTGCCCCTATCAAGGCACTCTGCTTCCTGAATCACCTTTTGTCTCCAGAATAACTTCAAGTTGGTACGCACAATACCACAGTGATATGTTACATAAACAAGCAAGAGGAAACATAGGTTCATAGGTTCATAGGTTCGTACTAGGCTATCTGCCCTAGGGCATTTATAAGCCTAGCCAGAGTGTATGTGGCTTACACCACCCCTTAGGATGAGAATACTACGCCCTTTTAGGGTTTAGTTTACTATGCCTCTGTCTAGTAGTGACAAAGAGATGACCCCCGGGGTAAACCTATGATCTCCCATCCACTTGTCGAGATTTCTCTTGAATAGAGTCAGTGAGGGGCTCTGCCTAACATGGACTGGGATTTTGTTCCAGAGTGTAGGGAGCCTCTGGGTTATGAATCTGTCCCTCCAGCACGTTCTATTTATTTCTGTGTTGAGGTTTAAGTCACTTGTTCTCGTGGCTCTGATGGATTTGGATTTTCTGAGGTGGAGCATGTCCATTAATTCAGGATTGGACATGGCCTTGTACGTCAGGCACAGATCACCTCTGATTAGGCAGTATGCGACTGAATAGAGCAGGAGTTTTTTCAGTCGGGCAGCATATGACATATGTTTAAGACCCTTTATCCTCTTGGTGAGGAACTTTTGGGGTCTTTCCAACTGCTGCAGGTGTCGGGTGAGATACATCCCAAATGGGGCATTGTACTCAATCATTGGCCTGATAAGAGAAGAGTACAGGGGCACAATGACCTCTCTTGATCTAGATGTGAAACCCCTTCATGATAAGGTGGGCAATAGAGAAGGTCTTCCTAACCACTTTGGCAATGTGAGTGTCAAATGAGAGGTTACTGTCAACCTGGGTCCCTAGGTCCCTGATTACCTCTTCCGTACTTAATGGATTACCGCCTATGTGGTAATTTGTCGGTACCTTGTTTTTCCCAAAGGGTATGACTATACATTTTTTGGCGTTTAGCTTAAGGCCATGGCTCTGGCACCAATTATCCATTTCTATGAGGCCTCTCTGAAGGATGTTTGTGTCCGCTGGAGTATCAATTATGGCGCCCAGTTTGCAGTCATCTGCGAACTTTGTCAGCCACAATCTTCCTATGTTTGCCTGTACCTTGGAAAAATAAATGCCGAACAAGAGGGGTCCCAGAACTGAGCCCTGTGGGACACCGCTTGTGACTGGCTTAGAGTCTGACATAGCTCCAGCAACTCTGACCCTGTTGGTTCTGTCCTTGAGCCAGTTTGCAACCCATCTTGTGACATATGGGTTTACATTTAAGCTGGTGAGTTTGTCTATGATGCCTGAGTGGGGTATTGTGTCAAAGGCTTTTGCAAGGTCAAGGTAGGCTGTGTGAACTGCCTTACCCTCATCAATGGCCTTAGTGACTGTTTCAAAAAAGTCGACCAAGTTCAGAAGGCAGGATCTGCCCTTGACAAAGCCAAATTGGGTAGGATCCAATGTCTGTAGGTCCCCAATGTCTTTGTTTATGAGTTCCATAATGATCCTCTCCATAGCTTTGCAGACCAGGCTCATCAGGCTTATGGGGCGGTAATTTCCAGGGTCCGTAGAAGCACCGCCTTTGTGAAGTGGGACCACTGTTGCCGTACGCCACTCTTTGGGTACATATCCTGTGGTAAGGCTAAGATTAAACAGCAGCCTTATGTGTGGGTTTAGTTCCTCTTGGAGTTCATGTAGCACACAGCCCGGGACATCATCCGGTCCCATTGATGCTGTGTTTTTAGCTTTAGAGAGGGTGGCTCTCACCTGGGCATCTGAGATGTTAGGGAGGCTACACTCTGCTGAGATAGTTATTTCTCCTTTTGGGAGAAATTTGCACTGAACCTGTCTGCCAGAATGTTGGCAATGTCAGTGGGTTCAGTGTATTTTGTGTCATTTTGGACTAACTCTGAGCATATCTGGGAGTTTCCACCCAGGTTTCTAACATAGCTAAAGAAGGCCTTGTGATTGTCTTTTGTGTCATTTGCGATTTTTCTCTCAAAGTTGGCCTTGGATGATTTTATGAGTGATCGTAGTTTTTTGCTAGTACTGATCAGAGATGCCTTTCCTTTTAGGGATTTTGCTCTCTCATGTAGTAGCTTCCTCCTTCTGTTGTAAAGTTTGTTTATGGCTGGGGTCCACCAGACCGGTCGCCTGCCTTTGGGGGAATGGGTCTTGGTTTTATTTGGGATTGCATGATCCATGCATTCTTGAAGGTGCCCATAGAAGGCATTTGCAAGGGATTCAGCAGTGTTGGTTGTGGTTTCCACTGGCCCAGGGGCCTTGAAAGATACCACTTCAGTCTTAAGAAGTGTGAAGTTTGCTTTTGAGAAGTTCTTCACTGTGGTCTTTTGTGCAGGGGGGTGGGGGCGGGATGTGGATTTCCAGTGAGATTAATTTATGGTCTGATCTTACCAAAGAGGGATGTACTTCCGGTGTGGAGCATTTTGTCCCCATGTTTGTGATGATCAGGTCTAGTATATTGTCTCCTCTTGTGGGAATGGTGACTAGTTGTTCCATTGCATTTGAGTTTATGAATTCTAAGAACCTTTGGGCTAGAGTGTTGGGGCTTGAGTAATGTTCCCAGTCTATGTTTGGGTAGTTGAAGTCTCCCAAAATGATGGTATTTGGAGAGACATTCATACTCTCCAGTGTCTTCAGGAAGGCTGTGTGGGGTTCCTGAGTTTGAGAGGGTGGTCTGTAGCATGCTACAAACTGTAAGGCGGTTTTGCCTATGGTTAGTTGCACCTGGATAGTCTCCGATGCTTCGTGCGTTGCCACTAACCTGGAGGTGTGGGTATCTTTGATGAAAATGGATACTCCCTCCTTTTGTGGTTCTGTCCAAGTTTTGGGGCCGGAAAGCATGATATGAGGTAAAACCTGATAGTGCTGGGGTGCTCTCAGGAGCCTTGAACCAGGTTTCAGTCACTGCACAGACATCGATGTTCTCCATACTGAGAAGGGCTTTGAGGGCGTGCATCTTGAGGTTTAGACTTCTGGCATTGAGCAGCATTACCCTTAGTTTTTTCCACTTGTGTTTTCTAGGGAGGTAGGTTTGTCATTTGAGCCTTGCCTAAAAAAGGCACTATGGGGGTGGCAAGAGCCTTGGCCAATATCCGGAAGCCCAGGGTGACAGGTGCAAACCATCCCTTGCGAAGCAGCGTGGCTTGTCAAGCATGTCATCCCAAGCAGACAGACACTGGATCCCCTTAGAATGACACCAGTAATTAAGTCAATTGTTAAAACTGATCATTTTGTCTTTGTACTGTGGCATCATTCTTGGTGAGGGTAAGATGCTGCTCAGGGTCAGGGTCATACCGGCCTGGGCTACATAATCAGAGAGCTCCTCTATGTCTCTTTTCATGTAGTCCAGGGAGGTACGTCTCAGGTCGTTTACACCTGCATGTACAATGACTGAGTCATATTTGTACTTGCTGTGGAGTGACCTGAGTGCTTGTGTTATGTGGCGGATTCTAGCTCCCGACAGGCAACTTACTGTGACCCTCTCCTTGTTCAGTCTGGTGAGCGGGACGTCAGTGTGCCTGACTATGGAGTCACCTATTACAAGTGTGTCTGGCATGTTGTTTGGCCTTAAGGGCTGTGACTGTTTAGCACACTGACTTTGTGAACTATGTGTTGCATTTGCTATGTCTTGAGGTGGTGGTTGCTTGGGTGTCTGCTTTGGAGGCCTCTGTTGTTTTGGTAGATTTTTTATCAGTGCCTCCGAGTATGTTTTTGTGTGTTTATGTGTTTGGTTTGCAGTTGTGATAGTTCTATGTGAGACTGGGTTTGTGGTGTGTGTGGTTACCTTCTCCTCCTGACTGGTCTTGCCAGTACTGAATTGAGAGAGCTCAGCCTCCAGTTTGGCTATATAGTTGCATCTCTCGCATATATTTGTATTTGTTGGGAGGAGGAGAGGGTTGTCTGTGTACATGAGGCAATTGTAACATTGCCTCAAGATTCCCAGATTCACCAGCTGAACAGGAGAGGACGCTAGCAACTGACCCTTCGACATGCTAGAAATAGTGAAAAAGATTGCTGTGTAACTGAGTCAGAAAGGACCTATAGGGAAATGGGTACTCAACAGAATTTAGGTGAATGAAGTACTTTTCGTTTGTTTAAGAGTGCTTCACCTGTATACAAAATGCTTTAGGAGCAAGTGCTGAACTTTTCAGATAGAGTATAGGCTGTTTAGATTGCAAGTAGAACAGTTCTAAGGGAAAAATTGAAGAGCAGACTTGGCGGAGCCAGAAAAAGTTTAACCTTGTTTATCCGGCGCTGTGCCCGCGCAAAGCCGTGCAAAGGCGGATTTTAAGCAGTGAACTACAAAAGAGCTAGGAATGGTCCCAAACAACCAATTACTAACAGCTTCTTGTGCTGAGGTCACTTCCCCCAAGGATAGGTAGGCTGCTCAAGGCTCCCCACTCCCACTGGTGAGCAAAGAAACTTCCTTTTATCCAAGTAAGGTAATGGACAACACAGGAACTACACCACAGCCCAGAATACAGCAATGCCTGTATACTGGTCTAAACTAGTCGAAAAAAGCGGGAAAACAAGGATTATTTTTTTGTTTTTTTTGCAGAAATACACAGAAAATGCAGAGACAGTGATAAATTAGTTACACAGGCTAGCACACTTTAGTGGGCAGCCTCCACAGTTCAATTAAACAAACAAACAAGCAAACTTTCGACTAAATTCGACTAAATGTAACTTTAAGTGCAATTTTTAAAATAAATGCAGTAATCAGTAAAAAAAACAGTTCAGGCTAGTTTAAAGTAAGCAGCAGAAGCTATTTTCAGTGAAAAAAAAAGCAAAGATACTTAAATCCAGAAAGTAGTCGCTTTTTCGAGTTCCTTGCTGCTAGGACCACTCTGTAAACCCACGTTTTCTCTCCTATCCAGACTACCAGTGTTAGCATGGGATATAGGTTTACAGCCCAATCTCAATCTAAAGGCTTCCTACATTCTGTCAGAGCACAATTGTGTGGCAGATAAGCTGAGCAGGGCAAAGGTAGACCCTCATGAATCATAACTAGATGATGGGGTCCATCTGTGAGAACTTCCTCAAGTAGACCTTTTTTATCTCCTCACTGAGCAACCAACTGGCAAAATCCTGACCCAGGACTCTATGCAGGAAGGCCTGGAAAACAGATTTAATTTATCTTACTTAGAAAGGAATGTTCCTCTATGCTTTTTTACCCTTTTTGCTGATATTCAGGGTACTTCTGTAGATTCAGAAGGAATCTCCCAAGATCATTGTGGTGACTCCCTTCTGGCCCAGGCAAAACTGTTTCTCCCTTCTTTTGGAATTATCCAGGGGCAATTACCACAAGTTTCTTCCAAGACTGGATCTACTTACACAAGCACCAGATTGTTTGATACATCTCAACCCCAAACAACTTCAACCGACTGCCTGGATGATAGGGTCTTAATACCTTTTAGGCACCTGTTTACTGAGGATGTGCAGCAAATACTAACAGAGGCAAGAAAACCTGCAACTAGAAAATCATACATTAGCAAGCAGAAAAGACTTTCTAGTTGGTGCCAACAACACAACCAGTGCCCTTTCAGGGCTAGTGTTTCTCTGGTTTTGTAATATTTGTGTGAGTTACTTTCCTATGACCTGTCTTACTTCACTATTGAGAGTCATTTGTCTTCCATTTCAGCATGTCTACCCATGGATCTCCCTCTTTCATGACATTCCCATGTCAAAATGTTTTTGAAAGTGTGTTTGTATAAGAGGTCTCCAAGAAAGCCAGTGTTGCCTCCTTGTCATCTTAACTTTATGTTAGAGAAGCTAACACTTGTTCTATTTGAACCAGCTCATCTGGCTAACTTGAGGTTCTTAACACAGAAATCCGTTTTACTGACTGCTGTGACCCCTGTAAGAAGGGTATCTGAGTTGCAAGCTCTTATGGTGGGTCAACCTTATCTCATTTTCCACAGACACAGGTTTCCTCAAGATCTAATCCTTCTTTCATAGCTAAAGTTGAATATAAGTTTATTTTAAGCCAAACTCTCCATCTCCCTGTGTTCTTCCCTGAACCTGAAAATGACGAAGAAAGAATACTTCAAACCTTGGATGTCTACAGACAGAACTAAATCTTTCACAACTTCTGATCAGTTGTTCATTTCTTCTGAAGGTAAGAAGAAGGGACAGCTGGTATCAAAGCAGACTATTTCCAAATGGTTGTCTCAGGCTGTCACCTTTTGTTATACTCACTATGACAAAGCTAATCCAGGCAGGGTCAAAGCCCACTCTACCAGAGCCTTGGGTTCATCTATGGCTTTTTGGAAAGGGTTGGAAAATAGAAGTATTCTAGAAGGAAAACTTAGTCCTCTGTACATACTTTTACAAACACTACAAGCTAGATTCCTTCTCAAGGTCTAAGACAGGCTTTAACAGAACCATTCACTGGGGCTCCAAGACCCCTCTCCTTCCACCTCCCAGTTGCTCTAAGGTATGTTAATCTACCCATATAGCTTAGGCTACTGCAGCAGTGATTACTATAAAAAGCATAATACAGTTGTGCAAGTAAACTCCTGAATTCTGTGTAGATGATAAAAGTTGGAGTTGGAGGTATAAACAGTACTGGTCCAGGGTACTTCATTTGTTGGAAGATCAAAAAAGAAAACGTACAAGTTGCAAAGGAATTAGGTATGAAAGTCAACCAACTACTAGTTGTCAGAGGCAGGGGAGCAGCAGCAGCTTCTGACTTATGCTGCAGAAAATATTTTACAGGAGTGGCAAATTAATATATGTCAATGATGAATAAATCCATGCATTTGTTTTTAGTTTACAAGACATCATGGGAATAGTGCCTCTATCTGGGTTTCCGTTGTAATTTTGAACCTATAATTGGAATCATTGGCATGGAATGATTTTAGTCATGGAACAGAGGAACATAGACCAAGTCTGAGGTTGCAGTGTCTTGTAGTGTGTCTCATATGCTCAGGTGCAGTGACTTTGGGGTTAGTGTATAAATTTAGCCAGGTTGTAAGTGCCACAGTCACCTATGCCCAGGGGTTTAGTGGAGCTTTCTTTCACCAAAACACTTGAAAACTGTAACATCACATTAATTCACTGTGGGTTTGTTGAGCTTACACTTTATATCTCTCAAATTTGAGGCTCACACAATGCATTTTCTTATTAAAGATAAGGAACCATTGGATTTGTTTTATTGTATATTAACTTGTGATAGCAGAAGGACAGAGAATGGATGATGTTAGTGTGTTTCCTGATTTGTAGACAAAGATGCAGTTTGGAGGGGCTATAAAACTTTACATGTGCTTCAACAGAGGCCATGTTAGAGTAGTGTGCTCACTTTTGATGATGGAAGAGGACAAGGATGTTGATCCTAGTCCTGTAAGATATGCTTGGAATGGACTCATTTTCCATTACTGACTTCATAATGCAACAGCTCCACTGAACCGCTGGGCATAGGTTGAACTAGGGATTGTGCAAACATTATGGTACTGACGTGGGTGAAAAATACTGGAAACATGAGCCACAAAGCATCATAGAAAATGAAGTCTACGTCACATGGGATCATCCATTACCAACAGTTGAAAAGATAGATGCTAGAAAACCAGATATAGTGGTGCAAGAACAGAAGACAAGAGTAGCATTGATCATTAAAATCTCCACACCCAGTGACTACAGTGTCTTGTGTACAGAGAGATATAAAGTTATAAAATATCAGGATCTGCAGGCAGAAATGAGAGCAATGTGGGAGAAAGATACCCAGACAGTACCAACAGTAGTAGGAGCAATTGGTCTTATAAAAAAGAATTTACAGTCATATTTAGATATGTTACCAAATACATGTAACTCCATAGAAATTGCAGGAGTCATTACTGGGCACATTGTGGGTGCTGCAAAGAGCACTTTTGGTTGACATCAAAGATTGAAGCAATACTAATTTCATGAACTTTAATTGTACTTTGACTTAGGAATAGGGTGCATTCCAGTCATGGTATTAGAAACCCAAAAGACTTGGAGAAATTAAAAAAAAAAAATAACATAAGGTGAAATGCTGCATTCCTGAGGTTCCAACCTTCAGCTGAGACTTTAAACAGTCGTGCATCTATCTGAGCTGATAATAATTAAGACATATGTAAAAGATCCTACTGCCCTTATCAAAAAAGAGTAGTGGTTTTTAATAACTTTTTTCCCACTTTAACAATGTATTGTGAAGTTGACAAGTCACCATTACTATTTAACTATACCACTTTGTACAAATACGAGGATTTCTTATCTCCAACAAAAGTTCTGTGATTCCGAATTATGCCATAATAAACCATCGTATTCTGGCCACAATTTTCATATAACACATACGATTGGTTCATCCTATTCTTCACTTACATCCTGATATTTAATATAATAACCAAAATTAATATCCTCAATAATAACATCTTCCACTTGCATTTTTTACTGACATTGCCTGAGAGCCAGGTCTCATATTTTAAAGTGAGAGTCTCTTTTATTTAATTTAATTTTATTTAGTGTATATCTCAACACAGGCCCTTTTCCTGTATTTTTATTTCATGTTTTCTATGAATGTAATCATCTAGCATATAAATTTTCATAAAAATCATGAAATTTACTAGTTGCACTGATATTTAGTACTTCTATATTTGCTAGGCCATCTCGCTTCACTATCGTCTACTTCTGTTACCTAAGCATACCAAACTTTCCTACTTGAGTTGTTCACTCTAATTCCATTTTCTCTTTTTATCTATCCCCTTTGCCAGGTCTCCCATTTCCCCTGTCATTCCCGCATTCTTCCATTTTCACATCTGTCAACATTTTTTTAAATTCTTTTCTTTAGACTCCTTGGAACTTATGCTACTGGCCTGACCCCCAGTACCCAAGTTCTTGTCAGGTTGACCAGACATTCTCCTAGCCCCCTAGAATATTTCAGTATTGCTGGGTATGGTCATGAATTCTAAGGGTGTCTTATGGGCTCAGCCATATATTCTTCTTTCTGTGGGATCATTCTTTTACATAATCTACCTATTCCTCACCCCCTGCCCTCATTGACTACGTTCAAAGTTAACTACCCTCATTGGACTATGCCTTCCTTCAGAAACATCATTGGTGAGTGCTCTTCCACTTAGAATGGACATGTCCCTCATTCTCTGCTGCTCCACCAGTCACCTGAGCTATAAGTTGAACTTGGGTAGTCTGGATAATAGCGAGGGTTTTATCCCTCTATGCCACTACTGTGGCATTTGACTACATTTTTGTACTTATATCATACTAATCCCCCCCCCATTTTTTTTCTTTCAAAATATTAAACCTTTAAGATTCCAGACATAGCTGAAGAAGGCATTGTGATTGTACTTAGCCTACAAGGCTATCCTCACTTCGTAGTTGGCCTTGTTGGACTTAATTAGACCTCTTACTTTCCTGTTTAGTTGTATAAGAGAGCACTTGTTTTTAAGAGAGTTGTTCTGCCTGATTTTAGCCATGAGTTTTCTCCTTCTTCCTTATATACTCTGTTTAGGAGAGGATTCCACCAGTGTGGTTTGTTTTAAATGTTTGTTTTAGGTTTACTTCTGGTAGTTATGGTAGCCTCTACGCAGCAATTCACATGTTTATATAGGGACTCTGTAAATAATTCTGCATAAGTAGCTGTGGTCTTAGGGTTATGGGGAACCTTGAAGTTTACAAACTGTCACTTAATAGGATGTAATTTGCCTTAGAATAGTTCTTAACTGTTACTGATTTAGTTGGGTTTTCTGGGTTGTTTTTTACTTCAAATGAGACAGCTTTGTAAGGATGTGACACGAGGTGGGGTAAGAAAAAACAATGAACTTGAAGACAGTGTGAGACAAACGTCAGAGCTGGAGCAATCTATAAAACATCGATAAAGGTACCTCGGATCTATATTATATGCTTGAAGAGTCTTTTCTCCTAACACTTAAATGCCGACACGTAAAGAGCAAACACTGGAAACTGCGAATGACCACTTCAGCAATTTTTTTTCCCTGTGAAAAAATTTGCTTGACCATTATCATTTTTTCCTAAGTAGAGTGATCTTGGAATTGGTATATTTAGTTAGAGGGGGTGTGGAGGCGAAGCCCCCCCACTTGATTAGGGTTTTAAAGTTTGCTTTTATGTTTACAGACAAGTGAATTTTTTCCCTAGGAAAAAAATTTGTGGAAGTGGCCGTTTGCAGTTTACAGCTTTTGCTCTTTACGTGTTGACCTTTATGTGTTTAAAGAAAAGACTCTTCGAGCATATAATATAGACCCAGGTACCACATTAGGTCTGTGTGCGCGTGAATATAAATTTTATAAAAAAATTAAGTAAAGAGGTAAGGCATTTACTGAAATGTTATTTGAAGGATAAGGATATATGATGGTGGAACAATACAGGGGTTAATAGGCTGTTTAAGAATTGGATACCTGCTTCTATATTAGAAACAGATTAAAATAATATTGGCAAAAATGGCTTAGGAGAAATTAGAAAGCAAATGTTTTTAACAAACTGTGGCAGAATTGGGTGAGAAAGATAAAAGAAAAAATATAAGGCACATATTATTATGACTATTTAGATATAATAATTTTAAAAACAGAGACAGAAGTCGGCTTTAGTCCATCATTAACAAAAAGTCAACTTACTTGAATTCTTTATTACATTTTACAAGTTGGCATCAAATACATCAAAATGGAGCACTAGTAAAAGAAAAGACAGCTACTCAGGCTGCCATGAGTGATTTCACAGGAGACAGTCTTTGTATACGATTGTAACATTTTAAAACATGTTACAAGTGAGGGGTTAGCCTTTGGGATTTGTTAATCCCATTTCTGAGGAAGTAACAAATAAACAAATGGGATTTTTTTACCCTCTGATTAGTAAGGAAAACCATTTTCCAGCTAATACACAACAGATTAAACCTATTACTAGATACAACAAGGCATTCACACTTACATACAACTGGGAATTTTCTGCTATTAAATCAATGGTTATAAATAACTGCAGTATTTTTATGGCCAGTAAAGAACAATTTCAAGTGTTAGTTGACATGTCCAGTTTTGTATACTGTAAGGGCAGTTGCTTTAAAACAATGTTAGAGAAGATTAGAAATACCCACATTAACTGTAGGAATGAAAAAATGTGGGCATTGTAGACAATGTTGTTATGTCTTGGAATGTCATAATTTTTGTACTCAAGGATATGGTGAGATCAAATTAAGTCACAAGTTTCAATGCTCAAGTATAGGTGTAGTGTATGTAGCACAATGCTAGGACTGCCCCAGTTTCTATATTGGTAAGACAGAAAAATCATTAAGAAAGAGAGTTTATCAGCACACCTATAACATTAAAAGAAAAGATGGACACAATGCTTTATATAAACAAATAAAAAGCATGACTTCACACAGTTTTAAATTCTATGCCATAGACAGTGTATCAGTAGATGTGAGGGGTGGTCCTTTCAGTGATTTATTAGAGTAAAAGGAGCTTAAGTGGCAACTTCGGACGAATTCCACCAACAACTGTGGCTTGAATGATATGGTGTCTTTAAGCAGTATCCTTTGTTTGAAAGCATCATTATTTTTGTAACATGTTTTGATTATTAGTTGGATATAATGTGGTTTTATTATTTAACTTACCACAAGGACACAATTACAACTATTTCAAGCACTCAGTGCTTTGCTGTTCTCTAAAATTTTTTTTATTATTAGTGATTTTCAAAAAATACTTTATTTTACATGCTAGTAAAATTTGGTACAAGAGCTATTTCTGTTTTATTTTATACAATATTTTAAATTGATTGATGAATTATTGTTTTCATTTACCACAATTGTGTTTAACCAATCACAACAGTTGACTTGGGGAAAAGGGAGGGATACTCTTTGCTATAAAAACGTATCCATGTATGTTTTAATTCATTCTAATGAAGTCCATGTACCAGGACAAAAGCGTTCAAATTTCGTAAATAAAGTGCAAGTTGGTAACAGTATACTCTCGGTTTCCTTCTAAAATTTTAGTTACAAGTTTATTTGTTTGCCTTTTATTCATTCTTATTATACAGCTTTCTGAAGTCATCTGTGGTTATATTTACTTATAGGTTTCTCCAAGATGAGTAACAGTTGCACAACCACCTGATATTTCAAATACTGACGTAAGCCAGGAAAAGACTAGTCTACATAATATAATACAATTTTCCAGCTTTGACTTTAGGTTCACAGAGTTAAACTCATCAGGAATAGAGTCCAGGAAACATACCTTCCCTTAGTGGGGATTTGGCAGCTTCTATAAGTGTTCTTCTCTTGGCCTTTGTCATTACTAAGAGGATGTGAATGAACATCTGCTTACCTTGTACAGTTTTTAATATTTTTGGTGTGCATTGATGTATTCTTTAGGTATTTTTAGGTTACATTACAATTAGAAGATTTTTACTTGATTTTTGAGTATTGGGAAAGAGGCTTAGGTGGAAACAACAGAATGTGGCAAAGTTAGCTCACTCTAGTGTCCATCTCAGTGCAGTAATGCCAAGCATGTAAAAGTATGGGATGGGTTTTATGGAAAGTCGATTATGAAATGGTGTTACCAGACTACCAGAGAAGGCAGAAAAGAAATTTGTAGTGGGAAAATCCAGCTCATTTTTTTCCATTCAGCCTGCTTTGTTTTCTAACAAGTAAATCTGTTTATATGTTTTGTGGAAAGAGTTTGAGGATAATGTCATCGCTGATGTGAAACTGTTTGAGACATGAGATACACTACTTGTGGTAAATGGTTTCTTCCACTAGCTAAAATAAATGGAATGTACCACAAATGCTATGCAAACATATTCCACACAACATGTGATGTCAAATGTAAACCAATATGAGTAAACCATGGTGTATATTTTCCCTTGTATTTTCAGTAGAAAACAAATGGATTTTGTTTTATGAGTACTATAAGAAAGTATTTTTGTCTTGGGATGGGAAGTTGAAGAATGCAGTTAAGGAAGAAAGAAAGAAAAGAAAAGAAAAAGTTACTGGAATTTTTATCTATAGCTTATCATGTTAGAGGGTTAGTAAGACAAGACTGGATATGAAGGATTGTATAAAAAATAAAATGCAGTTGTTTCACTAATAAGAAGAATGCCAATAGTTCTGTTTCAGCAAAGCATAACCGAGAGATTAATTGATTGATTACATTTGGTAACTAAGTAAGTGGGCTGGTCAGCAGATCCTTTTCTGCCATAACCAGGGATAATAGGACAATAATTATGGCAACAAAGCAAATGGAAGCATGAAGATAACCAGAGTTTCCATCAGCTTAGAAGCTGCGCTGTGTGTCATTTGAAAAGAAGTGACTACATATATCAATAAATATCCATGTCGGTATCATTTGAAAAGAAGTGACTACATATATCAATAAATATCCATGTCAGTACAAACAACATTTGTAAACTAGAAGTAAATACAGATATCAGGACAAATAACATTTGGAAAATGTAGATAATGTAAGTATTAGGATGTAATTACAATTTGTGTAAGTTTATTTACAATATATACCAAATAGGTTTTGCAAAAGGTTATTTGAGTGCAACGTAAATACAAATATCACTGCAAGACATTTCAACACAAGGTGGATGCGTGTGTCAGGATGCAAATACATTCAGTGAGAATACAATATATACAGTAAATGTTTGGAGAATAGCAAAGGCATGTTCATTGTGAAAACACATTTACTCTACATGCCATCTGTCTTTATTTACTTTAACTACATCTAAACCCTGGATTTATTTCATAGGTGTTTGATGCTGACATGTTAAGAGGAACTACGTACTTGTTTGCAGATGAAGTTAAATCTGTTAGTGTTTACAATCAACCTGACTTCAGTGTTGTGTTACTTGCAGAAGACAATCTGTAAGCCTTTAACTGGAAAAGCATTTTAATAGGATTTGCATGAAAGAAACCTCACTTTGTATAATGTACTGTATTACTGTTGCACAACATGTGCCCTGCAAGTTCATTGTTTTACTTTATATGACCCAAATGACTGGATTTGGGAGATTACATTTGTGTTTTTTATTCCAGTATCTACAGTAAGCCTGAGAGTGTTTATATTTGTTAAGATAAAACTTTGGATCATGGCTGTGGTCACATAAAATATCTCTTTAATCAAAACTTGCAATTCCAGCATTATTTTGCTAACAACGTTTTATCTGCTTGCTAAAATAGTTTTATTTCACAGGCAACATATTGCCTTTTGACATCTCTTCTACACAAGCAGTTGTGTTTCTCTTGCCACAAGAAATGAGAAAATGATGATATAAACCACACACAAATGTCATCTCTGAACTTCTCCAACAGCATAGCATGTGAAGGCTGATAATGAATGGGTAACATGCAGACATCTTAGTATAATGGAGGAGTTCAAGGTACAGGTATCATCATTAGGTATCGAGCCACTTAATGCTGAACCATGTGGTATCATATCATTAGGTATTGAGCCACTTAATGCTGAACCATGTGGTATCATATCATTAGGTATCGAGCCACTTAATGCTGAACCATGTGGTATCATATCATTAGGTATCGAGCCACTTAATGCTGAACCATGCGGTATCATATCATTAGGTATCGAGCCACTTAATGCTGAACCATGCGGTATCATATCATTAGGTATCGAGCCACTTAATGCTGAACCATGTGGTATCATATCATTAGGTATCGAGCCACTTAATGCTGAACCATGTGGTATCATATCATTAGGTATCGAGCCACTTAATGCTGAACCATGTGGTATCATATCATTAGGTATCGAGCCACTTAATGCTGAACCATGTGGTATCATATCATTAGGTATCGAGCCACTTAATGCTGAACCATGTGGTATCATATCATTAGGTATCGAGCCACTTAATGCTGAACCATGTGGTATCATATCATTAGGTATCGAGCCACTTAATGCTGAACCATGTGGTATCATATCATTAGGTATCGAGCCACTTAATGCTGAACCATGTGGTATCATATCATTAGGTATCGAGCCACTTAATGCTGAACCATGTGGTATCATATCATTAGGTATCGAGCCACTTAATGCTGAACCATGTCTGCAATAATGCTGCTGCACAAGAATATTTCAAGATGTACTATCCTTTGACTGAATTCCATTTGTCTGTAAATCAAATGTTTGAAAGAATTTGACTAAAACAATTAGCTGAAAACCAAGATGACTGAAGTCCATTTCACTGAATCACAAACCATTGAAAATATTCAACATAAGGAAATACAACATAAAATAATGCTTTTCAGGGGCCAAGCCCCTCTGCACCCCCACCCTTAATTATATAGTCTAACTCCATGGCTGCACAGCCATTTTAGAAAAGAAAAAACACTATACACAGTGAATCAATGTTGGTGCACAAACACAAGCATCTATAAATTTGGGGGACATTGCCAATCCACACATAATTGTCTAGACTGCTTCTCTAGCAAATCATACCCTCCAAAATGATACCATCACATACTATCTATGTGGCCCAGAGAGTTTCATAGATTTATATTAAAACTAAGTCATGGCCCAGTGGGATTCATAGATTGACTTGAAGCCCAAGTTATAGCGCTGTTGCCATCCAGATGCTTGATGGCCATTGTCTTATGCTGGAAATAGAAGCACCCATTCTGCCATTTAGATGCTTGCTATGCAACTATTAATGCTTTCTTCTATATGTGACCCTGGGACCAAGAGATCAACATCATTACAATTACTAGACATGGATTACAAAGATGTGGCAGATTATGAGAGATTCATTTGCCTTATTAATGGTCTTGTTAATGGCAGCTTTGAAATTAGTTGAGCTCACTACTTGTATATTCAAGGCACAAGGTCTTGAAGGGTACATAATCTGTCTTGGCTAAATATGGGGGATGGGGGGTAGATTATTCCAGTGGCTGTGACTTAACAACCAAAACTGGTACAGTCCTTGGAATTTCTCAGAATAACTGAAATCACCATGTCCATTGATTTCTTTGTAAAGTATTTTTGAACCTTTCCTAAATGAAAAAAATGTCTGGTCAGAATGAATGAGGTATATAGGACAGCAATGACCTCACTTGATCAGATAGCTACCCCTCCTTAAAATCAGGTGTGCTACTCCCCAGACCTTTCTAATTGCTGCAATATGTTTGTCAAGTGTTAGGTCATCACCAGCAAGTCTCCCTGATTCTTAACAAACCAGTTAGTTTCTTTTTTAAGAAATCCTAAATTATGTTATATTGTAAAAACTTGCACATTGCAAGAAATATCTCAAGGGAAAAAACGTAGGGAGATAAGTTTAGCGACATTGGCTGTCAGCCACTCTCTCTGGTCTCCCAGCTACCATTAGTGAGGGTAGCCTATTTTAAAGATAAATACCTTGTTTCTAAAAATGAAAACAGATTATGTATTAGAAGCACAATGGGACATCAGTCAGTCAGTCAGTCTTCACATTACCAAACATATAAACACTGATGGTTTTTGTTGTCAGATTTGTACGCTAGAACTGGTTTATGAATCACCTGAAGAACCTTTAGTGAACCTCTGCAGAAATAATTTTCAAATGAAAGGATTGTCAGTCATTAACATTGTCCCCTTTACTAATGCAGCTATAGTCAGCATATACATATTATTGTACTAATATTAAATGGATGCTGGTGATAATAATATTTACCAAATGCAGGAAGGCACTGATATAGTAGTGCCATGTAAAATATCACTGTATCTGTGAAAAAAATGTCAGGATGTCATTAGCCAAAGACCATGCGTGATCAGTGCCTTTAGTTGCTTGAGCCTATGTTACTCGTTTTTTATTGCTCAGGCATGAATAGTCAGTAATGTGTTGTCCCACATTTGTTCCAATATATATATTGTAACAATGACTGATTCCATTGTCCTATTTAAGGGTGGTCAAAGACCGAGCACATCCCAAAACGAATGTGACTTTTTTTGTGAGTGCTCTTTTTCTGAGTTGTAGTGACCACAGATGAGAATAATAAAGTAAAAAGGAATGGCTTCCTCCCAACGTGGCAGATAGGCTGCTCAACACCCCCCCCCCCTCCCATGGAAAAATATTTGTTTCTGTTTGCCATTGTTGTGTGCTTGCATGAAACTATTTTGCCTTTATGTACTGAGCTTTATAGTATTTGGGCACTTGAGGGAATAGTTTTCTACAGTAAGGGGTGAGTTACGTGTTTTACAAGGGGTTGGAAGTCAAAGCATTATATATATTATAAACAAAGACGCAGCATATGCTCACAAGTTCCTTTTAGATACTTGATCAAAAATATCATTTGCAGCCTAGCCACTGCAGTTCACTTACTACCCCTGTGTATAAAGGATAGAGGGGCCTGATCCAGGGCGAATTTACAGTTACCCAATCAATTGTCTAAATGAGTTCTGAAGAGATAAAGGGATTTGCTTTGTTTGATGTGGAGTGGCAGCTTCTTCCAGAAATAGCAAATCCTTACAGAGGGATACCTATCTCACCAAGTGGTCCTCTTTATATTATAGTGTAGCTTTAGGCTTCTAGAGTGAATATTTGTGGTGTTTGTACAGTTTTTCAAACATGAAGAAGGTGAAGCAGCTCAGAGCCATTTTCTGTGTTGTAGGCCAGGCAAATATCACTATGGAGAAGTCAACAAAATATGGAATAACGTGATAGTGCATTTAAGTGATCTATGTAGCTTTGGAAGCTCCTATCTATCTATCTATCTATCTATCTATCTATCTATCTATCTATCTATCTATCTATCTATCTATCTATCTATCTATCTATCTGTCTGTCTATCTATCTATCTATCTATATATCTATCTCTCTCTCTCTGTCTGTCTGTCTGTCTGTCAGTCAGTCTGCCTGTCTATCTATCTATCTATCTATCTATCTATCTATCTATCTATCTATCTATCTATCTATCTAACTGTCTTTATGTCTGTCAATCTATCTGTCTGTCTATCTATTTTTTTGTGAGAATACACTAGTTGAGCCATGCCAAAAGGGTTACAGAGGGGGGCAGTGATGCAGTGACTCATAGTAGAAAGAACACAGCTTTGTATGTTGTCTACAGTCCTAGAGGGTATTTTCTTTGTTTTAGAAAGGGCATCTAATGCTTCTTCTGTGGCAGTGGAAATAAGACGAATGATGAATAGTTGGTATGGGAGGTAAGGCATGAAAGGGACAAAGTGAAGAAGTTTGAGGTATATTTGTCTACAAGTATATTTGCAATAAGCTGTTTAGAGTGTGTGTTGCTATCAGATGTGAAATGAAAGCAATGCCAAGTATTGTTACTGAGATTTCTAACATAATTGAAGAAGTGCCTGTGGCTATCCTAAAATGTGGTAGCAGTAATTAGTACTGATCTTTTTGTTCTCCCAAATTCCATGTTTACTCTTTCTGTATACATTTGAGTGAGTGGATCTGAGCTTAATTTTTTTAAGGCTAGGACATTCTTTCTTTTGTTGTAGAGTTTATCAATGCTGTGGCTGCCCCAAAGAGGTTTGTTCCTGATCTTGGCATTGCATTAGTGGCAAAAGTGGATGGAGGCCTCAATGCCTGAGCTTAACAAGGAGACAAAAACAGTGGTAACCCTGACTGTTTTAGACACGGGGTCCTTTTGTGGGGGGGGGGGGCTTTTAAGTTTTATAAGATTGGAATTAACACTAGGAAGTTTGTCTTGGAGAGGTCTCTGAAGGCAGTAGAATTCAAGGGCACATTTAGCTGGGATCTAATGTGGAATACTATGACAGAGTGAACAGAACTAAACAGTGAGGGGATAGATATGTTATGGATGTGGTATAGAATGATGTTGTTTTCCTGAAAACCAGATGTAGAAAGTGTTATGCCCTGATACAGGTGAGTATTAAGCGATCTAGAGAATAGGTGTTGATGAAGGATTCTATGCCTGGAAAAAAAAAATTAACCACAGGGCTGCCCTCTGTACTACTAATAGATGGATGCAGGTCCTAAATGCTATATCTCATGCATGAGTCCCCCTCAAATTATTTATAGTACGACCCCTGTTATTCTCATTAGAAATAATATATAACTACTGATCACGGCATGCTTAAAGCCAGTCTATAATCAAATGGGATAGGCTATTTTGAGCACAAAAAGAGAAATTAACTAGGCTTAAAATGGTCCACAAGGGCAGCTAGCTTAGTACTTACATATCAGCTCATGATATCAAGGAAATGTGCTTATTTATTTGTGGTATAAATTAACCAGTTTACATATGGATATAAAAGTCATCCAGAGTAACTGTATTCAGATTGATAGTCATGGCTTCCTTCTTCTTCAGGCAATCTACAAGGGCTGCAGATATTATAGTAAAGGTTCTATATCTATCCAGGCTATGAAAGGTAGCTATACCTGTGGCTTCCAAGATATACAGGAAACCATGGCCTTTATCATGCAGAACTAGGAATGAGGTTATGGGACTATAAATAGAATCTGACACATCCCCATCAGATGCAAGGCCATTCTCACTGGAGGGTCTAATGGAGCAGTAGCCATTAAAACCAGGTATAGAAGGGCTTCTGTCACCACTTTAGAACTATGCTTCTGTGACTATACAGATGTATTTGCTTTTATGGGTTAAAAAGCCTCCATGATGGATATTTTTTTTTATTTAGAATAATAGTGTTGAGCAGTGCCATGTGAGTACAGGCCTGACATAAATTTGCTACACTGGCAATATGCAGAAGCCTTGGGTATCAGGTGCAGACCATACTTCGCAAAGAAACTGTCCCACACATCTATTAACCCCCAAAACAGCAGCATCTTTTTAAGCCAGTAAGACTGTGGTGGCAAATGGTATGAGTACAGATGCAAAAGCACTAAAGGCATAATTGTAGGGACTTTGCATGTAAAAACACAAAGTGCAGCTGCAGGAACTAAACAGCACAGGAACTGAAATGGCTTTTCATGGTAGACTGGATCCCTGTTCAAGAAGGTGTGCATATGTGTGTGTTTGTGTGAGGATGTGTGTGCGAGTGCTTGTGTGAGTGTATGTGTCAGAGTTGGGGTCAGATCAGCTACATCTCCTTATTCATAAGTTCATAGGTTCATAGGTGTTTACTAGGCTAATGACCACAAGGGCCTTTTTAAACCTAGCCATGCATCACAAATCTCTGAAAGGTTCTGATACTCTTGATAAGTGTAAGCATGGATCTGGGAGATGAACCATTTACAGGTAACCTGTGTCCATTAGAGACACAGGTGCCAAACCAGGGATGAACTTCCAGTTTCCCATCCAGTTGTCCAAGTTGCACTTGAATTGGGTTAGGGAGGAACTCTGCTTCACATGGGTGGGGAGCCTGATCCATAGATGGAGTAGTCTCTGGGATATATACCTATCTTGCCAGCAGGTCCTATTTATATCACAGGAAGGGTTTAAGTCTTTAGAATGGGTAATTCTGGTGCTGTTTGTTTTGTGGATATGAAAGAGGTCCACCAGACTGGGGTCTGACAATGCCCTGTATGCCAGGCATAGATCTCCCCTCAAAAGCCTGTAGGAAAGAGAATACAGGGATAGAGTCATGAGTCGGTCTCCATAGGACATTTTACTTACACCCTGCATTCTTTTAGTGAGGAACCTCTGTGGAAATTCCAGTTGTTGTATATGTCTGGTCAGGTACATATCAAAGGGGACATTGTAGTCAATGATAGGTCTGATAAATGCCGAATACAGTGGAACAATGACTCCCTTGGACTTAGATACCATACCTTTGTTTATAAATTGAGCAACATGGAATGATTTTCACACCACTGTAGACACATGATGGTCAAAGGCTAGAGTACTATCTATGTGGATCCCTAAATCCCTGACTACTGGGTCATCTCTAAAGGGTGTGTTGTCAATATGATAGCTATCAGGGTTGGATGACTTCCCAAAGGATACTATTATGCATTTCTTGGCATTTAGTTTTAGTCCATAGCTCAGACACCAGTTGTTTGTCTGTGTCAGCTCCTCCTGGAGAACATTTGTGTCAGTGTGAGATTTATTGCAGCTCCTAATTTGCAATCATCTGCAAATTTAGTCAGACGGAGATCACTGACATTGGCCTTGACTTCTAAGAAATAAATGCCAAAAAGGAGCAGCCCAAGAACTGATCCCTGAGGGACTCCATTTGTGACTGGCCTCTTTGTAGAGATGGACTCCCCAATTCTAACTTCCTGGGTCCTGTCTGTGAGCCAGTTCACTATCCACTGGGTGACATATGGGTTTGTACCTAACCTCTTGAGTTTGTCAACAATGCCCGAGTCGGGTATTGTGTCAAATGCCTTGGCCAGGTCATGGTAGGCAGTGTGAATGATTTTTGCCCTCATCCATTGCTTTGGTGATCCTCTCAAAGAAGTCCATCAGGTTGAGTAGGCATGATCTGCCCTTGACAAAACCAGACTGGATTGGGTCTAGTGGCTAAAGGTTTACTATATTTCTGTTGATTATCTCTATGATAATTCTTTCCATGGCTTTATATATAAGACTGGTGAGACATATGGGTCTGTAGTTTCCAGGGTCTGTAGATGGTCCACTTTTGTGCAGATTGATGACTGTTACCTTTCTCCATTCATGAGGCATGAAGCCTGTTTCGAGGATACCATTACACAATAATTCCAGAGGCCCTGATAGATCATGTTTCATGCTATTTAATAGGCACCCTGGGATATTGTCTGAGCCTATCGATGCAGTGTGCTTTCTCTTAGAGACATCATTAAAGACCTGCTCCCAAGTGATAGTAGGGGGAGTTATATTTGATGATATTTCCAGAGGGAAGTTTGAAGGGGAGAGAGGGATAAAGTTGGAGCTGAATTTATCAGCCAGGAAGTTTGCTATATTTTCTGGTTCAGGATAGTTGGCTCTATTTACAATGAGTTCTGCACATAATTCTGTATTGCCTTTGAGGTTGCAGACATAGCTAAATAATGCTTTGTGGTTGTCCTTGGTCTGGGAGGTCATACTTACCCAACTTTGGCTTTGGTAGACCTTATTTGTCCTCTGAGTTGTTTGTTTAGTCTGAAGAGAGTGCTTTTATTCTGCTGGGTGCTATACCTCCTAGACTCTGCCATGATTTTCTTCCTCCTGTTGTACAGCCTATTGATTTTGTGATTCCACCAGGGTGACTTGTTTTTTGAGTTAGTTCTGTACTTCTTTCTGGTGGTTACAGCTGCCTCTATGTAGCTATTAACATGTTTGTACAGGGTTTCTATGAACAGTTCTGCATAAACAGGAGTGTTCTCAGGGTTTATGGGGGCTTGAAATTTTGCCAGGTTCTCACTTAATAGCAGAAGGTTATCCTTAGAATAGTTCCTGAATATTCCAGGTTTAGCTGGGGGCCCAGGTTTTATTTTTACTTCAGAGGAAACCATTTTGTAGTATGACCTTATGAGGGAAGGCATTACACTAGGGGGTGTGCAGCACTCTCCCATATTAGTGAGAACCATATCCAGTATGGTTGCAACCCTGGTTGGTGTATCGACTATCTGGTCTAGGGAGTTTGTGTTTACAAAATCCAGGAATCTCTGCATTTTTTCCTCATTGAAGCACTTACCTCAGGGTCAGGAACCTGGATACATAATAGTTATGCCAGCTATTAGAGTTTCATAGCTCTGTTGCTCAGAAAATGCTACATCTCTTTTTGACTCATATCAGTGCCACACATTAAAGTTTCACAGTTCTAATTGTCAAGAAACTGCAGCATCTTTTTGCATCATATTTAAGGGCTGTCCTTTTTTTAATCTGTATTAACCAGGTAAACCTACTTTTTAGGAGCATTGCCTAGTTAAGTATCCTACTCAGAGTTACAGAGTAGGTAAATGGAGGCAAGAAGAATCAAACCATTGATTACATGAAGCAGCTCCTTAACTGCTTATAATCCTAAATATTTGAATTAGTTGCCAGACAATCATTAGCCTCCTCATTTTCTAATAAATCACTAAGGATCATGGTCAGTTAATAATGATAGTCATTAGTTTCAGACTTCTTACTCATCAGAGTTCCTTTTGTTCACAAAATGCATGATAATAGAAGCATGCCATTCTGTTAACTCTTTATGTGAATTAGAGTGCTCTGTCTTTCATCTGACACTGCTTTTGCAGAACATCTCTGATTTATGTCTCATATTTATGTCCTGCCACTCCTTCACTTATTTTTCTGGTAAACCACTGTAAATCACAGTCATTCAATAATTATAATCATTAAAGTTTCATAGTTCTTATTATTCAGAAAATGTATGTGTACACAACACCTGTTGTTTTGTTCGCTTTTTAAGCAAATTTGAGTTGCTTTTTTTTTCCACATTTTTTATTGATTTTCCAATAACAATCATTTAAACAACAAATTATAATAAAACTATATACAAAATTTACAAAGGCCTCAAGCACTGTATAAAATGTTATAAATGTAAAGAAGGGTACAATATTCATTCATTCATACTTTCAATATGACTAATTTGATGGAGACAAATCTAAATTCAATGACTGAATAAGGGATGAAACTTTTGTCCAGGGGTTGTTAGTCCATTTTCTGGGATATATTCTTGCTTCTTTAACTTTTTATTTCCATCAACGCTACTTCAACCAGGAGGATCTTGAAATCTTGTAAGGTTTGAATGGAGGATGACTTCCATCTTCTTGTAATACATTTTTGGCTACTGCTAGAATTGTCCAAAGAAGATACTCATTTTTTTATTATACATTACAATAGATTAATTTACATTAAGAAAAAGTAATGATTTTGATAATATAAAGGAATCAGTAAAGATGGCTTGGAGAAAATTTTCAACATCATTCCAAAATTTCTTAATGCAAGAACAATCATAAAAGATATGAGACCAATTGGCCTTGCATTTTAAAGAACACCTCTAACACATCTCCTGCTCCGAGAAACTAAATTTAGCAATCTTACTAGGCGTGTAAAAACCTCTATGCAAAAATTTCCATGAGAAAATGTTCCATATTTGTAAGAGGTTAGTTTAAGAGAATGTAAAATGTTTGATTTATTCGCAGAAGTTAGGGACAATGTGCAATCTTTAGTGATAAAATCCCAAAACCTCTGATTAGGAGTAGTCTTATAAGTAATAATAATTTTATAAGTTTTTGAAATTAAATTTTTCCGATGGAATTCGCCATGAAGTATTTCATTGATAAGAGTTATGCATTTAGGTGGAGAACTAAAGGAATAACTCTGTATTGTTCTGCATAAGTCTTGAGTAAATGGAAGCAGACTATTTAGAACTAGCCAGTTTGATGCTAGTAGATCATATTCTTTGATCAGAATGTGTGTATCTATGGTAATTAAATCTTTTGTACAATGTAGCCAGCATGTTTTTTTTTCCTTTCCCAATAGCTGAGTGTATCTAAATTAATATTATCAAAAAAGTTTTTTTAGCTTTAAAGGGGAATAGAAGCTGGATCCATATTTTAATGTCAATATTGTTATTTACAAAGCTTCTAAAGGACTTATAAATACAATTTCAGTAACCTAGATCAGTGAATTTAATAGAATTATACTGTATATTAATACAAAGTACATACCAAAGCTTGTTACTTAATTCACTTAATTGTATTTTTTTTATTAGTTTATTTTCATTTAGGATGATACTTGTATGTAACTTTTTCCAAGCCGAAGAGTATTTGGGATCTATCCAATTTAATATTGTTTTTATGTTAGAGGCTTTGATATAGGATTCTAAATCTAAAACATGTATTCCTGCAAGCTCCCATGGTCTGATATGATTGGTTAGAGCTATTCTATTTTTTTTTTTGGGGGGGTACCATAAAAATTTTAATAGAGTTTTGTTTATTTCTTTTAAAAGTTTTTTACTGGGTAATACAGAAGTAGAAAGAGCTATGTAATTTATTTTTGGCAATACGATCATTTTAATTAATTGTAATCTATCTTCAAATTTTAGATTCAATTTATTCCATTTCTCTGTGAGAGTTTTTAGTGAGTTTATAATGTTTTTATAGTTTGTGTTTAAAGTTAGGTCTATATTTTCTCATAGGTCAATCCCTAGATACTTCAAAGAAGAAACCTGTTTCCCAATTATTTCATTATTGGTTGAATTAGTATTATCATTAGAATTTTTTTATTCAAGAGCATATGATTAGATTTAGAACTACTAATTTTAAGGCCAGAAATATAGTAACATTTTTTGACTAACATATCTAATTCTTGTAAGGATTCTTCAGAATTTATTAAAATAAGCAAGATATCATCTGCAAATAACATTATCTTGGAATTAAATTGATTATTTATATTTAGGCCTATAATTTTAGGATCTGACCGAATTGCCAAAGAAAGAGGTTCTATTGCTAAAGTGAATACAATTGGAGACATTGGGCTTCCCTGTTTGGTACCTTTAGTAATTTTAATTGGCTCTGATACAAATGGACCTAATTTTACATAAGCTAAATTATTATAATAAATATTTTTTTTATAAAAGTAATGAATTGAGTGGGGAATTTATATAATTCTAGAATTTTAAAAAGATAATTCCAGTTTAATGAATCAAAGGCTTTCTCAATATCAAGAGTGATTATAAGAGCCTCGTGTTTGTCTCTATTTAGAATATCTATAGTAGTTGTAATTCTTTGAATATTATCTTGGGTATGTCTGTTATAAATTAATCCCATTTGGTCCTCTGAAATGAGATGAGTTAACGATTTCTTAAATCTGTTAACTAATATACACATTAATAGTTTATAATCATTGTTAATCAGAGAAATTGGTCTATATGATTTGCATAAATGGGAGTCTTTATTTTCTTTTAATATAGGAGTAATTAATGAGTATCTCCATGAGGGAGGAATTCTACCTTGTAAATAAGATTCATTTAGGGCTTTATGTAAGAGTGATATAGCAGAAGGTGGCAGAAGCTTATATATTTCATTAATAATACCATCAATACCCGATGATTTATTATTTTTGCTTTCCTGAATTTTCCCAATAATTTCCTTTAGAGAGATTTGTTTCTGAATCTCATTAATCAAAGTCTCTGGTAGATTCTTAAATACCGGGAAGTTCAAGCTGTGTTCTGAGAATTCATGTTGAATGTCTTTGTTTTTGTATTGTTCCGAGAAGTGATATTTAAAACATCCAAAATATCACCAATATCAGAAACTTTTTTATTATTTCTCCCTTCATGGAATATACTCACAATATTATTTTCAATAGAGTTTCTTTTCAGTCTCAGTGTTAAATTACGCATGTATTTTGGAGACACAGAGAAAGAATTTAATCTTAATTTTTCTAGGGCTAAGTTGGTTTTATGAGTTAAAATGTCATTATATTTTTTGTTTAAGGATTCAATTTCTTTTTTCTTATGTGGAATGGTTCTAGTATTAACTTTATTAATTAATACAATTTGTTTTTGTATATTAGATAATTCTGACTCCCATTCCTTCATTTTATTATTAAATCATGCGATAATTTTGCCATATAAGTAGGCTTTCAATGAATGAACATTTACTTCACTGGTTAAATTTGTATCCAAGAAGAATTCTATTTCTGTATCAAGCCAAGGTTTGAACTGTTTCAATTTAGTAATATATGCTGGTATTCTTTTAGTGAAAGATATTTTTTTAAATCAGTTTGAAAATTAAAAATAAGTGCATTATGATCAGACATAGGGCATGGGACTATTGTAAAGCATGATATTTGTGTTTTTAGATCTTGGGATATAAATACTTTATCAATTCTGGTTTGAGTCCTATATCTAAAATCACAGTGGGAAAATTCTAATGAATTATCACTTCTAAGATAAAATAAATCAAATAACTTTAAGTTATCTACCCATTTTTAAGATTTTTCCCTATAGGAGTAATACGAAAAGGTCTCTTATTAGTAGTTTCTGAGTCATTCAGTAAACAATTAAAATCTCCTCCTACAATCAAACTACCCTTAGAATTGTTAGTGATGAGTTCTAAGTGCTTTTTAAATGTTGTTACCCCAATTCCCAGAAACCAATAGCATTGACTAGTGTCCAAATTCTATTTCTAAATTTTAATATTATAATTGATAAGAGTCCTTCCTTATCTTCATAATTAAACAAAATTTGAGGAGAGATAACACTTTTCCTCCATAGTGTTAGAATACCTCTGGTCTTTTTGGCAAATGAGGAGTTGGATAGTTTTAATTATTTGTTCGGGTTCCAGCTAAAACTATCATTTATTTTGAAGTGGGTTTCTTGTAAGAATATTACATGTGCTTTATTTAATTTCAAATATTTCAATAGGTTGAGTCTTTTCCCTGGATTATTTAATCCATTAACGTTTAAGGAAAGAAAATTCAAATCCATCTTATTTATTTAATGTTTTAAAGTATAATAAAGGTGATAACAAAGTAATCATAATATTTAAGATTTGCACACCCTTCTTGGAAGAATTATATTTAAGCAATAAGGTGTTGTTTCCCAATGTAAAATACAATTTAATATCAGACTGAGGCCTAAAAAAAAAGAAGAGATATTTAAAGCTAAACTTTTAACAATCAGTAAATCCATTAACTGATATGGAATGTAAAACATTCCTAATCTGAAAGGAAAAAAAAAAAGTCAGATTAACCATCACTTCCAATTTTTGGAATGAATTTGCCCAGCTTGAGGCTCCAGAGTATACATTTTAAGAAGTTCTATAGATTAATTGACATGAGCGAACATCAATATATTGATGTAATACATAGTTTGATTGTATCTAGTAAAATTAAATCTCACTAATAAGCCTTTGTTTGATTAAGAAATACATATCCTCATTTCTGTATGAATTATTATATAAGTGAAGAATTAACAATTTGATAATAAGCATGTACATATACTATTTATTAATTAAAGTCTCAAGAGCATCTGGATACGTAAAATTTTCAGTAATTTAAAGATAGGTAAACATAACAGTATTAATCAGGATAAATCAATACAGTATTAGATCAGCATTTAAAATATTTATAGTAATAAAATTACATGTAACTAATTGCCAAAGCATTTCTCTTACTATGAGGTATTATGTGATTGTCACTCCTCTATATAGTAATTTCACATATTGCTACTAGATAGTAACAATATTACCATAATATAAACATGAGCAGGGCATATGGAAATGGAATGTATATTTACAAATGGTGATGGCTGACAGAGGAGATACTACCCAAGCAGTTCCTATCTATGACAAACTCAAAAAGTTCATATAGCCATGGACAGATTCCAACAATAACTAATAAATATAAATTTACTTTCTAACAAATTATGCAAAGTTTTATATAAAGAAGCATGTCTTAAAAATACATCAACAATCGAGTAGTTTTTACTATTGTAAGGTTAAATTTGGTAGAGTTAACAATATCAAACGCATTTAAATGTAAGATTCATTACTTATTCAAGCAAAACCCTTCTTTTTTTTCTTTTTTCTTTCCTTCTTCTTTTTCCCTCTTTTTGTACATACATATTTATCTCTTTCCTCTTTGTTTATTTTATCTTTCTATTCCCCTTTCAGTTTCCTTTTAATGAAAAGAAACATTTGCTATATGATCCTTAGCCTTATCATTACATTTCTTATATATTGATTTGAACATCTGAACACTGCATAGTGAGTCTTTTGCTATAACATACTTGGACTTCAACCTTTTACCCAGGTCAGCCTTGGTGACCTAGTTAATTACAATAATACTGTGTTTGTGTATAAACTTTGTTCTTGTCATAGTAGTTGTTTCCTTTTATATACATACATATATATATATATATATATATATATATATATATATATATATTTATATACATGCACATGTTCATAATCCTCTAGGGCTTTAACATTTTGAAAATAGCTTAACTTCTTTATATACCAACTGCAGGATGAAGATTAATAGTAACATCACTGAACATGGTTAAGCAGAAATTTATTAATATCTTAAATATTTGTGCCTCACGGGCCTGTCCTTATAACAGTTGTAATGTATATTTCCACAATGGCTCCTTTGTAAAGTACAGCATAGTTATACCAAATGGAGTAAATATCACAAATTAAAACTGAGAGAGCCTGACTCCAAATGTGAAGTGATGATACTAGTAAATGATTTTATACGCTCTCTATGAGTGTCCTTTCCATTTAATCCACTGAGAGATTTTAAGCATGGGTAGTTTAGATGTGTTAGAGCCATTTGTAACTAAATATTTATGTTATATTCTACTAATTTGTCACCAAATTATTTCCTCGACATCCAGAACTGATGACAGATGTGTATACTTGGCATGTTTAGTTGAGAACAAAACATTATACTTTGCTGCAAAATGTATAGCTTTATCAGACTACTACTTTAATTAAAATAAATTGCACATACTGTATAAACAGTCTTTACTACTGACTGCCATTTACATAATGAGCAGACTGTGCTACCTTATAATGGTCAATATTAACTTGCAAATAAAAAAAAACATTTCAAATAATTCACATCTGACTTAGGATATTATGACTTCTGAGATCTTACTTTACATTTTTTTTTCTTTATAACTTTCACTGATGCCGATTAGTCTAGATCAACTACTGTAACACATCTAAGCAAATAAGACATTGGAGCTTTTATTGTTAGGTCTGCACAAATGGTGTTCTGGCCAAGTTACCTTTTTAGATATGTGTTTTTTTTTTCTTTCTTTCTTTTTTTGATGATGATGATGATACAATGGTCACAGTAAGGTGGGAAAGCCTTTACTGCAAATATTCTCACAGGGGCATTAGTAAGCAGCCAGTTTAGTAAAGCGTGATCTTTGGTAAGTGGATTGGATTTAGTAATATAATGTGACTTTCTGGAAAAAATTAGATTTTGTTTAGGTGAGTGTCTAGGGATCTCATATAGTGTATATCTGAATAGATATTAAATTATCTATTGGGATGCTGTTATGCCAATTCAAGGAATAACATTTTATATAGACTGTAGTGGCTTATTTGAGAGTCATTGTTCGCTATTATTTCAGGTGCTGAACGAATGTCCAGCTGTCAATATGCGCAGATTTATTTCTGATATTGTTAATACTAAATAAGTAATTTTGATACTCCTACAGTAATATTTCCATAAAAGGGATAAGCTTGAACTTTGAACCCTGTACTAGAATGATACTGATAAGGAGCAGTTCCATCACTGTTGAATAAATTAGTCTATCAATTAGCATAGGACATTAAAGCTAGGAGCTGTTGATGAACTGTTTTTTTTTGTAGTCCAAAGTTTCTCTTTCCTTCTACTAAAAGCAGATAATCAACTTAATATTCATATAAATTACAAAGTATTCTGAAATATGATTGTTAGGGAAATATTTAACTGGTATTTCTGTTGGTATTATAGGTATGTGAAGCCAACGTTTTGAAAGCTGACTGTGGATTTTATAATACTGTATGTGTGATTGCAGCCTGTCAGAATACTTCCCAAGCACTTGAGGAGATTTATAATGTAGCAGTGATATCATAGCCATTTATATAGTCCCGCCTTGGTAACTATGGAAGTCATTTTCTAGTTTATTTTACTTGAATCAAGTTAATAATTATCATGGTTTCCAACATTTAGTTTAATGATTTATTGGTATTACGTTCAAGTAACTACAGCTGTTAATCAGCGAGACAGACAAAAAAAATCCCTGTTTCATGTCAGCAACACTCGTATAGCTGACCACGGATTTTTGACACAGTGCGCAAAGACAATTCAGGCAAGCTTCATAATGATAAACAAAGCTCAGTTTACAGACAGGCACAAGAGTGCACGAGTGAAAAAAGAGGGTAGAAACAACTTTTGAATTCAGTGCAGTGCTTGTGATTACTTTTCTCATGAAAGAGAGAAAAGACAGTTTAGATTGTTAAAACGCTAAAAAAATACCATAATATGCTGAAGTCTTATAATGACAGAATGTTTGAAACATTAAAAAAAAAACAAATAAATAAAATACACCAAGAGTTCCTTGCGTTGCATACCCAAAACCAAACACTGAAATGTTTCACCTCAGACTACCAAACAAGCAGACAGCTACAAAATTACCTGTTTCAAACATCCTCCTACCCCACTTCCCTCTTCCTCCCTTAACAAGTCAAAAAAAAAAAGGAAAGACAATTCAGTAAGCAAATGAACACGTGTGCAGAATTCATCTAGTCATATATCTTGAGCATCACTAGCAATTGTATCTAATAGGAATATAGTATTATTAATTTTAAATTGCAAGTTTTATAAAGACATATGTAAGGTGAGTAAAGTAATGATACATACTTTAGGTCTAGGTATCCATAAACATTTTATGACTTAGCTTGATATTTGAGAGAATTAAAAAGTCCAGTGACTTTAACTCCAGTTTTCATTTTCTTCTTTCTTACATCTGGCCAGTTGTTTTCTTATATCTCGCCAGTTGTTTTCTTACATCTGGCCAGTTGTTTTTCTCAGACGATCTTTTAAGGGTCATAGATGGTGTCCAGTCCATACCTTCTGGGATTGTGATGATGTTATTGTTTTGAATAAAAGATACAGCTTCTTCTATATTGTTGAAAGATCTCATCTCATTCTGATGATAGATTTTGATTTTGGCTGGATAGACTAATTGTGCTTTAATTTTATTTTGCTTTAAAAACCTTACCAGTGGCCAAGAGCGTTTTCTCATTGCCAGGACTCTTGCGGAATAATCATTGTCTAGCCTTATTTGGTTTCCTTTGAAGGACAGGGGACTTTTCCTGTAAGCTGTTCTCAGAATAAGTTCTTTATCTAAAAAGGATAGAAACTTCACTACGATAGATCTTGGAGAAGCATTAGGGGAAGAAAAAATAGGTTTCCCTTTGGCTCTATGTGCTCTCTCAATCCTGTAGGATATACCTTCTTTTAAGTCCAAGAATTCAGGTAGCCAGTAATTTAGGAAGGAAATAATATCTTCTCCTTCTGTTTTTTCAGGGAGGCCAAAAATTCTAATATTTGTTCTCCTCTCTCTGTTTTTAATGTTGTCTACTTTATCAGCCAGTTATTTTGTTGCAGTATGGTCTTGCAGTGGGATTCATTTTCTTTAAGCCTTTTGTCTATGTCATTCAGCGAAGTTTCAATGTTCAGAATTTTGGATTGTTGCTGCTGGAGTATTTCCTTCAGAACATCAGTTTGTTGTTGACAGTTCATCTTTAAAGTTTCAAGGTTGTCAGTAAATCTATCCATTTTTAGAGACAATTCCTGGAGAGTGGTAGAGATAGACTGGATCTCCTTCCTTAAATCAGCATGTGAAGATTTTGAGTTGCTCTATCTCTGTTCAGTTGTATAATCATTAGTTTTGACAGGAATTTTTTTAAGAAAATACTCCAAAATTGAGAATCTAGTGGATTGTATATTCCCAAATAGATTGTATAACTTTAAGGGGCTAGTGCCAGAATTTTTAAGTAATAATTTTCCTGTTTCTTAGTAGCTGATGTGGAGCTCAAGAAAAAAGCTGTTACCAGTTGGCCATCTAGGGTCTGCCTCCGCAAATTTGAGTTTCTGAGCTGTTAATGGATTGCTTTCTTTGGTTAAGACATCAGGGTTTAAATCCTTCCTCCTCCTCCATTTGCTTACAGTGCAGGTTTAAGCAAGACACCTAATCAGACAGTGGTCTTGGGTTTCCCCTGAAAAGGGACACTTTGCTCAATAAGTTACCAGGCTAACAAACAATAATAAAGTTCAAAATTTGTCCCCATATTATTTTGGCTTTGTCCAGAATTCCTGAGCAAAGAAGCTAGTAGGTATTTGGTCTGTGCCTTATAAAATGCATGTTTTTTGGCAAGTTGTTCATAGATAAGTGCTAGGATTACTGCTTTTGTGGGTTATTTTATATTTAGCCAATTTCCTATTTGTGAGAATTGAACCTTATACTTTTTGTCGGGGAGGTAAACACCTTAACCATTACATCAACCCCAAGCCCTGGAATACGGGTTGCATTCACTAAATAATGAGAGGTGTGTCAGTTTCAGACTTTATGTCATTCAGGAAATGTTAGCTAATGCAAAGTTTGATATTCTAGCTATGTTCTTAAGAATATAAGAAACATATCAAAAATCTGTATTGATTTCAAGTTTCTGTCCCTCATCCTTGAGCTAAGGAGTTGGGATGTCAGTGGAAAGTTGTGGTGGTTTGCAGTCTATGGTTCTAACAGCTGTGATCTGAGATATATCTCTAACTTCATTATTTATGAATTTATTCATTCAATTGATCTTCAGTAGCTATCTGACGTGTATAGTCATAGAAGTGGCTGTGAATGATGGCCATGTGTGTTTGTTTATATTTGTGTTTGTGTGTGTGTGCATGTATGTGAATCTGTGAGTGTGGGTTTGTCTGTGTCTGCACGTGCGCGTGCTCACACGCATGAGCATGAGCGCAGAGGCATAATTCTCAACCGTCTCTGATTTTTTTACCTTGTGTTAATGGTCTGTTCCTCATACAATTTGTGGCTTTCTGACAAAGTTCTGTGGACATTAGACACTACATAATGATAAACATATGCGCTTGAGATATCATATCTTTCAGGGAAATGCTTTCTAACACAAAACCTGTTATACTAGCAATTGTCTAAGAATATAAAACCGATACTTTTAAATTTGTTCCTGATTTTGGTTCTTCTTCTCTGATTTCTTGATCTAAAACGTTAGCAGAGCATGGAAAGTGCAATAGCTTACACCATTTCGTTTAAAAAAAAAAAAAAACTCACTTTCCTGGTTTTATACATTTCAAATGATGTCTAATCCAGCATTATTTCCAGCCTAGAGATGCTGGATGGTGCATTGCATTCTGCTCTGTTCAAATGAATGTGGATTCCAGCAATGGATCAGAAAAGAAAACACAGATTAAGGTATATCCGAGTGTTAGCAAGCTATCAGAAAATCAATGATCAAATTTTTACAGATTTATCTTGTCTCACAAGAGCAAAGTGCAGAAACTCTTCTAAATGAAGACAACATCTCAGCAAGCAAACTGGTCACAAAGGCATCTTACACATATCTAAAAATAAAAATAAGAAAAGAAAAACAAGCCACTTCCTTAGTTATGCAGGATTTTGTTTCATTTCGGGTATGCATCATTGTGCAGTGTGGATCAGCTTCACTCAAACAAGCACAAAGCCTTGCAACACAGCAGAAAATAAACACACAACAAGGTAAAAAGGCCAATCAGAACACTGAGAACTATCATGCTATCAGCAAATAAGCAATCAGAATGTTGTAGATTTCGAGTCTGTCACAAGATTAAAGTGTAGAAAAATGCTGGTAAGAAATGAAACCTAATGCAGGAATGGCATATAAAATTACTTTCAAAAGAATGAAAATAAAAATCATCAGCTCTCTCATGTCTCTCATAACCCTCAATCACAGCAACAGGCAATGTATGCAGCTGCTGCACATACAAAGCATATGTCAGACTCTTTCCATCATTTCAAGTGTGACACATGCCTTCATGCAATTCCAGTTGTGTCTATTTGTGTACCTCCTGTATATACCTGTCAAAACAAACCATTTTGCTTTAAATTATCTCTGTAAAATAGTGACTGTGCCACCTGTGGAGCTCTGCAGATAGAGAAGAAATGAACCAGTACAAATAGCAGCGGCAAGCAAATAAATTCATAAAGAATCTATTAAAAGATAGTCACACCAACAGGGCACAGCAATCAGGCCAGCAGGTAACACTACACATCCCTGGCATCTGTCCTGGTAATAGACACAAATGGTGTCTGAAACAGAATGCCAACAACTACAAAACAGTCATCCATTTAATGAACATTTGACATACTGTATAATACCTCTCAACCTCTAAGTTCAAGAATTCTAAACAAAGCTAAAAATAATGTTGCGACACATTGCCAAAAGCAGGGACATTTCTTAAATAATGCCCTTGTAATCCTAGAACGTTGGTAGTATAATTGGTTTTGTGTTATCATGCATTTTCTGAAGGATATGAAGTCTGAAACCCAATTATATTTAATTATTTAGCTACTTCAGTTCTTAGTGAGTTGCCAGAAATTTGCCAGAAAGCCACAAATGTTATGAGGGACAGACCAATAGCATAAGACAAAAATATAGGTATTCTGGGAAAATCTGGACAGTTAAACGGTATGGATACTATAATCTATTGTGGAGTAGGCAGTTATACATTTTCTGCATTTTACTAGTTGCTGGAGCATATGTATTTTATCTTGATTAAACCATAGTGAAATGTGGTGAACAAACAAAGTCAACATCTTTTGGTGGGTTTTGTGTGCTATTTTTAAGTCTGAATTATTCTATGAAACAGTGCTATTTTCTGTTTGCTGAGGGTGGTTCACTGTTTAACAACTTCCTCAGTTACCCAGCAACCAGTTTTATTAAACACTGAGAAGAAGAGCTGAAGATGTGGTTAAAGTTAATGCAGCTGCATAAAACCATTCTAACCAGCAAACTATGACAATGCTGTGTAAATATAACATGAAGACAGCTCCATACTGAGCCCTATCCTGTTCAGCAGCCCACTGGCATAATCATGAAACCTGATACTGCAGTCATTCCTATTGTGAAAAGTAAAGCGGCTAGATTCCATCTGTCTTCCCCAATGTGGGGGGGCTGCACCTCCCACAACCCTGGAACTGATTTCTGCTAACTCTACAGCTTGGTACCTTAAAGTGGGAGGAATACACCAAGATACTGCAGGCTCAGGTTATTTCTTCCACATTCACTAATACGATCACATTTATAATTTTTGGAATTATGAATGGCACCCATTAGACTGTATCGGTCATGGTCTGAAACAAGTTTTAAGTAGCAATGCTTTGGAGTGGGATATAACCCCTAATCATATACAATACCAGATTGTACAAGTTTTGATGCAAAATGTGCTGTTTTTGCATCTTTTTTGGTTGAAAAGGATGGAACTTGACTTTTTTTATCTCAGAGCTGAAAATCCCTGCCATGACATCATGAAAGACTGAACCTACAGTGTCTGACTACCTAAAATAATGTATACGCTACTTTACATTCATACTAATTGCATTAGTAGTGGTTTCATTACTAAAAAGACAAGCTGTTAATTAGTTATTGTGGGTGGAACACTTCACATTGAAAGTTAACGCAGGACGATATAATATTAAAACCATAATATAAATAAAGAGCTACTCCTCCATAGAGGTAAGATGGTTTTGCTCTCAATTTGAGATCCTTTTTAAATCTGTGAATTGTATGTTTAGTTCAGATGAAGTCTCTATGCTGTCTAAAAAGAGATGAAAGTGCTTAAGTTTGTGTAATAAATATTTTTCCTGTGGCGTGCAGCATGTGTGATACTTTCAGATGATATTATTTTAGCTTTCTTCCACTTTAATGTCACGTGGACTTCTTCAGAAAAACCAGGACGCCTCCCAACGTCCTGGTTTTATAGTCATTAAACAGGAAATGATGTTATAATCCTGAACAATATAGTTTACATTCAAATATCAAAATGGAAAATAAAAAAATGACACTTTTATAAAAAAATTGATGTTTGTCATTACTGATTTTTTTTAAAAATTCCATACTTAAAAAACTTTCATTTCATCCAATTAACAATGTGATACCTTGTTTAACATTATCGTATATTTGTGACTCTGCCATGTAGGACTTTATACATGCATGACCGACTGATACCAGGATGGCTTGAAATCCAACAATGCATGTGTGTACTTTTATATGTAACAAAAGTTGATATCACTGAAAAGACTATTTTGTAATGATGACTCCCTATGCTGAAATGCCTCAGGAACTTCTGTGATAAATAAATGACTATCTATCGTAAATGAATAATGATGTCAACAATTGGTCTGTCTGATGTATCTCTCTTGTTATTGAACCATGTTAAGATATGAGCATATCCATTGGGCCATAACCTTTGCGAACTAACTGACTCCAGTGGTCCCAAAATACGGCCTCATGTGCGCTTCTGAGCGCCTAACTATTGCCGTATTGATACCTACCAACGACACATAACACTGCAACGATCGTCTCGCCGTTATTGCACACGGTGAGTGCCTAGGCGCCTATCTGTCCCTAAAATTATACTAGTGCACTGATGACCACACTGATGTATATATGTGTATATATGTGTTGTCCACTAACAAAGATATCCATATGTGTGAGATGGAACCAATCTAAACTGATTCATAGGAGATGGTGACCAATCCATACCCTATCCAATCTTGTTGCAGAAATAGAATCAAAAATTATTTGGGCTATTGGTTTTTTCAATGAAATTCAAAAATGGATTATCATATATCAGAATAGTCGTGGTGAAAGCCTCTTATACCTAATTTGAATATATTCATGTACTTTGAAATTATTATCTGTTGTTTAAAAAGCATTGAGTCCGTATTTTGGGACCACTGGATTCAGTTAGTTCGCAAAGGTTATGGCCCAATGGATATGCTCATATCTTAACATGGTTCAATAACAAGAGAGATACATCGGACAGACCAATTGTTGACATCATTATTCATTTACGATAGATAGTCATTTATTTATCACAGAAGTTCCTGAGGCATTTCAGCATAGGGAGTCATCATTACAAAATAGTCTTTTCAGTGATATCAACTTTTGTTACATATAAAAGTACACACATGCATTGTTGGATTTCAAGCCATCCTGGTATCAGTCGGTCATGCATGTATAAAGTCCTACATGGCAGAGTCACAAATATACGATAATGTTAAACAAGGTTTCACATTGTTAATTGGATGAAATGAAAGTTTTTTAAGTATGGAATTTTTAAAAAAAATCAGTAATGACAAACATCAATTTTTTATAAAAGTGTCATTTTTTTATTTTCCATTTTGATATTTGAATGTAAACTATATTGTTCAGGATTATAACATCATTTCCTGTTTAATGACTATAAAACCAGGACGTTGGGAGGCGTCCTGGTTTTTCTGAAGAAGTCCACGTGACATTAAAGTGGAAGAAAGCTAAAATAATATCATCTGACTGTGTGGCCGTTTTCCTTCTCCATTTGGTTGCTGTTTACTAGTTTGTTAACAGTTTTATTCGGGTTGCCGAAGTTTCTTTTGTTTCGTAATGTGTGATACTTTACTACTGTTTATTAGTTATTTGAACATGTTACCCAGTAATGGTCGAGTTGTGTTTTTATGGTTTTACTTTCCCATAATGCTTTGCAGATGCATTTAACTCATTGCCCAATATCAATAATAATGCCATTTTTTGGATGTGGATATATATAAAAAAAAAAAGTAAACAGTGAAACTAAAAAATCAAGCAGCACAATATTATCTTTTTTTTTTTTTTTTTTGCAAAACCTCTGGTGCAAATTTTAAGTGAGGAGTAAAACAGAAAATTAAATTAATTGTAAAACAAAGATACATCTGAAAATGACCAATACAACTTTGTATATGCTTATGTCTGCAATGTGGTTTTAAGATTAATTTAGGTTTTAATCTAGCACCTATTTCTGATTTATTTTCAGAGGACTATCAGCTTATATTGTGTATATTGTTTCTACAGCAGTCTTTTCCACTTGCTCTTCTGACAGTGCTTTGTGTTTTCTACAGATTATTTGATTTTTTTTTTCTAAAAAAGTTAAAATTCTGTACAAGTGTTCACATTAGCTGCTCACTTCTTGCATGTCTTTCCCAAAGTAGACTTGTTTTCGCTGTAGACAGAACTTTTGACGTGGCACACTTCTCCAGTGGTGCATATGAGACAGCACTATTTGAAGCACATATTAGTGGAAGAAAGTTGCAGCACTGCTGTGACATAATACCTTGTACAGCAATTACAATTGTGGCAAAGGTTCTGAAAGAAGCCAGTCAAGAGCATAAAATAGTGTGGCAAAAAGGGACAGTTTCTGTGAGTAGTAGAAACTATGATTTAGACATAGCTTAGCCATAGTGAGGTGAATCCTCTTTATCACATAAATTGCATGTCTCTGAATCACACAGTGTTACAGCAAGTGCTGCACAAATGTCCCACTTACTCACCGTCCCACACATATATTCAAATGCACATAGACACAACACATAGAGACAGACACAGGAATGCAGATACACATGCACACACACACACACACACACACACACACAGACACACACACACACACACACACACACACACACACATACACATGAGCGCGCACCTCCGAGCACACACATGCACACACGTACATATCTCCATGGCTCTCAACTGTCCCTGATTTTACAGGACACCCTTGATCTTCCCTCTTTTAGTTTGCATTTCCCTATCACAGACAAATGCAGTGAGTTAATAATGGCAGACATTAGGGTTTCATATGCCTTATTGTTCATTTACAACTTCTTGTTCCAAAGTCTGTTCTATTATCTTTTAAAGTAATACTTCAAAGTGTCCTTAGTGTCCAGTGTTTCCCTCTGTTTTATAACCTTTGCTCATTTGTCTGAGCTGAGTTGAGAAGTATGAAAGTCCCACCCACACACATACCTGCAGACATTACTACACACACACATATACACAGTCACACCCTAACTGTACATCAAATGTACCACCCCTCACATGATCCACTCATGGACACAGTCACCTGTTCACCCAATACACACACACACACACACACACACACACACACACACACACACACACACACACACACACACAAACACACACTCTCTCTTTATCTCTCTCTCTCTCTCTCTTTCTCTCTCTCACATTCCCCACCACTGCATCTCAACTAAGCTCAGCAACACTAAACTTGAATGTGGTCTCTCCCATTCAAAGTAATAACTGATCATAGCCTTATGTCTGTGCTAATTAACATGGCTGGTTGTGTGAATTTTATACAGCTGAATGATTCTCTTAATTGCTCCACTGTGTACATCCCTTAGTATTGGCACTTCTAGAGTTGAGCACATGGTTAATTCTCCTATATCACTCCACCTATATACGTCATTAATTTCACAGAAAGCTGGGGAGACAGCCTGTGCAGAATCACTGCAGAAGAGATGTTTAAGAATCAGAAGGGGCTTCCACCAGTGGAAAAAATGTCTGTATTCTGGCTTTGTCCTGGTAGTAGTCCTTTCTGAATCCCAGGGCATATGTCTTCTATGATATATGTCTTTTTTTCCCAATGACAATCAGGTTTTTACAAATTACAGATTGTATGTCATATGGTCTCTAAGTGACAATAAATGATGAGCTACAGCTGATACAGTAGTGTTCTAATATTTTGAAGCAAATGAATAATGAGATTGTAGGTGCCGTTAGAAGAATCATTTCAGCACGTTTACAGACTGCATAGAACACTGCTAAATGGACTTATGATGCTGCCAATGCCCATTTTAAAGCCATTACCTCTAGGGCTGCCACATTTTCAAATGCCCAAAGTAGGACATTTTTGCAGAACCACAGCATTTTGCAGGATAAACATACCCACAGCCATTGCAAAAGACTGAATTGTTTTTTTTTGTTTGCCAAAATAAAACTTTATTCTTATAGGATTTGATTTGCTTATGCTGTGTCAGAAAACATCTGGGTGTTTCAGATACAAAATAATTGTTTTATGCAACAAGTAAAGAAAACCTGGGAAATAAACATTGTCTTAAAATGTCAGGACATTTGGCATTTTTCAAAATTTTTGCCGGACACAGCTGCCCAAAGAGGGACTGTCCTGTGTAAAGCTGTACAGGTGGTATCCCTTGTTACCTCCAGTTCTGTTGGTTAAGAGACATAAGTGGCCGAGAATCCAAGTCTTTCCTGATGATGAGAAAGCCAAGATCCTGAATGACTTAAGTTTTCAGTTCATGATCTCAGAAAGTTCTGCTGCAGCTACAGGAAAACAGGGGTAAAATATTAATCAAGTGTTTTACTTCCCATTGTATAACAACATGGCAGCTAAGAGGCATTTTTGTTTTTCTTTTTATAAATCAGTGGCATATAATAACATAAGCCTGGGGTGGCTGAGAGCAAGTGTCTGAAAAATACCCTTTAAAGTCTGTTATTAACCTGATACAGCCCACATCCTTTTCATTCCAAAACATCAAACTCCCTTGGCTATGCTGGTGTGTCGAAGGCTTATGGATTTCTTGGTAACAGAACTGGTTCTAGAAATAGAACAAGGAAAATGGTTTTAATCAACGATTTTGTTTTTTGATCACAAAGACTAGAAAAAAAAACACAGTTGGGTTGTGTTAAATTTGTCATAATGAATACGTATGCAAAAAAAGTTGAAGATTTGTCAAACCTTAAGATGTCTATAAAAACACAAACTTGTTCAAGATGGTAATCGTAGACTATTTTGTTGGTCTTCAACAAGATAGTTTTCTAGTGATTCTGGACATTTGCAGTGTCTAGTTTCACATCCTATTTTGTTTTCAATTGTTATAGGAAACTTTTGAGGAGTGATATATACAGTTCCAGTTTTCAATGTTCACAGTCCATTTATAAAATAATTTGCTCAATTATTTGCACACATGAGTCTGAACGAGTTCATGTTTATACTTCTTTGAATGATGACCTCTCTCAAGCACAGCCTCCAGAAAAAAGAAATTACTCTTCTTGCAAAAGAGGTGATATCATTTTTTTCTGTTCTGGTGTTAGGGTCTTTCCAGACAGTCCTTCAATTATGCATCCAAAAGACAGTGACAGGTAGATTACTCACGCTTATTAGCTGTATTTGGCTGCAATAATCATTTGGAAACTGGCTGAGTTTGAGTTTGTCATTAGTGGGAGATGGGGGCAACAGAAAATGAGCAGATCATAGATTGAACAGGACAGAAGCAAAGGTTTGGCTCTGCCTCTGTATGTCAATCATAGCTGTTGCTTAATCCCTAAATGTCCATGGAACCTTGCACCTGAGGGTGGATACAGCAATGGAGCCCCATCAGATTCATAATGCACGTCTTAGAGAAATGAAAGAACTGGTAATGTCCTCACTACCCTTTCAAAAACTATGAGTTGAGGGTAAGGCTTCCAAAGACTGGAAGCAGTCAGATGTGATTTTCCTTTTAAAAGTTGGAAAAAAGAGAGTGACATAGAAAAATACTGACTTCATGGTATGTCCTATGTTGAAGATAAAACCGTGAAATCACTGCTGAATTTCAAACTTAGGCACATGCAGAAGTAAGCATGGCTTCACATAAAAATGATCATGCCAGACAAATTTGTTGTACTTCTTTGATTTTGATTTCAGAGGGAGGATAACCAGAAATGGGAAATAGATGTACTGACTTCACTTTTAAGGCATTTGAAACAGTATAACACAAAAAAAATCCTCAAAGACCAAGCAATATAGGCTTGGAATAAGTCATAAATCATGCTGATCCAAAGGAAGCAAGGGCCGTAGAAAATGAAATCCACTCAGATGAAAGAAAAGAAACCAACAGAAAATCATAGGGGCCAGTATTGGTGATAGTCTTTTGAAAGGCCTATACAAGAGACATTGCTGGATTATTGTAAGGAAATATATGATTTTTATTAAGGATACATAGATGAGCAAAATGTTTTATACAAGAGGTTATATAAATGAAGATAAATAATTGGAAACATTGGAGGAATCCTCTAAAATATGTCAGCTTTGACAGTGAAAAAAAATGCAAAATAATGTATTTGAAAAGCAACAACCTGCAAAATTAGTACAAGATGGATGTTAATAGTAACAGTAATAGCAGCAGTAGTAGTTATAGTAGCAGTAGCAGTGTTAGTCGTAATAGTAGCAATAGTAATAGATGTAACAGTAGCAGTAGTAGCAATAATAGTAGTCGCAACAGTAGCTGTAGCAGTAGTAGACGCAATAGCAATAGTAGTATAGTAGTAGAAGCAGTAGTAGTAGCAGTGGTAGTAGTAATAGTAGCAATAGTAATAGATGTAACAGTAGCAGTAGTAGCAATAATAGTAGTCGCAACAGTAGCTGTAGCAGTAGTAGACGCAATAGCAATAGTAGTATAGTAGTAGAAGCAGTAGTAGTAGCAGTGGTAGTAGTGGTAGCAGAAATAGTATCAGTGGTAGCAGTAGCACTAGCAGTAGTAGTGGTAGTAGTAGCAGTAGAAGTAGTAGTATCAGGGCTAGTAATAGCAGTGGTAATAGTACATACATGCATACATACAAATGTTTCAAGCAAGGGCATTAAAGCCCTTTTCACTTGCCAATATGCCAAAAATACTTGTTCCCATAATAAATGTCCAGGCTGTTCTTAAAAATATCTAAACTAGTACTTGCTTTAATGTAATTTGGTACTCTGTTCTATGCATCAGCTACTCTGTCAGAGAACCAATTAGTTCACTTCACATTCCTAGAGAATCTTCTACATCGGTTATCTGATGATTCTCTAGTACTTTTTGATAACCTCAACCATTCCCAGAGGTAGTTGTCAATAAATGCCCTATATACCTGAATAAGATCTCCTCTTAAATATCTATAGGAGACACTGTACAAGTTCAGATATTTTAGTCTTTCATAATAAGTTATATTTTCACATCCATGAATGCCCTTAGTATATTTCCGCTGTACTCTTTCCAGTTTATTCATGCTTGTTTTCCTATAGAGTTTCCATATTGTTATTCCATACTCAGGTTTGGGTCTAAAGTAACTAACAATCAATGACTTCATTATGTCTGATTTCCTAGACTTTATAAATGTTTTATACAATGTATAGTTCTATAACTATCATTAGCAAATTGGTTGATATGATTAGAAAAACTCATAGCTGAATCTACCCATATACCCAGGTCCTTAAATGAGTCTACAGTTTCAATCACTGTGTGCTGTATTAAATATTCACCTTTCAGTTTGTGTCTCCCAAATCTCATATGCTTAGTTTTTGATGTATTTATCAACATATTATTCTCCTGTGCCCAAATGGTCAATTTAGTTAAATTATTTTCCAGACATGCCTTATCTGTAACACTTCTAATCAGTTTGCCCAATTTCAGGTCATCTGCATATAGACTGTAGAACACCTCAGATGAAAAAGTAAGGTCTGAAAGATACAATCTAAACAACTAAGGGCCTAGGACAGAGCCCTGTGGGACACCCTGACTGTAACCAAGGATTTCACCTGTCCAGTTGCTGTATGATATTTACCATGTCCTATTTGTAAACCATGCAGCTATCCATCTTATAAACAGTACATCAATACCTAGTTCTACTAATTTATTGATCAGTGTTTTGTGCATGACCCTGTCAAATGCTGAAGTTAAATCTATATAAATTACATCACAGCACAAGTTTTCATGCATAGCTGTTATTATATTGTTCTAGAACAGCATGTTACAGGTAGTAATAGATCTATTTTCATCATAGGCATGCTGATATATGGTTTCAAGTCCCAACCTCTCCAGTTCTGACAATAACGTATCCAGTATTACTTCTCCATTATTTTTCCACAACATGAAAGTAGACTTAATGGTCTATATGATTCTGGATTTGTCCTACTCCCCTTTCCCATAAAGACAGGTTTAATAAGTGCATGTGTCCAATCTTGAGGAATCTCCCCATATGTATATGACATAGTGAATAATAGATGTAATGGCAGTGTAAGTTCTTGCTTAAGTGTTCTTAGGTCATTGTTACTTATTCCGTCTCCTCCCTGTTCTTTGTTTGGATCCAGTTTGCACAGTTCTTTTTCAATATAATCTAATTTGATTCCAGTATCTGGGGTTACCTGGATGTTACTAGGACAACTTACCACCCCTTTTGTGGAGCCAAACTGTTTTGCATAAGATTTTGTAAATATATCTATAATCTGTTGTGTCTGAGAATACATTTTAGAATCTGCACACAGTTTATCAATTTGTGTATCTTTACTCCTTCCACATCTTATGTATCTATAAAAACATTTCCTAGTATGCTCAATATCTTTGTATAAATTTTCTTCAAATTTTTCTTGATCTTGTCTAATGCTTAATCTTTGTCCAGCTCATTTATTTCAGTTTTCAAAGTTGTAGTTCAACCTCTCTTCCATTTCTTACATTTTTTGTCTCTCACCTTAATCAGGTATCTTGTTCTTATGGAAATATACCCCCCTGATGTTGCATGCCTAGATCCTGATGTTAAACATTTTTTTTTACTTTTGCACTCAAACAATTTCTCTTTCAAAACTTTCCACATTCCATCTGCAGTTTTTCCACTGAACACCTCACTCCAGTTAGTTTTATATAGTAACTATTTTGCTTCCCTATAATCTGTAATTAACCTTCTGTGCATTGGCTTATATTTCAGTTTGGCAGAATTATCTAGCAACAAATTAACCTTTATGACCCATGATCACTGCACATCAATGGTGGTAAAACTTGACTTGAAGTTACAATAATTTCTTTGGGAATGCAAACAATATCTAGTATATTCTGTCCCCTGGTAGGTTTTTTTACAATATGAAACATTTGTTGTTCCTGGATATACTCTGTGAATAATTTCTTTATTAACATTGTTGAATCAATATTATTCCAGTCTGTTTCTTATAAATTTAAGTCCCCAGCTAATATTATTCTTCCTTCCTGTGTTTCATGTAAGAAATGTATGAATTCCTCTAGGTCATCTGCGCTTGACTTTGGTGGTCTGTACACTCCAATAATTGTTATATGTTCCAGGGTTGTCTTTATTGTCACAGTTACACAGTCTATAGTATTGGTGTTATCATTGAACATGTAATAATCACAAGTCTCATAGCTATCTTTAATCCCTATCATAACACTTCCACCTGATTTTTTGTTACAATGTCTGTTACAGTAAAAACATTTATACCCTGACAGAACTGGTTTCCAGTCATTGTTCTTTAACCATGTTTCACAAACTATAACAACATCAATCTTGTGGGAATGTAGCAAATTTTCTAATAAAAAACTTTATTATTAATGCTCCTAGCATTAACAACCATCAGAGATGCATCAAATGTTGCTATCTGTGAACTGTTGCATTTTTGACCTGGCAAAAATCCTGGCTAATGTTTGTCAAATATTGCAAAATATATGCTGCAAAAATCCTCTTCCCTGATCCGGACAAATGCACACCATCCTGTCTGAACACTTGTGTGCCCAAAAGAAGGCTTGAATGCTCTACACATTTCCATTTTTTAAAACAGGACATTTTTTCCATGTAGGTGTTTATCCAAAAAATCTTTTCATTCATAGTGACCTGACTATCCTTTCTATAGGTGATTTATGAAAAATATGTCCTAACTCCAGTACATGCTATACTATCTAGGAGGGCTGTCAGTTCCCGACTAACAGTTAGAGAATCTTTGTTGGTGACATCATTTGTACCAACATGAATAAAAACAGATCCATACTTCCTTACATTAAGGCGTTCCAAGGCCTTAGTAGTAGAAGTAGTAGTGGTAGTGATAGAAGTAATAATATAAGTAGTAATGTAAGTAGTAGTAGTATCAGTGGTGGCAGTAGTAGAAGTGGTAGTAGTACCAGTAGTTGTTATTATAGTATTAGTGGTTGAGGCAGTAGTACTTCCAGTACTAGTAGCAGTACTATTTGTAGCTGTAGTAGTACAAGTGATGGTAGTAGTAACAATAGTAGCAGTAACAGTAGTTGTTACTGTAGTATTAGTGGTTGTAGCAGTAGTACTTCCAGAACTAGTAGCAGTACCATTTGTAGCAGTAGTAGTACAAGTGATGGTAGTAGTAGTAGTAACAATAGTAACAGTAGTAGTAGCAGTAACAGTATTAGTAGTAGTTATACTAGTAACACTAGTAATAACAATAAAAGTAGGGTATAACCTGACAGTTTACCACAGATGGTTAAGGCTATGGGATGTTGATGGTCTTCATTCTGTAATCTAGGGTTTGATTTCCTCATCCTCCATTTTCTACTGTGTGATTGAGCTATTCACTAAAGCAGACAGTGTTCCTGGGTTACTCTTGAAAAGAGGCCTGTGCATAGTAGAGCTATCCTGTTATAAAATGAAGAAAAAAAACCTCAGGATACTCATCAAATGCTTAAAACTTACAGCGGTACAGTGACAAAGCTGAAAGCAATACAAGCAGAGTGTTAGCATACAATAAAACAGTCATGACAGAATACAGGCGCTAAATATTTACAGTGTGAAGGTTTGAAGAAAGGGTACAGAAGGGAATATGACAGAGACAATAAGGTACTTCAGGGCAGTCTGCAGAGTAAAAGTAAGTGAAATCTTTTGAAAAGAATGCATGAGAGAAACATATATGTTTATACATGAGTTGAGTTTAATCAACATGAAGTTCATTGATTTGTAATATTGATTCACTTAATTAAAGCTCATTGCACTGATCCCTGCATACTGCTGCAGATGTTTAGTGGTGTAAGTGAATGGAAATGTGTAGCTGTGCACCATTTACTTAGTCATGAAGGTGACAGCACATTGTGTGTTTCCAGAGATTGGAAAACAGTAAGGTATGGGATTTAGTCATTTTCCCCACTATTTTATAATCTCAGAGATAGTACATTTAAGGAGAATGTAAAAGCCTGCACATTTTTTTTCTGTGTAGGCATCTTGCAGCGCTGCTTACATTGGCGCAAACAATTTGAGATTCAGTAAGCTCTGCTGAGCGGCACGCACAGACACACAAACACGGAAACTTCTGTGGCATGCAAATGGACTCATAAGCAGGTGAATCTCATGTAACTGAGGCAGGTAGATTGATCCAACAAGCAGATATGCATCTGTCCAAGCACTGTGTCAGTGTCCATAGTGTAAATTGAAAAATTCCATGTACAGAAGTATAGCAAAAGGGGGTGTAAAACTGTACATATTTGGACAGTAATCCCCTGCAAATGTAATACCACATGCACATATGATCAAAACTATTATCATGTGTGTTGGAAAATTAAAAGAATTAAGTTAAAATATTTTTTTTCTAATTATCTCGGCATGTTTGCACTGTGCCCTGCAGTGTGCAAACAAGCTTTATAGAAAATAAAAACAAAAAATGGAAAAAAATAAATATTATGTAACAGAAATGTATTACAGGACCTTGCATGGGATCCCTTGAATGATACATTGGTGTTGTTGCTAATATGGTAGGGCTATGAAGCATGTAGTGTCCAGGCTGTGAGCATGGATATGTATACAAATGGGGTGGAGTTAATGAACAGCAGAAAGGAGCAATTGTGTCTGAATATCCCTTCCTGTAGGTTTAGACCTTTGTTAATTAATCCTTGTACCATGCCACCTACAGATATGCAGCATTTACAATTGAGCATGGTCACACATTGGCCCAAATGCAAGGCAGAGATCACCTATGAGTAGTCTATATGCCACAGGCTACAATGGCACTGATTTCAGATGATCCTCATTGAATATATACTGAAGATGTGAAGTTTCCTTGTGAGGGACCATACTGTTGTGTGCAATTGCCAGTAGTGCTTGGGAAGGTACATTACCAAATGGCCATTGCACTCCGATATTGGCATGCTGAGGGAAGACTACAGGGAGATTATGAGTACGTCAATTATGGGTGACTGTGCCCTCATTTATGACATATGATTTCTGTCATACCGCTGGGGAGATATTGTGATCTCATGTACATTAGGTGTACATGTGTGGCCAGGCCTGTGTGCCCAGTTGTATCACCCCTGAGTATGTACATCACATGTTGCGACCAATGTGCTACTTACTAGGCAGGGTTCATATTACGTTGTTGAACTTTCAAAAGTCCGACTACCATATGGTCGAACCCATATGTTCAAACTTTCAAAAGTTCGGAAACGACAAAAAATAAATAAAAAACAGAAAAACCTACCTGATGGTTGTAAACAGGGGGGCTTCACCCCGACACCCCTCACTCTTTAAATATACCAACTCTGAGATCACACAACAGTGCAGTAAAGGGCAATCTTCCCTTTCTGCACTAAATGGAAATCCCCATTGAAACTTTATAACTTTTCCAAGTTTGAACATATGAGTTCGACAATATGGCGTTCAGACTTGTTGTGGTTCAACAATGTAATATGTATCCACCAGGTACATAGGTGTTATTGAAGGAAATTATACTACATATATATTGGCATGGAGTTTATGGCTATTAGTATATCAACAATCATTTGTTCATCAATACACTCTTATAGCATATTGACAAAACTCACAGACTCTATGACTGCTCACAGTTTGCAGGCATTAGCCAATATTTTTAGCCACAGACATTCAGTATTCACTTGCATCATGGTTAAATGGATTACAAGCAGTAGAGGACCCAGGACTGAGCCCTGTTGAACACTGCTGCTCACAGATCAGCTATTGGTGGTGGATGTCCCTATGCTGAGTATGTGTGGTATCAATGGCCCACTTAGTGATATTGTCATGAATGCCTAAGTGGGTACTTTTGTAAATGATGCCTGAGTGGGGGATATAGTCAGATGGCTTGGCTAAGTCCAGGGGGTTATATGCCTTGATGTCCCCTCACCCAGGTCCTTGGTAACTGCCTCAGAAATGTCCACCACATTTAACAATCATGATTGCCCTAACAGACACCCAAGATGTGTACAGTCAACTGTGTGTAGATCACATGTATGTGTGCTTATCAGTTCCATGATGATTGGCCCTACGGGCATAGAGATATGGACACTCAGGCAAAGAGGTCTATAGTTCTAGTGGTCAGTGGATGCACCACCTCTTTGCAAGGGTATAACACTTGCTGTTGTCCAGTCAGCTGGGGTGCAGTCAGTGTAGTTTCAGTATGATTGCAAGGTGTTCCCAATGGTGTTAGTAATCCACATCAGATCTCATGTAGGGCACAGCCTGGGATGTTAGCATGTCTATTAAAGGCTGTGTATCCCCCATAGAAAGGCCAATTATGACCTGCCCTGTAGATATGCAAGTTGTAGGAATGTCATGTGGTACATGTGGTGTGGACAGAGGAGTGAAGCTGATGCAGAACATATGGGACTACAGGTTACCTATGAGGACAGACCCATTATATGTGGCATCATTATGTACAAGTTCAATAACAATCTGGGTCTGTCCTTACAGGTTACACATGTAACTTCACTGTGTGTGGTGGTTCTGCTTTGTGTGCGTGGCTAATTTTGTCACTTACCATGTATACATGATGTTACAACAACACGATGTGCTTGTTTTAGCTGAGGAGGTTGTGCCATCATTTTAGGAGGCCACCCTCATCCCAAGTGTCACACAGCAATGTGGACCTCTTATTGCACAGCCTGCTAATAATAGCAGTTGTCCACAAGGCAGGTTTGCTGTTCCATGAGGTGCCTGTGTTCCTCCTGTCAGGTACAGCTGAGTCCACGCAGTTGTAATGCAGCTTGATAATGTATGGGTGTAGAGCTCTGCATACTTGCCTGTCCTATCTGAAGGGAGAGGTGCAGGCAACTTATGTAAACCATGCCAGAAGAGTTAATAAATTGCTTTGTTGAAATATATGTTTGTATTGTCTGCTGGGGGGCTAGTTCTGGTAGTTTTTATGAGAGTGATCTATAGTCAGATCCCACTAGGGAGGACCTTACATTTTGGGACTGCAGTGGCCACCCATATTGGAAAACACATGATACATTACATTGGTCCTCTTGTGGGGATGTCTCGGCACTGCTCCAGGGTATGGTAGTTAAGGATGTGGACTAACCATTGGGCAAGTGAGCTGCACCATGACTAAGCAACACTGCCGGTGGTCACTTAATTCCACCCCAAACCATGGTGTAATGATATATCTTGATAGACACATGTACATCCAAATATGCACAATGGGTGTCTGAATTCATGAAGTTTCTCCTGTCATCGGCAAATGCTTATGTGCCTTCCAGTAGTGAATGGCACCTGCAGTGTCTCTGGGAAATCACAGTGTTTCAATAAATTACCTTTACATTTAGTTTAAGGCCATGACTACGGCACCAGTTGTCCGTTTCAGTGAGGCCTTTTTGTAGGATGTGTGTGTCAGCTGGTGTATCGACTATGGCGCCTAGTTTGCAGTCATCTGCGAACTTTGTCAGCCACAGCCCTCCCATGTTTGCTTTAACATCTGAGAAATAAATGCCGAACAAGAGGGGTCCCAGGACAGATCCCTGTGGGACACCACTTGTGACTGGCTTTGAGTCTGACATTGCTCCAGCGATTTTAACTTTATGGGTTCTGTCCTTTAGCCAGTTTGCAACCCATCTAGTGACATAGGGGTTTACTTTTAAGCTGTTTAGCTTATCTATGATGCCTGAGTGGGGTATTGTGTCAAAGGCCTTAGCCAAGTCCAGGTATGCTGTATGGACTGCTTTGCCCTCATCAATGGCTCTAGTGACTGTTTCTAAAAAGTCAACCAGGTTTAAAAGGCAGGATCTGCCCTTCACAAAGCTGAACTGGGTGGGGTCAAGTGTCTGTAGGTCCCCTATGTCTCTGTTTATGAGTTCCATAATGATTCTTTCCATAGCTTTGCAGACCAGGCTAGTTAAGCTTATGGAGCGGTAGTTTCCAGGGTCTGTAGAGGCACCCCCCTTGAGGAGTGGGACCACTGTTGCTGTACGCCAGTGTACAGGTACATAACCCGAAGTAAGGCTAAGATTAAATAGCATTTTTATGTGTGGGTTTAGCTCCTCTTGGAGTTCTCATAACACGCACCCCGGGATACCGTCAGGTCCCATTGATGCTGTGTTTTTTGCTTTGTTTAGGGCGGTTCTCACTTGGACATCTGAGATGACAGGGAGATTACATTCAGCTGGGATAAGTATTTCTTCTTTTGGGGGTGAAGGAGGTGAGAAGTTTGTACTGAACCTGTCAGCCAGAATGTTAGCAATATCTGTGGGTTCAGTGCATTTTTTGTTGTTGTGAACCAACTCAGAGCATATCTGAGGGTTTCCGCCCAGGTTTCTAACATAGCTGAAGAAGGCTTTGTGGTTATCTTTAGTGTCCTTAGCTATTTTTCTCTCAAAGTTTGCCTTGGATGTTTTTATGAGAGAACGTAGTTTTCTGCTAATGTTGATCAGAGACGTCTTCCCTTCATGGGATTTCGCTCTGACGTGCAGTAGCTTCCTTCTTTTGTTATACAATTTGTTTATGGCTGAGGTCCACCAGACAGGACGCTTACATTTGGTGGAGAGGGACTTGGATTTGTTTGGGATTGCATGATCCATGCATTCCTGGATATGTCCAGGTTGTTGTGGCATCACAGGCCCCAATGTGCCTCCACAAGGTAGCATCGTGACTTGTGTCCCCACCCATAGGATTGTTGGCACTGCTCCATTAATGCCCTGGGGGAGGCAGTGGTCTAGGCTGGGCTCCAGGGTGAGCCTGCCCAACCAGGGTGGCCAGCATGCTCTCCATCCAATGCAGGCATTGTCCAAACCCATGGTACACAATCCTGTACACCAAAACTGCCAATTCATCATGGTTGACATATCCCCATACACCACTGCTCCCAGGGGGTGCCTGGCCCCGTCCCATGGGCAGAACTACCCGATACCACAGGTAGTGCAAGGGCAGCAGATGGGACACCACCGGTCTGGGTCCCAGATGCGCTGGGGGCCTGGTGCCATGGCCGGAGCAGGGAAGATAGGCAGATCACCAGGAACTGCCATACCTTGATGTGTTGTAGTAAATTAGTTATAACAATAAGTTAAGGTAGTAATAACAAAACCAATGTTAGTATTAACATAATCAAACATAATATTGATTAATCCAAATACATATTAAGGTATATTATGTGGAGCACAACATTAAGTAATTTAACAGTAACTATGTCAACAGCAAGTCAATATGAAATAACCCATAAGGCCATCAAAACAGTTAGTTTAACAAAATATATTAATATTAAATCATAATAATAAACAATAATAAATTAAAGTTTAACAAAACATAGTTAGTTTAACAAAATGCATTAATATTAAATCATAATAATGAATAACAATAATAAATTAAAGAAGATAAGGAGTGAGGAGAGATAGAGAGAAACATACCACTAGGGACGTCACAGATGATATCATTAAAAAGACCCCTAATACATAGTGCTACAAGTGTGCAGTGTCAGTTGTGAGTACATAATCTTCTTTTGGCTGTTCCCATTAGGGGTTGCCACAGTGAATCATCAGTTTCCATTTCTTCCTGTACTATGCATCTTGCTCTGTCACACCAACCACCTGCATGTCCTCTCTCACCACATCCAATAACCTTATCTTAGGCCTTCCTCTTTTCCTGTTACCTGGTAGCTTCATCCTTAGCATCATTTTCCCAATATACTCAGCATCCCTCCTCAGCACATGTCCAGACCAATGTAATCTTGCCTCTCTGGCTTTGTCTCCAAACCTTCCATCCTGGGCTGACCCTCTAATATACTTATTCCTAATCCTGTCCACCCTCGTCACACCCAGTGCAAATCTTAACATCTTTAACTCTGCCACAACCATCTCTAACTCCTGCCTTTTTGTCATTGCCACTGTCTCTAACCCATACAACATAGTTGGTCTCACTACCCTCTTGTAGACATTCCCTTTCACTCTTACTGGTACTCGTCTGTCACAAATCACTCCTGACACTCTTCTCCACCCACTCCATCCTGCCTGTACTCTCTTCTTCACCTCTCTTCCACACTCACCATTACTCTGAACTATTGATCCCCAAGTATTTAAACTCATCCACCTTCACCACCTCTACCCCTAGCATCCTCACCATTCCTCTATCCTCCCTGTCATTCACACACATATATTCTAACTTAGTCCTGCTGACCTTCATTCCTCTTCTATCTAGAGCATATCTCCATCTCTCCAGGGTCTCCTCCACCTGTTCTCTCACTACAGATCACAATGTCATCTGCAAACATCATAGTCCACAGGGACTCCTGTCTGATCTCGTCTGTCAACCTGTCCATCACCATTGCAAATAAGAAAGGGCTCAGAGCTGATCCTTGATGTAATCCCACCTCCACCTCAAATGCATGTAGTTGTAAGTACAGCATGAGTGTCAGTTGTAAGTACAGTGAATAGAATTCCTCTATAGATGATGTAGCACGTGCATATCTCTCAAGCTGTTAGCATGGGACAGTGTGGACCAAACACTAAGAAATGCAGGTACACAGCTACATGGAACAGTTTCACATAATGTGCGCATACATGACTACCAAGGAGTTCCGTAAATTGATTTGACAATACATTGCATTCTAAGTAATCAATTATCTGCTAATCATGGACTAGATAGATAAGGTGGTTGAAATTACATTACAAACAATCGTGTCAGTTGAGAGGTATGTTTGTATACATTAAGTAGACTAGACAGCCATCATGTCTTAGTTGGCAGGCATGGAAGTAGAACCCAAAAGCTGTTACTGCAGGGGACATCTGCAAATAATGTAACAATTGACTACAGCAACTTAGAGCAGACATGCAATAAATACAGCTCTACTGCAAGTATTAAGACACATGTTGTTTTGAAACCACAATCCTGCTTTACACTTTATTGGTATTGTTGCTAAATATCTCTGAAGTACACACAGGATATCTGCCCATAAAGTGAGCTACCTCACCCTTATACTTTCTGTCCCTGGAGTGGGAGACAAAGAGAGCATTGGGTGACTGAAAGTGGACTGGAGACAGCCTTGAACTGTACTGTGGGTTATGCAATATATTTTTCAAGCGATTATTTTTGCATTCTACAGTTATTACAGTTTTACAGTTGACTGCAGTGACACTAGAACAAAAATGCAATGAATACAGCCCTACTGCAAGTATTTAGATACATTTGTTATGAAACCACAATCCTCCTTTACACTTTATCGGTATTGTTGCTAATTGTCTGTAAAGTATACACACGATATCTGCCCATAAAGTGGGCTACCTCACCCTTATGCTCTCTGTTCCTGGAGTTGGAGGAAAAGAGAGCAGTATGTGACTGAAAGTGCCCTGGAGACAGCCTTGAACCATACTGTGGGTTGTGCAATACATTTTTTTCAAGCAATTACCTTTGCATTCCACAGTTATTGCAGGTTTTACAATTGACTGCAGCAACAATAAAAAACACATGCAATGCATGCAACTCTACTGAAATTATGTTATGACACCACAATCCTGCTTTACACCTTATTGCTTACTGTTGCTAGTATTGTTTATTGGTTATTGCACTACAGTTTTTACTGTTTATTCTTTACTGCACTGCAGTTTTTATTGTTTATTCATAATTGCACTACAGTTATCATAATATATCCATACTTACCACACTCACAGCACATTCTGGCCAGGCACCCAGCATGGGACTGCATGTTCTGACCCCTCTCAGCTGTGACTATTGGAAGAGAAGCACACCATTATGCATACCAGTTTTGCACAGATTCAGCTTGTATTTTAGTAAAGTATTGGCAGAAATACTTTCAGATATCTGGGTCATGCCCATCCCTAGCCTCTTGGACCCAGCTGTTCAATGTTCCCTTCTTTCTATGCTTCAGGTCATCATAGTGGTGACAACACTGCTCACCAGGGAGGGGAATACCAGTAGCACTGGTAATTTTCCTGGCCAATTGATCCCAAGCCTCAGCCTTGCATTTGAAACCCTAGTAAATACCCTGTAACAGCTAAGGTTCTTAATTGCATACCAGGAGCCCAACAAAAACCCTGGACTCCTGCATACCCCATCTCTGCACCCAAAAGCATGCACCCTCTCCAACACCAACTGGTATACCAACAGTTAGACATATTGCAATGAATGCTGCAGAATTCATGCCTATTGCCCTTAATATAGGCTGTTTTCTCACCCTTACATGTCATACTGCAACATTAAAAAAGCGTTGCATTGCTTAGCCTCACGAAAGCCCACTTAGCGGAGGTGAGCATCACTTAAACTTGCACAACCATGTTTAAGCAAAGCTTATCAATGTGCAAACAGGAATGGCTGTTGACCATGTTTATGCAGTGCTTAGCACCGCACAGCTTTTACAAATGGCACAATTTTGTTTTTAAAGTACGCAAAAATTTTATTTACATTGAGAAAATGGTATGAGTGCTAGGAACTTGAACCCATGACCTACTAAGCTTTGGGTCATAACTCTACTCATTTAGCTACTTGGATAGTATAAAAACTAGTATACCTTCACATATACCACTAAGGTACCTGTTACCATTGCTAAGCACTGTGCTGTGCCATGCAAACAGACTTAAACAAAACCAAACATGAATAATTAATTACATCCAGTTTCTATTTTTAGATGTCTAGCAAATGTCAATAGTGCATGTGTAAGTACGGCTCGGCTTGGCTGAGCTCCATGCTGCGCCACGAAAATGGACATTAGAAATTAAAAAAATAATAATTAATATCCGGTTACTATTTTTAGATGTCTAGCAGGTGTCAGCTGTAAATATCACAGTGCTGCTAGGCAGTGCTTCACTCTGCACCTCACCGTGCAAATGGACATTAAAAATTAAAAAAAAAAAATTAAGAAATTTAGCACACAAGCTATTAATGCACAGCACATTTCAACAATAGTAGGGTACATTACAGGTGGTCTCATACTGTACATAACATCTGTCCATTAATTTCCTGGACAATCCACAACCACAGAATAGCCTCTACACTTCTGCCTACATGGATTTAATATCCCTGTTTCTATACTTTCCCTCTGCAGTTTGCCATGATTATTGCAGAGGGGGAACCGTGGCCATGTACACGGGTACATTTCATGTAGGCTGTACATGGAGCCTACACAATTCTTATTGAATCCTGGGATTAAAGTTGTTACTCTAGCTTGAGTGTTATAAAAATACCTTGAATAATACTTTTCTTAATGATCCTTGATGAGGCATGGAATAACTTGACTGACTGCCTAGAAGATTCACTGTCTTATGTCCATTGATTGCTGAAATTGATTCTAGCTAGCTCCTTTTTCCACAACCCTGAAACTGACAAAATGGATATCAGGAAGTAAATAAATGAATGACCATATGAATGTGTGGGTGTATTGCTTGGTCAAGACTTATTTAATATGCAGAATATTCTATTCACTGTTCAGTATCTACCCTTCCTCACACGCAAAATTTAAGTTCAATACTTTGGAAAACTTGTCACCGTGGTGGTGGTGCTGTGGTAGCGTTGTCGCCTCACAGTAAGACGCTGTCCTGTTTGATTCTCAGCTAGAGCATCTTCTGCATGGAGACATGCTTGAATGGGCGTACCTTCTTTGAAGGTTGTGCATCAGGCCTGGCAAGCCGGTACATAAAAATCAACTGCCAATCATTAGCAGACCGGAGTTCCACTGTGGCAACCCCTAACTTGGAAAAGCCGAAAGACACAAACAAACAAACTTTGGAAAACCTGTGTAACAACTTAGTGGTGAACAAAGACATTAGTAATACCAACAAACTAGGCCTACCCAATTTGATGGTAAGATCCTAGAATTAGACCATAGAAGGTATATCGCTGTTTATGCATGCTATAGTAAATCTATAGAAGTACATACATAATTCTTACCAGCTCAAGATATGCTTCTTAAACTGCTGGCATGTACCTGAGTTGAGCTCCCTGGCTTTTCTGTAATTGATCATTGCTTGATCAGCATTTTACCCTGGTAAACCCATTTAAATAAAATAGAATAAAAATAAATTCCTGGCTGCTAGCAATTAATTTTTGAACTGCAGTTTAGTTTATTCTGAGTAATAGTTAAAGGATTTTTTTTTTCTGGCTGAGTCTACAATATTAGGTGTTTGGTATAATGATTAAGGTGTTTACCTTACAGATGCAATGTGCAGGGTTTAATTCTCAAATGAGGCAATGAAACTAAGATCTATATCAGGTAGCAAGACTATGGCAAACTATGGGATCCCAACCTTCTCTATTAGAACATTCAATCATTTCTTCAGCTACAGCAGCATATCAATGACAACATTGGGTATTTAGGGAGATCCTTCAGTAGAGTTTCCTCTACTGAGGTTCAGATTCGTGCTCCTCTGTCTTTGGTGACCCTTCCAAAATGGGCATTAACTTTCTTGCTGGTGGATTGAGAGAAATCAACACTGCTATCAACTTTTTGCATTAGTGTGCCAGCTATCAGTACTTGACTAAAATTATGGCCTACAGACCAGCCTCTCAGATATTAATGGGCACCTCATCAGAGATGGGGTGTAGATGATTTTTTAACTTAATAAAATGTTAATTGATTAGATGAACTGCATGAGGTGTAGTTACCTCTAGCTAGCCAGTCTCTCTGAATAAGATTAAAGGAGAAATGTTATGCATCAACGGCTGCCTGAAGTAATCTGTCATGGTGAATGTAAGACCCTAATAATTTAATATGGCTTAGGGCCCTGAAACATCATCTTACATTTCTTTCCAGAAAAGTTCACAGTAGAGTGATCAGATTTTTATATTTCCCAGACAAGCAGAAGTTAACTTAGATTCTTTGTTCATAAAGTCTGATTACACAGTAACAGCTGCAGTCCGATTCAGCAATAACTATTCAACTACCAGGATGAATAAAAGAAGAGTGGTTTAGACATCAACACACTGCAGTATCACAAAGGCTGCTTTATCAGTCTAGAGTAATTGATTTATTTCCCTGAGAAACAGTAGTTGTTGCAAAACCCATACAAATAATTCCTAAACTGATTTGAAGATATTTGTTAAACAAAACCAAACTGGATTTGCTGCAGCGACCTTCCCATTAAAACATGTAAGTCATAATGAAACATGGGCAAATGCTGAGGAAATTCATCAGCAATGCCAGACCAACAGTAAACAGTAAAGACTGGGGTGTCAGTGAATTTAGACATTGATGGGTTTCAACCCACTGTTTACCGTTGGTCTGGCATTGCTGATTGAGTTGTACTGCTTCGTTAGCAGCTATATGATTGTTTAATAAGCTTGTCATATTTTTAAGTCAAGCTGAATGGTTTCTGCTCTAAATGTTTTGTTACTTATACTTTTAACTGGATATTTTAATAAAACTTGAGTTAGGGAGTGGCAGTTAACTTGTCTGATCTTTGGCTTCAGTGATAGTGGAGAGGCCCTGTCTTTGACTCGCTGATAGCAGAGGTAGGTAGCATCACATGCTTTTGCAAGAATTTGTAAGATGATCTGTTCCCTTCATCTTCACATTGACCCCCTCCTAAATGATAAGCTTGCCTTCTGCTGACAGCGACTACACTCACTGCTGCCTTTCGCAAGTTTTATTCTCATATTTTATAAGAGATAACTGTATGCTTTCTGATGTTCTGAATTCTTTATCAGCTGGAACAAGCTTATCTTTGGAAAAGATGGGGGCTACCACATGACTGTGTGCTACATGCATGAAGCTTGTATTCCACATAATCTCCTTGCGTTCATGTATGGTAATTTAATTACTGTATTTGAAATATGTCCTTTGACTCAATATGTATGCTGTCTCATTCATTTATTTTCTAGATAAACTATGTTAGATGCTTCTATGAAGAGTTGAAGTGTTACAAAGCTGCCTTTTGATGTGGCTACATTTCTCTGTTGTTACTATGTCCTTTTTACAGAACTGTTGGTGTAGACATTACTCTAAGAAACTGCATCTATCAGGTGCTTAATGGGTCTCTCAGCGTCAAATGAGATTAGATCTATTCCCTGCTAGCTGTCATACCCTGCTGAGGGTGATATGCAAAGATCGTCTTTTATCAGCTTCATATTTACACCCTCTCCCTTATTTTATTATTGTTTGTTTAATCATTACAGCTTTAAATCTATATTCTGGATGTTATACTTTGCATTTACAGCATTTTAATGTATCAAGGAGCAACTAAAATTAGTGTCAGTGGTATGCCTGGTCTGTAGATGGACAGTTTTTTTCCTCATTGTTTTTCTCTTTCCCCTTTAATTTAGAGGTACCAGCCTGTGAGTCAATGAGCACTAAGCCACTGGAAGCCCAGAGAAGTTTATTGTACATGTGGGAGGCTGGTAATCTTTTGGCAGTTACTGCAGAGGACTAAAGCACTGAGCTGTCAGTGAGCTGTTTCCTGTGTGTAGGGTCCTGTGTCTAGGGTTAGATTCTTTCCCACATCATTTTCCTTCTGTCAAAACCTGAAAAAGTCTGACAATGCTCCCAGGTCAACCCTGAAAAGGGGAAACTTATCCAGTGAGTTTACCTGGTCTATCAATAGGTAGAAAAAATATTTAGTTGGGGTGACTTACTTGTTTTAAGTTCTGTTTCTCATCTCTTTCCTTTTTAGTTTTTCCAGCTTGAGTCAAGCATTAATGATCTACCTGGGAAATACTTTAGTACCCACATTAAAATGCACAGCACTTTCTTAATACCTGCAGGTAAAATCTTACCCCCAGATTTACTAATCTTCCATGCAGGACTAGCTTAGTCCTGCACAGAAGCGGCCGTTTAGGAGCAGGATGGCAGCATGCCTTGCATATTAATAAAGGCATGTTGCCTGAGCTCCAAATCTTACATGGAGTGTGTAAGAGTGCAGGGGGCATGTCAGAGAGCAGAGCTCTCAGAATATACACGCCCCCTCAATGAAGAAGAGCAGAAAGGCCAAAAGAATGAGCGAGACCACTCACAGGTGTCCGCATGACCCCAGCAAAATCCCCCCACGTGTACAACAGCAATAGTAAATACAAACAAAATAAACATGCCATTTTTTTTTATGAATCCAATTAAATCTAACCATAGGTCCATGGGTTTGTCCATTGCTTAGCTACAGTTAATGCAGCTTAAATGGCTGAAGAGGATAACAAGGAAGATATATACAAATGAAGCAGTATAGCAATAGTGTAGGGGGCAGAGCAGGCATTCTTGGTTCGAGTCCCACTACAGCACATTCCATTTTCCATGTCAAATCACGTTATGACCAATATTTTAGTTGCATAACCTACTAAATAACATATATTTGTGAACTGGAGTACTGCATTAAATGCAGATGTGAGGTTTCAGTGTCATAATGTTGCAAAGTCCACAGATAATCACATTTGCCCCATACAGTATATGTACACAGGAATCATGGATACAAATGGAAGGTAAAATGTGTAATGAATGATAACTCCATACAGCTGCCAAATCCCCCACCTTCCCAAGAATCATTAGACAGTACTGTCTAAATCAGTGCAGTTGTATGCAGCAATAAGAACTAGAAAGCTAGTGTAAACACTATTAAGCAGTAGTAAGCATATATAAGCACTAGTAAGCAGTTTAAGCCCATTTGTGTGGAGGTAAGCAATGCACACACAGGTTAAGCAATATTGAAGCTAACACTCTGTAAGCATCATTAATGGGAGGTTAGCAGTGCTTACCCTCATGCAAACCCACACAAACCCGCTTATAACTGCTTAAAAGTGCCTTAATCACTCTTTATCCAATGGCCCTTTTTCTGCCCAGCAACAAAGTAAACAGCCTTGCACGTCTTGAATCCAGGACCCTGTACACTAGGATCTACCTGACTACATCGACAGTTCAGAAGAGCGAAAACGACTTCACTGACGCCAGAAGATCGACAAGTCAGAAGACCGACGGAGGAAAACACCGACGCTGAGAACACTGAGATGGGGAAAGGATGTGTAAGTATGCGGTAGTGACGGACGTTAGGGTGCGAGTAAGGTAAGTGTGCGATGTTGACGGTCTGTAGGGATAGGGGTGGGATAAGTGAGTTAGGGTTAGGGCGCGGGTTAGGTAATGGTGCGAGTAAGGTAAGTGTGCGATGTTGACGGTCTGTAGGGATAGGGGTGGGATAAGTGAGTTAGGGTTAGGGCGGGTTAGGTAAGGGTGCAGTAGTGATATTTTTTGGGTTAGGGGCGGGTTAAGTGAGTTAGGGTTAGGGCGCGGGTTAGGTGAGTGTGCGATAGTGACGGACCTTAGGGTTAGGGTTTCGGTTAGGGTTGTAGATAGTTGTGTATGTAAGGGTTAGTGTTGGTTTGTAAGGATTGTGGTGTGCTTGTGTTGTGTGTGTGGTTTTTGGACAGGGGATTTGTTTTGTTTGTTGATTGTTGTTGTTATGATGTGTCGAGTGTATGAGGTGTCGTGTTTGTGAACTGTCGATTATGTGGTGTCGGTGAAGTCGTTTTCGCTCTTCTGAACTGTCGATGTAGTCAGGTAGATCTGTACACTAAAGTCACAACACTTAACCACTACGCCATGACCACAGAGAAGACAGCTGTTTTCCAATATATCTGTCAATACACATATTGATTAGTATTGAACAATCGCCTTTACTTCCACAATTGTGTAGTACTTGTTATTAATATAACTGTTGCATCACATATGTTTTTTATCATAATGTACACATAGCAGATACATACAGTGAGATACATCTGGGAGTGTATACACAACCATCAGGCTTACACATGACAGGAATATGGATATATACATATAATCGGTTGATATATGTCTACATGTACGTACACCTATATATTCATACATATGTCTGTATACACATCTGTATAGTGCAACATATATATGGCCATGTGTACATCTCTTCATATGTACACACACACACACACACACACACACACACACACACACACACACACACACAATGTATGCACATCCTATGTGTACAGGTATGCCTATTTATGTAGATATATATGCAGATATCTATAACGATATGTGCATACAGCTCTATTCTGATTTACCTATTATTGTCAATATATATGTAGATATTCATAAGTATATGTGCATATGTATCTCTACCTGTATATGTGTAAACATATATTGCTGTGTATATGTCTATCAATATGTATATGTGTATATATTTATATAGATATACGGATATGTCTATGTACATATATGTTCACCATATGTCCTGCACATTGAGTGGAGCCTTACCTCAGCCCCAATAGTCCCAACCTCTTAGTGAAAAGGGATGTCAGGTATGTACTGCAGGTATATATGTAGACTATTGATACTGTGATATGGGTTGTCTTCACAGACATGTTGTGTGTGGGAGGTCACATCTGATTTTAACATGTACGCCATTGGCCACAGACAGACATCCTAAGGACATCATAGTACAGTACCACTGCTAACACAGTAATGATCCTGTGGACTACAGCAGAGATATGGTCAATAAATGTGGACAGTCTGACACTCTCTCGTCAGTCCAGAGGTATACACAAGACAAGTGCAAGACATGTGGACCGAGCCTGACAATGTGGATGTTAAGAGCCATGTAGATGGGTATAGCATGTAAACACTGATATAAATTTGCCCCCATAGGTTATGCATTCACACACCCCTGTCTGTCCTGACACATACTAACCATTGGTACAGAGGTGTCATAGTCACATACTACCCAGTAGTTAGTGACATACATCTATACAGCATCCCACTGCTTTGTCCAAAATACATGACTGTTATGGTGGCTTGGCAGCAGTAAATCTGACAAGTATCTGGACATAGCATCACAATGGGTAAGTACACTAAACTGCTAGGCATGTAACAAAGCATTGTGTAGGCAACAGGCAGACTGCCACAACACTGGCCTACATTTCTTATGGGGGAGTACACATGTACCTTCATATATAGCAGACTCTACAGGCATGTCACAGCACAGAGTAACAGACACTTGTATGAACATACATAACCACAACCAATGTGAACACAGCCACAGCCACATATGGTAGCTAGTGTAATATTACAGTATATGGACTATCTGATAAACACCATCCTCATATGTGCCACTCACACACTAACCCTACATATACTGGGCCACTACACAGTGTGGTCCAATACCTGTCTGTGGTATGGGACATGTGTGTGTGTGTGTTTGGCCCTACACACATGTAAGCTGATAGGGTAACATACAGTGGAGCAGCATGTAACATCAGACAGAACAGGACCAAGAACAATGACATCTACCACAGTCTGTACATAGGCCAAGGTACATATTCACAATACACACACTTTTGATGATCACCATAAGTACACAGACCTCAGTACTGTACACACAACCACAGAATGCCCAGGCTATGTCCTCAGAGATAACCCCTATTATACATACCATGTGTTGCAGTCTGATATCTCACTGGCTTATCAGATATGATGTCACTAAATTATGGTGTACAGAACATATGCACCTTTTACTGCATGACATATGCACACAGGTTGATAGAATTATGACTGGGGGGCACAAACACAGAACCAATATTGACATGTTGCTGTGATAACCTCATACATTTACTGTTGTAACAGGGTTTGTTGTGACATATGTCCTATGAGGGTTATGAAGTCAGTAACTCTCATGTCTGTCACCATATACTGTCTGCAATCCTCACACTATGCTTCTGCAGTTCACAGATAGGTGCTCTGTGAGTAACACAAGAAACAAAAGGCACCACACATTGTCCAGTCTACAGATAACCCTACAGATGGGGATTTCCTCAGAAACATAGCACTGTCATGACAGGTATTAAAACATGTAGACCAGCCATATCTACACACAACCTGTTAAACCAACATTACTCCAAATGCAGAATAGCGACACTTACATTCTGTAGTCATGTCAGACACATCCCTCTCCTGTGTGTTGGCCTGTTTCCACGGTGTATGTTGTTAGAGGTAAATCCCCAATTCATCTGTGATGCTGTTTGCCAAACAACAGATGTAGGTCCTGTTCACAGTGAATCAAAAGGCCCAACACTAACATGATGTTCCTAGATATTGGAGTATGTTTCCATGCAATTGGCTATGGGAATGTTATCACAGCTGTTCCACATGCAATCAGCTAGATGAGAGCTGCAATTCATGCAGAGGCCATCAGCTGATCATGAGCATCACTTACAAAACAAATGCTGCTGCTTAAGCAAAGCAGGTGTACATCTCCACATCTACCACAGAGGGAGTGAGAGAGGCAGACAGAGGCAAAGATTGGTCAAAGAGGGGGTGGGAGAGTAAAACCTAAGCATGTTTGTGTCACACACCTACCAGTACAGGGTATCAAACCCCTGATTGACTATGTATTGCTATCACATGTCTATGCAGTTATTGGATGCATCACATAGCTTACATGTTGAGGAGCTCTACAAATGTATATGTGATGGTGAGTGACATCTGCAACAGTGATATGGTAGCAATACAGTACGTGTAGTACACATGCCTGTCCACATGAACAGGTGTCAGTGTCAACACAGCCACACTCTCTCATGGTCCCACACAAATTGACACACTGGCAGGGTCAGGAATACACCTCCTCACTAGTCAGTTTGCCACAATACAGTACTGTGCAGGTATCACATGACCACAGGGGTTATCCAGAGGTTATATTGGATGGGTAATAGAAAATACACCCCTGGGATCACTTCATTGGCTCTGTTTGACAGAGGGTCAGTTAATTAACCAATGGGTTGGCAAAAGACAACACACTCTGGCTAGGCTTATAAATGCCCTCGGGCAGTTAGCCTAGTACCTACCTATGAATCTATGAACCTATGAACCTAAAGGCTATGTGGAGGTGTCTCACATCAGACAGCATGCTTCAGTATGCCAATAGAGGATGTAGTGAGTGTGAATGTGGTCAGAAGCATCATACACCACACACACAGACACAGGGTGCCAGTACTGACATACATGCATGCATTGCTTCACGGGTGTGTAGTGGTTGACTGTACCAGAAAGCTATACACGGCTAGGGGATGGGTATACCTTGGCATCAGGCCACATGACAATGGTTTGCAGTGTAACTCAGGGGTGTACTGTCTGGACTGACCCACACAGGTGGGTATTGTATTCACCATCCAGTCACCTGGGTAACTATTGTGTGTGGCCATTGCTGTGCATTGCTTGCCATGTATGTGTTCATTAGTCCATGACATGGACGGTGTCTGGGATGTGCACACATCCCACATACATGTACAGTGACATGTGGAACTGTACCTGAGCTGTCTGGCCCATGTAGTGTACACAGATTGTTATCATCAGATGTGCCAGTCCTGGCCTTATGTGGCAGGAACAGGTAATGGACAGCAGGTTGGCCCTGCACCTACATTGATAGCATGATGCAGGTATTCCCTGGTGTCACTGGCATCTGTCCATACAGGGCATGTGTTTAAGGCATGGTATGTCCTTTTTGGGTCACATTTGATGGCACCACAGTTGTTGCAGGTGTCCAGTGGGGAAACATAGTGAAGGTGCACTGACTGCATGTATGTGCCTATTGTACTGATGGACAGGGTACCATGCCCTCTGTAGTCTGCTGCAATCACACCATGGTTACTATCTGTGGGCAATATGCAGGTTACTGCCACCATACTGGTTGTTGCCTAGGCAAGTGGGTTTGTGTATGAGACTTGGGTTGAGAGTGTTCTCTGGGTAATACAAGGGTTGCTAGCTTTGTTTGCCAGGCCTTGATGTCACATGTAGGGGTATGGATTGGCACCCCAGCCTCTCAGATATTTGACACCTGTTATCCTTGTACAGTGGACATTGTGACATATAATAGGGTCACCATATAAGGCATTTGCAAAACCCACTCCACAATGAGTCCAGTTGTTACACACTCACAGCCACCTCCACACAGGATACAAATGACAAACACAGACACACATGCACACACACACACACACACACACACACATTTGCCATGTCTGGGATTAGAACTCCTACCTAACTAGGTTATCACACTACAGCATTACACAGTTATAGTATGCACCATGGAGATTACTGGGCTACAACTTTCCCAAATGTGGGAATGTGGTCGTGCAACTAGATATTCTCCTATTTTGGGGAAACCATTGGAAACTGTAAAAGGTCATGAGGTGGATAGTGAACAAGCTTTTAAAAGAGCTATGGTTCTTCAACACAGTAACATTACAAGGGAAGTTAAGGACCTCATTCAGAGAAATTGGAAGATGTTAAAGCACAATAAGGACTTAGTACACAAAGTAGGTGACCATCCTAACTTTTTTATAAAACAGGAACAAATCTGAAAAGGGTGTTCAAAAGTAACAATTATAGACGTACAACTACTTTGGACAAGGGAACTAGCAGGTGTGGTAGGTGTGGGTATTGTAGATACATTTTGGATGAAGTACCCATCACCTTAAAAAATTATGGCAACAATAGGATTTACTTAAAGAAGGGTAACTGTCATACTAAGGGTATTGTGTACTTAGCCCTGTGTAGAGACTGTCCTAGTTTCTACACAGGGAAGTCAGAGAGAGCGTTGAACAAACAAATTTATGAACATTTATATAACATAAAAATAGGGAATATTAATAATACATTAAGTAAACATTTACAAATGGAGCCTGAACACACTGGCTTTCGTTTTGGGATTCTTGAAGAAGTACCTATTGACCCTAAAGGGGGAGATTGGGAGAATTGACTATGCTGTAGGGAGACCTATTGGCAAATTAGATTGAATGCCACCCATCCCCCGGGACTAAATAAGCATATTTCTATTAAGCCTTATTTGATTAAAAAAGCAGAAGATTTATCAAAATAATTACTTAAAACAACCACTGAAACAATTATTAAAGTAACATTTTGATTGTATTGTTTAACATAATTTTAAGGTATTTTAAATTTTTGACATCCTTTTTTTCTTCTTTTTTTAGATAGAACTGTTATTTTGTGTTATTTTATATTACTTTGATTCAAAGTTTTATCAAGTTTATTAATGTTTGGTAAACAAAGTGAATTTATTTGTGTTTTTAAACTTGACAGTTGTAAAAATGTGTGTGGTTACTTTAAATTTAGGTCAGATTGGTTTTGGCACCTTTTTTTAAAATGAAGTTATTTAAAGATGGCTGATTGAACAGTCACATTGTTTTTACACTTGAAAAAGCCCCACAATTGAGTTAGGGTGAAAGCACTTGTGGAATTTATACAATAAACGGTTTATGGAATTGCAACCTGTGTGCTGACACGATCGTTTTATTGGATGAACTGTAGTGAGCTTAATGAACATTGCTTCCCTACACAGACAGAGACACATACACACAAACATACACACAGTTGCCATGTCCGGGATTAGAACTCCTACCTAAATAGTTTATCACACTACAGCATTACACAGTATTAGGATGTGCCACAGAGATCACCACGCTACTCTATCCCCAAAGGTGTATTTCAAAGTGGATGACATCAGCAGCCTTGTCATAGTAGAGCTATGGGGTGGGCAGTGTGTGTGCATGGGCCATAACACATTCATCTAGAGGTTGACACACCACATGCAGGCACACGCAGGGTTATATTCCGCAGGTACGTGTATACAGCTGCTAGATGACTACTGCCTTGTACAGTCATGTTGCACAGCTAGCACTTGCACCACATAGTCTGTAATGCTGACAGATACCAGTGGCTAATTTCTACAGTGAGTGACATTTACACATCATGTGGTTGTAACCATTTGGCTGTGTGCTGGGTGGGACAGGCCTCAAGATGGATGGCTCTTTCTCACAGTCACTCTCTTCCACACATCTATATGTCTACTTTTGGCTTATTATAGTGTGTTGTCCTTGGATATATGTCTGTATTCCTATCCACTGTGTGTGCAAAGCATGACTGGTGCATAATGAGGAGTGTATGCACTAACATCTGCAACAGTCAGATATGTATGGATCACTGTTGTTTGCAGACATGGGCTTCATTTGTTTAAGTGTGTGAGCTTGCCCAGTATGACCTTTCGGTATGTTGTTGTTTGACATTGCCTTAATTTCTTTAAGTGTATGAGCCTGCCCAGTATGACCTTTCGGAATTTTGTTGTCTGACATTGCCTTCATTTCTCTAAGTGTGTGAGCATGCCCAGTATGCCCTTCTGTACTGAATGTGTGGATCCATTCCAGGTCATTTGTACTCCAGTGCAGACCTTTGTGTTGTACACCTACAGGTAACAAACTGTTTCTGCAGGTTATCCGTAGATAATTTGGCAATATGGGGGCAAACTGTGCAAGGGATAGTGTATACTGTAGGTGATTGTGTCTGTGCTGCTTCTGCTACATAGTACTGGTGTTAGCAGAGATATTCAGACGTGTGTATTGTTATACATTGTGATGTTTTATGTCCTCAAGTACTGTCAGGTGGACATTCTTGCTCACAGTGATGTCCTGGGGAACAAGGGTGAATGCAGTTGTGTCTGGTATTGTGGGCAGATGCCTACATATTCATGATAAGTTATGCCATTCTGGAGGGGGACCTGCAGACACTTGCTGCTGGGTCTGTGTATCTAGTTCAGCACCTTGGTACAGTGCTGGAAGAGGATCCCATACTTGTATATCCATCAACATGACAGTATGGCCCTAACTTGCTGTGGCAATACCTCACAGCTGTACAGATTCACACAAGTTACCCAGAGGCAGAGGCCATGAGTCAGGACATTACCCCTATTGTGGTTTACGGGCAGGTTTGTAGCCACCCATTTATGTGTTTGCAGCCAGGGATAGTGTGTGCACACAGCTGTGTATTGGACCTTGCACATTCCATGCTGCCCATACTCCCACCCCCCCTCTATTATTTTATCCTCTGCCCTACATTATGCATACAATCTCTGATACTTTCCCTAAGGTTATCACCTCATCACAGCTGTGTTTCGGTGTTGGTCCACAGTTCATGCAGTGGGACATGGTGGACATGTTACTGTGGTTTGTCCACATGGCCTTGCATATGGCTTATGTGGAGTGTGTTATGTTGTTATGTGGGTGTCCATGACATAACATGCATTGGCAGTACGTGTAAGACACAAGCCTTTGGCAGAGGCCTGTAAGCCATTTGCTGGTGATGCGGGCCAGCTGTGGCTGGCCTTTGCAATCTGTCAGTCCTACAGTCTCAGACCACCATACAGTATATTCCCCTGGGGTGACAGGGTAGGTGTGCTAGGTGTTCATGCCAATACTTTCTATCAGTACTGGTCAGGTGGTGTGGATGCTGGCAGGGTGCTACCTACAGCTAGGGACACACCTGCATGGGACACCTGGACTGCATGCTGCATTCTGTCACTATTGCCATATACAGGTAGGAGTCATATTGCACCCATTCCCAACAGCAGGGATACGACCAGAGAGGTACCTGTGGGTGGTGTTTGGGTGATCTGGGTGCATGTGTGCTATGGACCCTACTTCCATCTGATGCACAGATATGCATGGGGCATTCCAATTATGGTGGCATGTGCAGGTACATTAGCTGTTTCCCAATACATAAGTCATACCACCTTTGTGATCTGCAAGTGTCCGGGCAACCTACACCTGTATTCCCTACTACAGGCCCAGATAATGTAATGCATACCTGTATGTACAATTCCAAGGGTGTGTCCATTTCACAGTTACACATTATATACTGTATGTCTGTGGTACTTTCCCCTGTGTACTGCTTGTATATCTAGCCCAACAGCCATGCCATGTCAATCTTTCAGATGGTGGCACATATTACCACCATACATTTACAATGGCTTACTGCTAGCATGTGTTATACTGGTGGGAATTGTCTTTGGCACTGCAATTGTGAGGACTTGGCCCTGTCTTCCGTAGTAGTGGGCAATGGCCACCAGGTCATATCTCAACATGCATACATACTGACCACTCTCACACAATATGAAACAAACAACAACCTGACACACACATACCTACATATTGTACAAATGCTACAATCTATCCTGCTACATTGGCCACCTCTGGGCATCCATGCTCCATTAGTATTATACTTACACATACATGTTGCTACATTTCTACATAGGATTGGGGGGCACACCTGACTGTTACTACATGTCTACATAGGATATGGGGGGCACACCTGACTGTTTCTACATTGCTACATGGGATGGGGGGGGCACACCTAACTGTTACTATATTTCTACATCGGATTGGGGGGCATACCTGACTTTTACAATGTGTGTGTATCAGATTGGGGGGGGGCACACCAAACCATTACTACATTTCTATACAGGATTGGGGGGGCACACCTGACTGTTACTATATGTCTAAGTAGGGTTGGGGGGGCACACCTGACTGTTTCTACATTTCTACACAGGATGAGGGGCACACATGACTGTTACTACATGTCTATGTAGGATTGGGGGGCACACCTGACTGTTTCTACATTGCTACACAGGATTGGGGAGGGCATACCTGACTGTTACTCCATGTCTACATAGGATTGGGGGGCACACCTGACTGTTACTACATGTCTAAGTAGGGTTGGGGGGCACACCTGACTGATTCTACATTTCTGTGAAGGATGGGGGGGCACACCTGACTGTTACTACATGTCTACATAGGATTGGGTTGGGCACACCTGACTTTTAATACATTTCTACATAGGATTGGGGTGGACACCTGACTGTTACTACATGTCTACATAGGCTATGGGGGGGGCACACCTGACTGTTTCTACATTGCTATACAGGCTTGGGGGGGTGCATACCTGACACTTGTATACATTTGTTATGACTGTACTGGTATGTCAGGTACTCCATTTCATTCTGTTTTCTAACCTATCATGCTGACTAGAGGCATGTCAGTGTACAACAGGTCCCACTTTTGATTGACCTACATAATAGTTTCTGACTTTCTACCCTTCAGAACTAACATCCTGCTGCCTGAACTGATGTGGTCTGTCTGTGTAGGCCTGGGGGGAGGTTACCCATCGGCATCATTCAGTGACCTTAGCACAGCCTTTGTTTGTGTTTGACTACACCTGTCCTGCTGGCTGTGACTGTTGTTGGGTATGTGAACCTCCCTGACTGGCTTGTGTGAGTCATATGGACACACATGTGGCCCAGCACATTTCCTGCAGTGGGTTTTGTCAGCATGTGTAGTACTGGCTACTATGGTGAAACCCATATTTGTTACAGATCTCATGCTGTCATTATAGGTGTCTACTATATGCAGACATCCTATTCAGCCACCCGATTCCCTTGCATGCTCACATCCATACCGTAGATGCAAGTAACTACACATGCTACTCCAATCAGCAATCTCTAAGGGGAATGGCTTACCTTGTGGGTGTGCCAGTATTGGGGATGGTGCTGGGGGATGCCTATGTCGGATGCACATAGTACACTCCCTATACATGGTTGAGCACAGGTGGTGTCATGTTTGGCATCCCTTTTACTGTACGTGCGAGTCAGAGAGAGGTGTCAGTCCCTACTGTGTCAGTGTACGTACTATGCATTGCCTCTTTGCCAAGGCCATGGCATACTGGGGCTGGTGATTCACTATGATCAAACAGTATATCAAACAAATGGAATTCCCTCCCAGCTGACTTCAGACAAGCCAGCTACATAAAGGCATTTAAGTGCTAAGTCAGACATCACCTCTTGGGTACCTTGATGTGCGCCTGTTCAGGTGTGGCGCTGCAGCCAGGAGGAGAGAGTGGCACTACGACAGCTCTGCTGTGCTCAGAAATGGTGTTTGAGCAAGGTAAGTGTGGAGGCTGCAGGCAAGGAATGGGGGGGGTGTTGTATATTAGGGTTTCAGGCAGCAATCGGGAAGAGGATTTAGTTTTTGGAACCATGGGGTGTTTTAGAGTTACTGAGTAGGAAGAGAGGTTAGGGTTAGGGAGATATCTGGGTATTTGGGTTTAGGAAAGGTGAAATGAAGTTTAATGTTTCAGGAGTGACTAGAGACTTTAAGGTTTGAAAGTGGGAGGGGAATACTACCATAGGATTAGAGAATGGGTAGGAGCTTTAGGGTTAGCGTTAGAGCATTAGAGCTCTGGTTAAACTATGAAGCTCACTAGGCCTGGGTAGTGGAAGGGCTAGGTAATTAAATATGATCAGTCTAGTGGGAGTTAAAGCACTTATCAGTTACAGCAAATGGTAGCAACTGTGAGTGTTGTAAACTACTAGCATGAGAGCACTTCTAGTAGATCTGTGTTCTATAGGCCTGTTTCTCTGGATGACTGTCTGCATAATTACATAGAGACTATAATTTTCACTATAGACATTACAAAACACACTCAGTTGCCTCTGTCATATTTATTATTGTTGACAATGTCCTTGTGCAGGTATCATCCTACGTTCAGTAATGCATTGCACTGGCTTGCCATAAATCAATAATCAATATTCCAAAAACAAATACCACCATTACACATGCAGCATATCTCCTGTCCATCATCAGGCCTCAAAATACCCATGGCTGGTCCATTATTTTCATGTAATGCTGACCCTGTTGAGCATTATTGCTTGCAATCTCTTTCCATTTTTTTCAAAGCACATTGACTACATTATTATGCATGGTATACATTCATTTGATTGGCCAGTGGATGGCCAATCGGAAAATGATCGAAAGCAGTGTGGCAACTTCTCATAATTGCGAACTCCATATTTGTGAAATGCAAAATACCACCCCCCCCCCTTTTTGACCCATGGTAGTGCTTGTTTAGGTGGTAGAGCAGTCGGAAATGTCGCATTTGGTGTTTTGTACGACATTCTGACTGTTCGCCACTGAGAAATTCGACTTTTCAACTCGGTATTACACCCGTTCGAAGTAAGTTGGGTTGCTCTAATGAATGTATTCCATTATGTACAGCACTAAACCTTTCTTTACAAACATGCATTGCTTTTAGTATTAACTTACAACTTATATAACTGGCTGTACATGCACTGCATACATGTTAATATTACCATGCAATGCTGCATGTGCACTAGTATTATTAATTGTGCCTCAGGGTAGTTTTCAATGAGGTGCCCACAAGGTACCCTGCCCAGGAAAATTTCTAGGACAAGTTGATTATCTAATAGATGTGGGTATCATTGATGTTGCAAGAAAGTCTTACAAAGACCGTGATGGTGATAATGATGATGATGATGATGATGATGATGATGATGATGATGATGATGTGATGATGATGATGATGATGATGATGAGGAGGAGGAGGATGAAATCTTTTTGGTGCCAGAGAAGAAAATCAAGCTAGTTGAGAGGGTCCAGAGTAATATTACAAAGATAATAAAGAAGTTTGAGGTGATGAGTTTTAAGGCAGAATGAATCAAAATACTGAACTATGGGACATGATATGTGTATATTAGCCAGTTTATGTCTAAATACAGGATTTCATTTTTCATTAATGTATTCATTTGGTAATCAGATAAGTCGACTCATCAAATTAAGCCCTTTTCAGTCAAGACCTGGGTCACAAGGGCAAGGGTAAATGCACACATGAAAGTCAGGGTAATATGTCCAAGATGCTGTAACATACAGCATCATATGTAACAGTATTAATGCAGTTTTTTATGATTTTAACTGAAGAACATTATATTCAAAGTGACATTAGAAAATGTTCACACTCAGGGTACAACTCCATACATGCAGACTTGAGGTCAATAAGATACCGATATAGTCAAGAGTTTAGCTAGGTGTATATAAGGTAATGGCTACACAAAAAGGCAGTTCTAATAGACAACTTTGATTGTTTGTTTCAGCAATCACCACCAATTAATGTATTGTAATGTCATGAGTGTGTGCACAAGAGATAGCAAATAATTGAATGGAACATCTTACAGCATATCCATATGGATGCAATCAACTGCATCAACCACCAACCATTACTGGTCAGTCTGCAACCCTTTCAAATGTCAGCATGGTGATGTAGTGATTCTTTTGTGTGAGGAAATGCTATGAATCTGGCCATGTTCTTCTGTTTGCACTTCAGGAATAAAGCAAATTTGAGAAAAATTAAAGTTACCGGTGTAGTGGGGAACCAGCCCCAGGAGAGCCAGCTTACTGAATTCCTTGAAGGTCACTGAAATGTTACTGCTTCGAGGATACATACAGGCTACAAATGCTGGGGTTTCCAGTGACCATCAGCACTATCCACAGAGAATCAAGACTTCATGTCAAATGTTACAGATTGATATACAGTCAGACTGTGAAGTTTATGATCTCTTGATGCAACAAAGCTCTGTTTTGCTCAGAAATGCCCCCTGCTGTATGGCCTGACAGGATGTTAAGCACCTGTGACAATCAAGTAAATGTCCTGCAACATGACCATTCCAAACAGATTAAATGTTATACTCTCTATTTAATTCCCCATGTACTTAAAAAAATTGCAGACATACTGCTATGCTTATGTCATTTAAAATATATGTTTGTGCTGTCTGTGAAAAAGGTAGCTCGACAGTGACATGTTACTCTGCATTGCACACACTTAGCTTTGCACTTGGTTATGTATTTTGATATGTTAACTAGGTGGATGGGTTGATCCAAAGACCATTTTCAGATATAACCTAGGCCCAAGGTAACAAATAAGAGTTAAAGTTTGTGAATTATGTTGAGAAATAAAGTAATGGCATATACAGTCTGAACAATCTGTACAGAGGTACATCTGATTTGCATTGTCTTGTACTATGACTTTGTAGGTAAAAGTGCATGATTATGATTCTCAGGCTGTCTGTATAATGGTTTGACAGGACAGATGGTCCTTACGGAATGTTTTAAGATATTTATGAATCCCAAAGTATACTTGAATAGTTGTATGATACATAGTGCTGCCTCTTTTAGGTGTTGTTGCATCACATCATTTAGTTCTTCGGCTCATTTTCCAGTTGTGGTGCCTTCTCTTCAAACTCTGTATAACCCACTCCACCAATATCTGTCTGGCTTTTCCCTGAGTGCTCTGTTTTTCTCCAAAATCCAAAAAATACGTTAAATGTTAATGTGTATAAGGTTTGCGACTGTGAGTATTTGTGCATGTGTGGCGTGTGTGTGTGTGTGTGTGTGTGTGTGTGTGTGTGTGTGTGTGTGTGTGTGTGTGTGTGTGTGTAT
>NC_056745.1:106537220-106552220 GCF_019279795.1 Protopterus annectens | reverse complement strand
CTGCTACTGAATGTAGCATTTAAACTTTCACTGTTTTTACATGTTGCTAAGCTTCGGGGCTTGATTTTGGTTGCCCCAGTCCCTCGAAGCTGTTACGGAAAGTAGTGCGACACTGCTCTCACACTCCGAATCTGGCTATACTTAGTTCCCCTTATATATGCTTATATATTTGAGTCCCCACATGGCGACTCTCATTTAAAGCAACCGGGATATGATATACAGTGGCTGGGCGAGCTGTAAGGACTTGCGGAGGCTGCTTTCCGACATTTAGCTGCACAAAGTTTGATTGTTAATAACAAAAGTTGATACAACACACCACCTCCACGTGTTAGAGCTACCTCTAATCGCTTGGTTGTTTTATGAATGTATGCGCTGTAGGAACACTAATATTACCCTACATGCTGCAGACCTATTCTGTAATTGCCTATTTCGCTCCATAGTTGTACTAAGAGCTATAGCCTGGTTTAATCAGTTGAACAGTCACTATATTATCTTATACACTGCTGCAATTCTGTTTTGATTTTGTATATGCATGCTCCACATTGTTTCAGTGATCTTAAATTGTTTTTGAGTCTTCTGAGTTTTTATGTACCATTCTTCCTGACGGAACTGCTCTCTTTTTATAATGTATTGCACAATTTAACTTATTTTTGATAAAGCCAATTGCCCAGTCGTTTGCTAGGCAGACCTCTTGGGCTCTGATGTGATTTACTCAATTACTATAAGGCTATAGGACCTGTATATTGTATTACTACTTGTTTTACTGACTATATAATGCTTATGGTTCCCTCTCTTGTCTACCTACTACATATTTAGGTATTATCACTGTTAAACTGTTACTAACTTATCTCACCTCTTCCTATCTCCAGTTTTACCCTATAGTTTCCCTTGGGACCTCGCCTGGGTGGACATACACATTCAACCAAGGTCACCTACTCCATCCACATTTTACCTAAGAAATATACTGCTCTGCTGCATCTATCCCTATTTTGGAATTTGGAAAAGTGTCTCCCAGAAGACACTGTGAATGTATGTACATTCTGTTGCCACTTATTCTACCATTGTAACTCCTGCTTGATAATATTGTCAGCTATCTCCCTACCAGGTCACACAGCAGCCTGAAACACTTTTATTTCTCCCTCTCCATTCTCTCTCCCATCCATAACTGTGTTCCTTCCCTGCTCCTCCTCTTTCATCCTATCTAGTCCCAAAACCCTCCTAGTTTACCCAGTGCAACTCTGTACTAGGCCTCTAGAGGGCGGCCCCTCTATATTATACACTACTTGTTCCTCACTCACTTTCTGCTTTCCTCATTCATCCACACTTTAACCCCCTCTACCTCTTAAATACAGGAACCTTGCTTACCTTGTTACTACTTACTCTCTTGTATCCTATGCTCCACTGATTGACTCTCGATCCTCTCCGGATTCTTTTCTTCCCCTAAATCTGACTGTGCCTTGCCTTTCATCTGTTTGAGCTATCTATTCTCCTACAATCTGCCGATCTATCTATTCTCCTTCCTAACACACTTCATACCTTGCATCCCACCTCCTCCTTGCTCTGCTTTGTTTTTCCCAGCCTCTATCTCTCGAGGTATACTGTGCATGCTATCTCCAACCTATACCGTTCTACCTTCCTATTACCTTATCTCCTTTCATTCCCCCTCCCCCTGGACTGCTCTAACCCTTGTATATCCCCTATCCTTCGCATTATAGGGCTATAGACCTTCCGGTCCGTCCCTGCTAGCCACTATTCCCTGCTCCTCCTCCCCCCTCCTTCTACTTCCGCCTGGAAGTGTTAAATTCTCTCCCGCCCCCTGGGCGCCATTTTCAAACTCTTGCTTCGGCTGCTGCAGGTGCCTGAATGGGAGTACGCTCCTGTTGTAAGTAGTTCTTGTTTAGCTTGCAATGTCTCTATCAGGGCTTATCCCTCCATGTTCCTGCTAAATGATACATCTCAGCTACATTATGACTGTATTTTGATCTGTTTGTTGTTGTTCGTTGTTTAGAGTACATTTAACTCGCCTATTGTATTGCAACTATTACTCTGATATCTGCCTTGGAAAGGAAACAACAGTACTCTTCTTTGTACACTGTCGCTCGTTGCATATGAGTGAATCTGTTTGTTTAAAGTATAGTAGCGTTCAAACTTTTACTGTTTTTTATATGTCACTAGGCTTAGGGGCTTGATTTGGTCGCTCCAGTCCCCGGAAGCTGCTACTGAACGTAGCGTTTAAACTTTCACTGTTTTTACATGTTGCTAAGCTTCAGGGCTTGATTTTGGTTGCTCCAGTCCCTCGAAGCTGTTACGGAAAGTAGTGTGACACTGTGAATCTGTTTGTTTAAAGTATAGTAGCATTCAAACTTTTACTGTTTTTTATATGTCGCTAGGCTTAGGGGCTTGATTTGGTCGCTCCAGTCCCCGGAAGCTGCTACTGAACGTAGCGTTTAAACTTTCACTGTTTTTACATGTTGCTAAGCTTCGGGGCTTGATTTTGGTTGCCCCAGTCCCTCGAAGCTGTTACGGAAAGTAGTGCGACACTGCTCTCACACTCCGAATCTGGCTATACTTAGTTCCCCTTATATATGCTTATATATTTGAGTCCCCACATGGCGACTCTCATTTAAAGCAACCGGGATATGATATACAGTGGCTGGGCGAGCTGTAAGGACTTGCGGAGGCTGCTTTCCGACATTTAGCTGCACAAAGTTTGATTGTTAATAACAAAAGTTGATACAACACGCCACCTCCACGTGTTAGAGCTACCTCTAATCGCTTGGTTGTTTTATGAATGTATGCGCTGTAGGAACACTAATATTACCCTACATGCTGCAGACCTATTCTGTAATTGCCTATTTCGCTCCATAGTTGTACTAAGAGCTATAGCCTGGTTTAATCAGTTGAACAGTCACTATATTATCTTATACACTGCTGCAATTCTGTTTTGATTTTGTATATGCATGCTCCACATTGTTTCAGTGATCTTAAATTGTTTTTGAGTCTTCTGAATTTTTATGTACCATTCTTCCTGACGGAACTGCTCTCTTTTTATAATGTATTGCACAATTTAACTTATTTTTGATAAAGCCAATTGCCCAGTCGTTTGCTAGGCAGACCTCTTGGGCTCTGATGTGATTTACTCAATTACTATAAGGCTATAGGACCTGTATATTGTATTACTACTTGTTTTACTGACTATATAATGCTTATGGCTCCCTCTCTTGTCTGCCTACTACATATTTAGGTATTATCACTGTTAAACTGTTACTAACTTATCTCACCTCTTCCTATCTCCAGTTTTACCCTATAGTTTCCCTTGGGAACTCGCCTGGGTGGACATACACATTCAACCAAGGTCACCTACTCCATCCACATTTTACCTAAGAAATATACTGCTCTGCTGCATCTATCCCTATTTTGGAATTTGGAAAAGTGTCTCCCAGAAGACACTGTGAATGTATGTACATTCTGTTGCCACTTATTCTACCATTGTAACTCCTGCTTGATAATATTGTCAGCTATCTCCCTACCAGGTCACACAGCAGCCTGAAACACTTTTATTTCTCCCCCTCCATTCTCTCTCCCATCCATAACTGTGTTCCTTCCCTGCTCCTCCTCTTTCATCCTATCTAGTCCCAAAACCCTCCTAGTTTACCCAGTGCAACTCTGTACTAGGCCTCTAGAGGCCCCTCTATATTATACACTACTTGTTCCTCACTCACTTTCTGCTTTCCTCATTCATCCACACTTTAACCCCCTCTACCTCTTAAATACAGGAACCTTGCTTACCTTGTTACTACTTACTCTCTTGTATCCTATGCTCCACTGATTGACTCTCGATCCTCTCCTGATTCTTTTCTTACCCTAAATCTGACTGTGCCTTGCCTTTCATCTGTTTGAGCTATCTATTCTCCTACAATCTGCCGATCTATCTATTCTCCTTCCTAACACACTTCATACCTTGCATCCCACCTCCTCCTTGCTCTGCTTTGTTTTTCCCAGCCTCTATCTCTCGAGGTATACTGTGCATGCTATCTCCAACCTATACCTTTCTACCTTCCTATTACCTTATCTCCTTTCATTCCCCCTCCCCCTGGACTGCTCTAACCCTTGTATATCCCCTATCCTTCGCATTATAGGGCTATAGACCTTCCGGTCCGTCCCTGCTAGCCACTATTCCCTGCTCCTCCTCCCCCCTCCTTCTACTTCCGCCTAGAAGTGTTAAATTCTCCCCCGCCCCCTGGGCGCCATTTTCAAACTCTTGCTTCGGCTGCTGCAGGTGCCTGAACGGGAGTATGCTCCTGTTGTAAGTAGTTCTTGTTTAGCTTGCAATGTCTCTATCAGGGCTTATCCCTCCATGTTCCTGCTAAATGATACATCTCAGCTACATTATGACTGTATTTTGATCTGTTTGTTGTTGTTCGTTGTTTAGAGTACATCTAACTCGCCTATTGTATTGCAACTATTACTCTGATATCTGCCTTGGAAAGGAAACAACAGTACTCTTCTTTGTACGCTGTCGCTCGTTGCATATGAGTGAATCTGTTTGTTTAAAGTATAGTAGCGTTCAAACTTTTACTGTTTTTTATATGTCGCTAGGCTTAGGGGCTTGATTTGGTCGCTCCAGTCCCCGGAAGCTGCTACTGAACGTAGCGTTTAAGCTTTCACTGTTTTTACATGTTGCTAAGCTTCAGGGCTTGATTTTGGTTGCTCCAGTCCCTCGAAGCTGTTACGGAAAGTAGTGTGACACTGTGAATCTGTTTGTTTAAAGTATAGTAGCGTTCAAACTTTTACTGTTTTTTATATGTCGCTAGGCTTAGGGGCTTGATTTGGTCGCTCCAGTCCCCGGAAGCTGCTACTGAATGTAGCGTTTAAACTTTCACTGTTTTTACATGTTGCTAAGCTTCGGGGCTTGATTTTGGTTGCTCCAGTCCCTCGAAGCTGTTACGGAAAGTAGTGCGACACTGCTCTCACACTCCGAATCTGGCTATACTTAGTTCCCCTTATATATGCTTATATATTTGAGTCCCCACATGGCGACTCTCATTTAAAGCAACCGGGATATGATATACAGTGGCTGGGCGAGCTGTAAGGACTTGCGGAGGCTGCTTTCCGACATTTAGCTGCACAAAGTTTGATTGTTAATAACAAAAGTTGATACAACACACCACCTCCACGTGTTAGAGCTACCTCTAATCGCTTGGTTGTTTTATGAATGTATGCGCTGTAGGAACACTAATATTACCCTACATGCTGCAGACCTATTCTGTAATTGCCTATTTCGCTCCATAGTTGTACTAAGAGCTATAGCCTGGTTTAATCAGTTGAACAGTCACTATATTATCTTATACACTGCTGCAATTCTGTTTTGATTTTGTATATGCATGCTCCACATTGTTTCAGTGATCTTAAATTGTTTTGAGTCTTCTGAGTTTTTATGTACCATTCTTCCTGACGGAACTGCTCTCTTTTTATAATGTATTGCACAATTTAACTTATTTTTGATAAAGCCAATTGCCCAGTCGTTTGCTAGGCAGACCTCTTGGGCTCTGATGTGATTTACTCAATTACTATAAGGCTATAGGACCTGTATATTGTATTACTACTTGTTTTACTGACTATATAATGCTTATGGCTCCCTCTCTTGTCTGCCTACTACATATTTAGGTATTATCACTGTTAAACTGTTACTAACTTATCTCACCTCTTCCTATCTCCAGTTTTACCCTATAGTTTCCCTTGGGACCTCGCCTGGGTGGACATACACATTCAACCAAGGTCACCTACTCCATCCACATTTTACCTAAGAAATATACTGCTCTGCTGCATCTATCCCTATTTTGGAATTTGGAAAAGTGTCTCCCAGAAGACACTGTGAATGTATGTACATTCTGTTGCCACTTATTCTACCATTGTAACTCCTGCTTGATAATATTGTCAGCTATCTCCCTACCAGGTCACACAGCAGCCTGAAACACTTTTATTTCTCCCTCTCCATTCTCTCTCCCATCCATAACTGTGTTCCTTCCTGCTCCTCCTCTTTCATCCTATCTAGTCCCAAAACCCTCCTAGTTTACCCAGTGCAACTCTGTACTAGGCCTCTAGAGGGCGGCCCCTCTATATTATACACTACTTGTTCCTCACTCACTTTCTGCTTTCCTCATTCATCCACACTTTAGCCCCCTCTACCTCTTAAATACAGGAACCTTGCTTACCTTGTTACTACTTACTCTCTTGTATCCTATGTTCCACTGATTGACTCTCGATCCTCTCCTGATTCTTTTCTTCCCCTAAATCTGACTGTGCCTTGCCTTTCATCTGTTTGAGCTATCTATTCTCCTACAATCTGCCGATCTATCTATTCTCCTTCCTAACACACTTCATACCTTGCATCCCACCTCCTCCTTGCTCTGCTTTGTTTTTCCCAGCCTCTATCTCTCGAGGTATACTGTGCATGCTATCTCCAACCTATACCTTTCTACCTTCCTATTACCTTATCTCCTTTCATTCCCCCTCCCCCTGGACTGCTCTAACCCTTGTATATCCCCTATCCTTCGCATTATAGGGCTATAGGCCTTCCGGTCCGTCCCTGCTAGCCACTATTCCCTGCTCCTCCTCCCCCCTCCTTCTACTTCCGCCTGGAAGTGTTAAATTCTCCCCCGCCCCCTGGGCGCCATTTTCAAACTCTTGCTTCGGCTGCTGCAGGTGCCTGAACGGGAGTATGCTCCTGTTGTAAGTAGTTCTTGTTTAGCTTGCAATGTCTCTATCAGGGCTTATCCCTCCATGTTCCTGCTAAATGATACATCTCAGCTACATTATGACTGTATTTTGATCTGTTTGTTGTTGTTCGTTGTTTAGAGTACATCTAACTCGCCTATTGTATTGCAACTATTACTCTGATATCTGCCTTGGAAAGGAAACAACAGTACTCTTCTTTGTACGCTGTCGCTCATTGCATATGAGTGAATCTGTTTGTTTAAAGTATAGTAGCGTTCAAACTTTTACTGTTTTGTATATGTCGCTAGGCTTAGGGGCTTGATTCGGTCGCTCCAGTCCCCGGAAGCTGCTACTGAACGTAGCGTTTAAACTTTCACTGTTTTTACATGTTGCTAAGCTTCAGGGCATGATTTTGGTTGCTCCAGACCCTCGAAGCTGTTACGGAAAGTAGTGTGACACTGTGAATCTGTTTGTTTAAAGTATAGTAGCGTTCAAACTTTTACTGTTTTTTATATGTCGCTAGGCTTAGGGGCTTGATTTGGTCGCTCCAGTCCCCGGAAGCTGCTACTGAACGTAGCGTTTAAACTTTCACTGTTTTTACATGTTGCTAAGCTTCGGGGCTTGATTTTGGTTGCCCCAGTCCCTCGAAGCTGTTACGGAAAGTAGTGCGACACTGCTCTCACACTCCGAATCTGGCTATACTTAGTTCCCCTTATATATGCTTATATATTTGAGTCCCCACATGGCGACTCTCATTTAAAGCAACCGGGATATGATATACAGTGGCTGGGCGAGCTGTAAGGACTTGCGGAGGCTGCTTTCCGACATTTAGCTGCACAAAGTTTGATTGTTAATAACAAAAGTTGATACAACACGCCACCTCCACGTGTTAGAGCTACCTCTAATCGCTTGGTTGTTTTATGAATGTATGCGCTGTAGGAACACTAATATTACCCTACATGCTGCAGACCTATTCTGTAATTGCCTATTTCGCTCCATAGTTGTACTAAGAGCTATAGCCTGGTTTAATCAGTTGAACAGTCACTATATTATCTTATACACTGCTGCAACTCTGTTTTGACTTTGTATATGCATGCTCCACATTGTTTCAGTGATCTTAAATTGTTTTTGAGTCGTCTGAGTTTTTATGTAATATTTTTCCTGACGGAACTGCTCTCTTTTATAATGTTTTGCACAATTTAACTTATTTTTGATAAAGCCAATTGCCCAGTCGTTTGCTAGGCAGACCTATTGAGCTCTGATGTGATTTACTCAATTACTATAAGGCTATAGGACCTGTATATTGTATTACTACTTGTTTTACTGACTATATAATGCTTATGGCTCCCTCTCTTGTCTGCCTACTACATATTTAGGTATTATCACTGTTAAACTGTTACTAACTTATCTCACCTCTTCCTATCTCCAGTTTTAACCTATAGTTTCCCTTGGGACCTCGCCTGGGTGGACATACACATTCAACCAAGGTCACCTACTCCATCCACATTTTACCTAAGAAATATACTGCTCTGCTGCATCTATCCCTATTTTGGAATTTGGAAAAGTGTCTCCCAGAAGACACTGTGAATGTATGTACATTCTGTTGCCACTTATTCTACCATTGTAACTCCTGCTTGATAATATTGTCAGCTATCTCCCTACCAGGTCACACAGCAGCCTGAAACACTTTTATTTCTCCCTCTCCATTCTCTCTCCCATCCATAACTGTGTTCCTTCCCTGCTCCTCCTCTTTCATCCTATCTAGTCCCAAAACCCTCCTAGTTTACCCAGTGCAACTCTGTACAAGGCCTCTAGAGGGCGGCCCTCTATATTATACACTACTTGTTCCTCACTCACTTTCTGCTTTCCTCATTCATCCACACTTTAGCCCCTCTACCTCTTAAATACAGGAACCTTGCTTACCTTGTTACTACTTACTCTCTTGTATCCTATGCTCCACTGATTGACTCTCGATCCTCTCCTGATTCTTTTCTTCCCCTAAATCTGACTGTGCCTTGCCTTTCATCTGTTTGAGCTATCTATTCTCCTACAATCTGCCGATCTATCTATTCTCCTTCCTAACACACTTCATACCTTGCATCCCACCTCCTCCTTGCTCTGCTTTGTTTTTCCCAGCCTCTATCTCTCGAGGTATACTGTCCATGCTATCTCCAACCTATACCTTTCTACCTTCCTATTACCTTATCTCCTTTCATTCCCCCTCCCCCTGGACTGCTCTAACCCTTGTATATCCCCTATCCTTCGCATTATAGGGCTATAGGCCTTCCGGTCCGTCCCTGCTAGCCACTATTCCCTGCTCCTCCTCCCCCCTCCTTCTACTTCCGCCTGGAAGTGTTAAATTCTCCCCCGCCCCCTGGGCGCCATTTTCAAACTCTTGCTTCGGCTGCTGCAGGTGCCTGAACGGGAGTATGCTCCTGTTGTAAGTAGTTCTTGTTTAGCTTGCAATGTCTCTATCAGGGCTTATCCCTCCATGTTCCTGCTAAATGATACATCTCAGCTACATTATGACTGTATTTTGATCTGTTTGTTGTTGTTCGTTGTTTAGAGTACATCTAACTCGCCTATTGTATTGCAACTATTACTCTGATATCTGCCTTGGAAAGGAAACAACAGTACTCTTCTTTGTATGCTGTCGCTCGTTGCATATGAGTGAATCTGTTTGTTTAAAGTATAGTAGCGTTCAAACTTTTACTGTTTTTTATATGTCGCTAGGCTTAGGGGCTTGATTTGGTCGCTCCAGTCCCCGGAAGCTGCTACTGAACGTAGCGTTTAAACTTTCACTGTTTTTACATGTTGCTAAGCTTCAGGGCTTGATTTTGGTTGCTCCAGTCCCTCGAAGCTGTTACGGAAAGTAGTGTGACACTGTGAATCTGTTTGTTTAAAGTATAGTAGCGTTCAAACTTTTACTGTTTTTTATATGTCGCTAGGCTTAGGGGCTTGATTTGGTCGCTCCAGTCCCCGGAAGCTGCTACTGAATGTAGCGTTTAAACTTTCACTGTTTTTACATGTTGCTAAGCTTCGGGGCTTGATTTTGGTTGCCCCAGTCCCTCGAAGCTGTTACGGAAAGTAGTGCGACACTGCTCTCACACTCCGAATCTGGCTATACTTAGTTCCCCTTATATATGCTTATATATTTGAGTCCCCACATGGCGACTCTCATTTAAAGCAACCGGGATATGATATACAGTGGCTGGGCGAGCTGTAAGGACTTGCGGAGGCTGCTTTCCGACATTTAGCTGCACAAAGTTTGATTGTTAATAACAAAAGTTGATACAACACGCCACCTCCACGTGTTAGAGCTACCTCTAATCGCTTGGTTGTTTTATGAATGTATGCGCTGTAGGAACACTAATATTACCCTACATGATGCAGACCTATTCTGTAATTGCCTATTTCGCTCCATAGTTGTACTAAGAGCTATAGCCTGGTTTAATCAGTTGAACAGTCACTATATTATCTTATACACTGCTGCAATTCTGTTTTGATTTTGTATATGCATGCTCCACATTGTTTCAGTGATCTTAAATTGTTTTTGAGTCTTCTGAGTTTTTATGTACCATTCTTCCTGACGGAACTGCTCTCTTTTTATAATGTATTGCACAATTTAACTTATTTTTGATAAAGCCAATTGCCCAGTCATTTGCTAGGCAGACCTCTTGGGCTCTGATGTGATTTACTCAATTACTATAAGGCTATAGGACCTGTATATTGTATTACTACTTGTTTTACTGACTATATAATGCTTATGGCTCCCTCTCTTGTCTGCCTACTACATATTTAGGTATTATCACTGTTAAACTGTTACTAACTTATCTCACCTCTTCCTATCTCCAGTTTTACCCTATAGTTTCCCTTGGGACCTCACCTGGGTGGACATACACATTCAACCAAGGTCACCTACTCCATCCACATTTTACCTAAGAAATATACTGCTCTGCTGCATCTATCCCTATTTTGGAATTTGGAAAAGTGTCTCCCAGAAGACACTGTGAATGTATGTACATTCTGTTGCCACTTATTCTACCATTGTAACTCCTGCTTGATAATATTGTCAGCTATCTCCCTACCAGGTCACACAGCAGCCTGAAACACTTTTATTTCTCCCTCTCCATTCTCTCTCCCATCCATAACTGTGTTCCTTCCCTGCTCCTCCTCTTTCATCCTATCTAGTCCCAAAACCCTCCTAGTTTACCCAGTGCAACTCTGTACTAGGCCTCTAGAGGGCGGCCCCTCTATATTATACACTACTTGTTCCTCACTCACTTTCTGCTTTCCTCATTCATCCACACTTTAGCCCCCTCTACCTCTTAAATACAGGAACCTTGCTTACCTTGTTACTACTTACTCTCTTGTATCCTATGCTCCACTGATTGACTCTCGATCCTCTCCTGATTCTTTTCTTCCAGCTCCGTTCGCCCTTCGGGCTCACTCCGCTCCCCTACCCTGCCCCTAAATTCCACCCGCCCCCAGTACGTCTAGCTATATCCTTCTAGTTTCCACACCCACATCCTCCCTCCACCAATCTACCATCAACACCTTAGACACACCCCTATCGCCTATAACCCAATTAACGACCACACCCACAGCTGATACATCTCATATCTACAACTCTCTCTCACTTACCTACCTTATTTATATCCAGCTTCTCTCCTAATACTCCTCCTTCTACTCCACATTTGCTACATTTTTTCTTATCCCCCTGCACAATAAACTTATAATACACATTATACAACTACAACACATATTACCAAACATCCTTTTTCAACATGCCACTAAATCCTTCTGCCATCCTTTTCCTCCTATCACTTTCTCTTAAAATATCATGTCTTTATCACCTCACCCAACCCCATACTTCTTATCACTCACAACTTTATCACACAACCTATCATCTGAACTCCCCCCCCTCACAATCACACTCTACCATCTCCCCCCATCTTTATCCAATAACACAGCTCCTCACCTTCTCTTTCAAAGTCTTCTCCTCTCAGAAAAATTATATCCCTATAACAACTAAATACCCTTGATCATCTCAGCTAACCAAAACCACTTTCTTACTCAACTCAACTATCTTTTGAACCCAATCTTTCATCTCATCAACAATCTTTTATCCGGTGATATCCATCCCAACCCTGGCCCCTCCTCCTCTTTCTCCACACACAAGCCTATATTCTTTACTTCTCTAAACTCACAAAGTATAGTGAATAAAATCCCAACCCTCCATGCATGGCTCAAGCACAACAAACCTGACATACTATCTATTTCAGAAACTTGGTTAAAGCCCTCTATAAGCAACTCTGAAATAACTCCACCCAGCTACTCAATCATTAGAAAAGACAGGACCCAAAGGAAAGGCGGAGGAGTTGCTCTTCTTTATTCCTCTTCCTTGTTAGTTACCCCATATGACAAACCTATCCCCACATTCAATAATGCTGAAATACTCCTCTCTCTCCTACAAATTAATAAGCACAAACACATTTGTCTAGCATCCCTCTACATCCCCCCAGGGGACAATATTTCAACACTCGAAAATATCCTCTCTTGGCTCTCCGATAATATCAGCAACGAAACCATAATCTTAGGAGATGTAAATATTAACTGGGCCTCTATCCAATCTCCAACCAACCCTCTTAACATTAACCTTTATAACTTTTCCCAGTTAATCACCAACATAACCCACCCATCTAAAGACCCCTCCAGTGGCACCATCCTTGACTGGATTCTAGTGTCACACCCCCACTATTTTTCAGATAGCGGTACCCTTCCCGACCCTCTTAGTGATCATCTACCTACTTTCACCCATCGACTCTCCTGCATCTCCAACCGTACCCATAATTATATCACTACCCGCAATGACAAAAGCTTCAACCCAACAGTCTTCATAGAGTCCCTCAAAGCAATTAATTGGAACAATCTGAAAACACTGCCACTTGAAGAAGCTGTTGCCCACTTTAACTCTACATTCTTAGGAATACTTGACTCACAAGCCCCTCTAAGAACAAAAAGAATAAAAACAAATTCAGCCCCCTGGCTAACCAAAACCACACTATCAACCATGCGCCTTAGAGACAAAGCCTGGAAACTCTACCTGAAAAATAAATCACCTGATCAACATATTGCTTACAAAACCCTTCGGAACAAAGTAAAAAAGTCAATAATCTCTGACAGACAAAAATACTTCTTCACACTCCAAAACAATAATAAAACTAACCCTCAAAGATTCTGGAAGGATCTCCACCCTTCTTAACCCCAGCAAACCACACACCCCAACCCCAAACCCAAATATCCCAGACTTGGATTTAGCTATTCAGTTCAACTCCTTTTTTATCGATTCTATCAACAAACTCACTTCCTCCTTCGCATGCTCTACCTCACCATCTAATACACACCCTCCAAAACAACCCTATCCCCACTTCTACTTCACTTTGCCTATCGGCCACCTATTCTACTACTCTTACTGCCCATTCTCCTGTAACCTCCTCAAACTCTCTCTCTCCTCAACCCTTCCTATTCTCATTAAAGCCTACATCCACTACCACTATCAAGAAACTCCTTCAGAAACTGAAGCCTTGCACTAATGCCCCTGACAATATTCCCTCTTATTTTCTTAGTATAGCCGCAGATGCAATTGCCTACCCCATTAGCATCTTAATCAACCGTTCCATTCAGGAATGCTCTGTGCCTCAACTGTGGAAGCAAGCATTCATCATCCCCCTACATAAAGGAGGCAACAATTGCAACGTCAACAACTTTAGATCCTATCGCTATTCTGTCCCCTATTTCTAAACTTCTGGAAAAGTGTATCCACCTTCAACTCTTGCCACATCTCTTAGATAACAACCTGCTGACCCCTACACAACATGGTTTTAGGCCAAATCACAGCACTATGACTGCCCTCTTGTCATTTCTTGAGACCATTAACATAGCACATGATTCAGGCCACATTGTCTCTACCCTATTACTTGACCTCTCCAAGGCTTTCAACACCATCTCACACAATCTGCTCTTAACCAAACTGTCTAAACTTAACCTCTCTCCCTCTTCCATTAATTGGTTATCTAGCTACCTATCAAATAGACAGCAAGCAGTAATATGGAAGAAGGCCACTTCCCCATTCCTTAGTACCCCAACTGGAGTTCCCCAAGGATCCATTCTTGGTCCCCTCCTCTTCAACATATTCATCAATGATTTTCCCAAATCTATCCCATTTGCAAACATCATCCAATATGCAGATGACTCCACCATTATTTGCTCTGCCACCTCCCCCTCACTGCTCCTAAAACTGACTCAGGAAGCTTTTTCAATAACTGAACAATGGATGAAAACAAACCATTTAGCACTCAATGCATCTAAAACAAAACTTATGGTATTCACCCCTTCCAAATCCACCTCCTTCAATACAAACTCCTTCTCAATTACCAGCCTAAATAAGTCACCCCTAGAACTAGTGTCCGAAACTAAACTACTAGGTGTACAAATTGACAATCGCCTGAGCTACAACTCCCATCTACAACTAAATATTAAAAAGACCCATCAAAACTAGGTATGCTCTACCGTCAGAACCAATACCTTACAAGCTCCTCCAAAATCACACTCGCTTCATCTTTTCTCATCCCCTCCCTTCTCTATGGGGCCCCATTACTGACTAACCTCCAGTCCTCTCTAAAAAAGCAGCTTTCCTCCTGCTATAATAAAATTGCCAAATTCGCCAACAGCCATAGGTCCACCACTCACCACTGTTCCTCTCTTCAAAAACTAAATTGGCTTGAATTACCAAATCAACTCATATATATACAGCTGACTTTTGCTCACAAGCTCATTCTTAGCCCTTCTCTTTGTCCCTCCCTGTCTTCTGCCTTCAAAATGCACCTACCAAATAGAATCCTAAGGTCCAACAATCAAAACCTATTAGTAGTACATAAACCATGTCATCCCCCAGGCAAATACTTACTAGCTTTTAACCTTGCCCGTCTCTGGAACTCACTTCCACCATCTATTCGTACCACCACTAACCGGTACATGTTCAAAAATTCTCTTCATACACACCTACGGTCCCAATGGGATTGTTCTTGCTCCCTCCCCTCATAAACCTTTGCCACCCTGCCCCCCTCCTACTTATGATACATAACTCTTCCTATCAAAGCTTATGTTCTCTCAGAATATTTACTTTATAATGCAATTTTATATTCTTTTCTGAACAACTTCTCCAAATACATATCTCCTACTGTTCTCAACTTATTTACCTGTTATTTTCCCTCATCAGAG
>NC_056745.1:106462220-106532220 GCF_019279795.1 Protopterus annectens | reverse complement strand
AGTTTTCAGTGTTATGAAGTGCATCCATATATATACATACACACACACACACACACACACACATATATATATATATATATATATATATATATATATATATATATATATATATATATAGTGTGCTAACACTATACAGAAACAGCTATGTTGCTTATCCTGCCCTGAATAGTTAGTTACTACCATGTATGTCCAATCATAATACAATTATCTTTCTTTGCAGATTGCCAAAACTTACTGCAGCAGCTCTGCTTATATTATGATTCCGCCATCAGGAGCTATGTCCAGGGAACCTACTGATTCAATCAGTGGTGTGATTAGGACATAGAAGCACATGATAAGCTTGTCACATATTACTTTTTTTTGTGTTTCCTTGACTGTGGTGGTAGTTTGCAATATTTGTTCTAGCAATATATTCATGCTGTAATAAAACAAACCTTTCCAAATGGTTTTGCATTTTCTTTTTCATTTGTTTCTTTTTGGAATTATGAGTTCCATGAATTTTCTGGATGTGGTATACTCATCTCCTGCAGCAGTGCCTTTGACTGCTGGCATTAAGTATAATGGGTGCTTGCATGCAATTGATTACTTGAAAGAGATGATCAATGAATTAATAGAAGTACCTGTATCACAGCTTCAGCATTTATTCTTAAACATAAGAGACTGACTTTGCCAGACGTCTCTAAATACCTAATTTCAAGAAAAATCCTTATCTTGGTTCCAGAATAACTGTTTAAGCTTTTAAGTAAGTTATCTTCTTTCTTCTTCTTTCGGCTTTTCTCAGTTAGGGGTCACCACAGCAGAACTCCGGTCTGCTAATGATCGGCAGTAGATTTTTACAGTGCCAAGGTGCCAGCTCAATGCCCAACCTTCAACGAAGGCACACCCATTCACGCATGTCTTTCGATTGCCACTCAACCGCGGTGAGAACATACAGACTCCACACAGAACGTGCTCCAGCCGAGAATCAAATGGAAGAACCTCTTGCTGTAAGACGACAATGCTACCACTGCACCAGCTCTGAAACAGAATTAGATGCTTGAAGTAATACTGGTCAGCAAGTAATAAATGAATCTTGGCAGAAGCTGCTAGTTATCTAGAGCTGAAATGTTCCAAATAGAATAGGAAAATTGAAAGGGAGGTTATAATGTCTTTTCCAATTAAATAAGTGGCCTTTACCTTGCAAAATCTAAATGTTCTGTTATCACACTCTTAAAGCATTATTAGGTAGGCAGGTTTTCTTTGGGCAGATGTAATTGTATCCCTATATTAGGGGGACTGCATTCCTGATGTATAATTTGTAGAATATTGCAATATTACAATCACAATCACAATTCTTTAAAGAAAATATCTACAGGTACAATGGAACTAACATTGTGGAGTGACGTAGTACCTTATCACTTCCAGGCACCTTTATTATATATGTATCATCTTACAGATCACATGCTTATTTTTAGTGGTATGAATTTAATTTCTGGTACTTGTTTGTAGTTTTTGTACATAGTGTAAACCAGTATACGATTTCTATTTTTAACTCATTGTATATAACTGTAGAGGTATATTTGCTTTTGTATGCTTTCTTTGCCATATAGTAAAAACGTTGTCGACAGGCCGACTGCCTGTATGTTATTCTTACTGCAATTACCTTACTTTGTCTGTATTTCTCTTGCTTTATCCATGCTGGGACAGAAATTGATCTAATATGATCAAGACTCTACCCCAGCTAACAAATTTAATAAATAAATAAATAGTCCTGTGTTACTTCCTTGAAAACATCTGACTCTTATGTATAGAGCCACAGCTACATATCCTTGGTACCATTTGCCATTCCATGATCTGATGTCCCCCTCAGCTTTACACTTAGGAGCCAAAAAAAGTCCTCTAGTACCCTAGGACCAAAAAAATGGGGAAAAAGATTCTTATTTATACTCTAGCAAAATGCTTGATGTCCCATTGGTATTAATTTCTGAATAGAATGAACAGAAAGGGAGCACTGAAGTGCTTCAGAACTGTTTGCAAATGCAGTGTCAGCATTCAGAAACTGATTGTCGGCACTGCTGATTAGACCTCCCAAACACCATGCTTCAGCCAACCATATCTGCATGTCTGGTATCAGGTATGAGTTCTAGATCCTAGTACAGCCCTACAGCATATACACTACATGTATATGTCATGAAAAAACATTGACATGCCATACAAATTTTATGCAGTTTACTGATGTTTTATGTCAGAAACTGATAGGGTATGCATTTGAATATTTTTTCAAAGAGATTTTAGGTCAGATTCCAAAAGCCCAATGTGGAGAGTGTGGGACATAAGAGATCATGGTACATTCAAACATTTATAATCTGAATAGCTTTTTAAACCATTTCAGAGTCATATGGGAACCATACCCTATCCCAACAGTCAAATGTGTGGAAGCCATGGGTGTGCACATAGACAGATACTACACACGCACGCACACACACATGCACACACACACACACACACACACACACACACACACACACACACACACACACACACACACACACACACACACACACAAACACACACACAAACACACACGCACAGGCATGCACACACTTCATACACACACATACACAAATGCACACACACACACACACACACACACGCACACTTCATACACATCTCCAGTTTAATGACAATCAAATCACTTAGAGCACATCTTTGGTATATGAGAGAAAGTCAGAGTATGTAGTGGAAACACAAAGAACATGTATAGACTTCACACAGAAGATACTCCAGCCATACCAAGTACTGTGAGGAAGCACTTCCAACTGCTATCCACTACTATTACTTTGGGGCAAATTACACTCTAGGTTCCTGTAACATTTACAGCTGGATTGTGGATATGGGCTGTATTTATTACTGTGTATAAAATTTGGGCCACTTTGTAGGAAACAAAACCCATACATGGAGTGAAAAATAACTGCAGCAACAGACTGTGTTTCAGATGCACTGTGGACATATGGACACATTCATACTTTATTGGAGGCATTCTCTCAGTTTTCTTTGTGGCTGTAATCATGGGTGTGGGGGGGGGGGGGTCATGTTCAAGGTTCACCGCTGCTTTTTTTCTATGTTCAAGTGTTAGAATAGTTTCATGAACGTTTAGGGGATTTTTTCCAAAACCATTCTTCAAGTTGAAGCTAAAGAGGTTTGTGCAGCAATGTTATAATCATTAATCATCTTATGTTGCTAACTAGTTAGACACCAACTGAGATTCTGACTATGTGTTTAATTGCTTTTAAAGTAAAATAATTCCCAGTGCATAGGGGAGCTAAATCCACTAAGAAAATGAAAAACACCACTACTGTTAGTACTTCTCTGCACTATGACTTGACTGTTACCATACAACATGTCCAAAAAATAAATTTTCCAAAGCAGCTTTTGGACACAAACAACCAGTCTGACAAGTGTTATTGAATCAAATTAACATGCTTATTGTTAAAAAAACTTCTCCAACAGTGCACGTTTCATTGATATGTAGGTCTTGTAATAGGCTAACCCATTCACTCTCTCTAAAACCTCACCTTAACCTTTTTCATGCAGTAATAACAGATTACACTGTATAGGTTCATATGTAAGTATTATTTTATTTATTTAGTTCTCATGGTTTACTGGCACGTTCTGACTGGGGAAATATCCCATTTTCAGTGGTGACCTGGGAAGAAATGGCTCCACATATTTGGCAAGTACATTTAAAGACGAAAGAAAATGACATTATGTAAAATACATTGGGGGATTCAAAATCAAACAGCAAAATACTAGACAGATAAATCCACAACCACAGAACGTAAAAATGTAGCAAGCAATCAAGAAATAAAGCGGTCGCCAAACGTGCAGCTCTATTATCATACATAACTTATTAAAACAAAGTAACAAAATGGTAAGCGCTTTCACCTAACCAGTGGCTTCTTCAGACCATTAGCAATGAACAAAGTTTAAAAAGCATTTAAATATCTTCAACTTGCTTTCTGTTAACATCTTTCATATGATTATATAACAAACGAAGGTGGACCCCCACAAAAAAGAAAGTAAACTTTAATACCAAAAATAAGCGCTTTCACGTACCACCAATGTATGCTTCATCAGATCTTAAAACACAACTAATAAAATCTCATTTTTATACAGCAGTAAATTAAATGATTAATCATATTCAATTAATCAATTAGCTAATTAAACAAGCCATTAAAGTTTTTCAAAGCATTTTTACCCTGGCATTTTTAAAAAGCCCATCAATTTTATAAGTGTAGCAATATATAGCAGCATATATAGTGAATATCAAAAAGAGCTTGTCTGTATATGTATAAGTATATATATATATAAAAACATATGTATATGAAAACTATTACAATATAATATGATGTAAAAATATATACGAAAATATACATAAATATATCAAAATATATAAAATATATAGAAATGCATCTATATGCAATAATTAAATAACTGAATATTAATAATATATTACTTATAGAAAATAGTAAATATATATATATATATCTTCATACTAAATCATAAGCTATATAATAACATAAACTATTTCAAGCTACGAGCTTCAAGAATTGGTTTTATCGTGATAAACTGATTAAGGCCTGGTGCTTGATGTGCACATAACTTAAAAATCCATTGAAGTTCAATAGTCTCCAAATAATTCATATTGTTCCCTCCTCTCTTATTTGGGACTACTAACTGCAACACCCTAAATGTGAACACGTGACCCCCATTCATCATAATATGTTTGGCTAAGGCATTTAATGAATTTTGTTTCCTGATATCATATAAATTATTATATATTCTGTCTTTTAATCTTCTTGTTGTCTTGCCAACATAAAAGGCCTGACATTGTTTACAAGTCGCCAAATATATGAGGTTAACATTATCACAAGTGGCAAAAAACCTAGGTTTAAAATTAAAGTTCAAAACAGGATGTATAAACTCTTGGATATCGCTAATCGAATCACAGGAATTACACTTGCCACAAGCGAAAGTACCATAAACCTTCATTTTATTACATGGTTGCCTAGTGTTTTTATGACTATAGTCAGAGCATAACAATCTCTTCAAGTTTTTACTATTCCTATAAGTGAAGCTTGGTGTTTCACCTACTAATTTACCAATGTCAGAATCTATTGTAAGTACATTCCAATTTTTACATATAATTCTTATTACTTCTTTATTGTCATTAGTAAATCTTGTTGTAAAAGTCACCTTTTGATCACTTTTATTATGAATAACATATCTCAAACCTTTATATCTAGGATGAGTCTGTTCATCTCTATAAGTATCTTCGTTGGGAATAAGAGGAGAGATGGAGAGAGATACTCCACCACCTAACCAACAGGCTTTTGTCGCTAACCATATTGAACAAACTTTGGGAGCCAGACCTAAACAACCTACTGGGAACATGGACTGTTTTTTACCACTTCCTGTAAAAACACGCATTCAGTCCAGAAGCAGGTCAAACAGTCGCGGTCGCAGAAAGAGGAAATTTTCAGGCGGAAATTTCAAACAGAGATGCCGAATGAGGGACTAAACAATCTTGTATTCAACTATTCCAGGTTTGACTTCAGTTTAACTGACTTGTCTCTATTAAATAGAGGCCTTACTTTTATTCCCTCGCAGAACAGCTGCTTAAGTGAACTGTTAACTGATTTATGAATATTTGGACGCACTGTTGCTTTAACGTTATTATATAAAAATAAGCAAACTACTCAATCAGTAGATTTGAAATTTTGTCCTAAATGGAAAAGTAATTTTTTTACCCATATTGCCCAATGTAGTTGATTGTTTTGTGAAGTTATGTGAAAAAGATTTTTATGTTTATTTTTTAAAATGTAAATGCTGCTATTTCAATATAAGTAATGCAGAATGGTGCTCTTTACAAGCTTTGTGTAGTAATATAGACCTGACTATAAAGCCAGCTGACAAGGGAGGGGGGATTGTACTGCTTAACACCCAAGACTACTATGATAGTATGACTGAAATGCTACATGATGCTAATACTTACCTCTTGATAGACCAATTTATACTAGATAAATTAATAAATAAGATACATGATGACCTATATGATCTCTTGATGTGTAGACAAATCAATTCTGACTTATACAACTATTTCTTAATAGAACATCCTTTAGTACCCTACATAAAAGGTTTACCTAAGGTACATAAAAATGTCTCACCTCTACCAATGCGCCCTATAGTGGCAGGTGAGAGATGGATAACAGAGACTATATCAATATATATAGAGAAAACACTTAGTCCATTAGTTAAGAACATACCTACTATACTAAGAGATACTTATCAACTAATTGATACATTAGATTCTCTATTTAAAGAAGGATTATCTAATATATGCCTACTTGTTACTCTAGATGTAAAAAACTTGTTTACTTCAATTCCTAATGACTATGGAATAGAAGCCATTAGAGAGCTATTAAATCATGCTCCTGATTTCACTAATGACGAACAAATATTACTATGTACTCTATTAGACATTACTTTAAATAACAATGTATTTATGTTTAATAACCAATTATATTTGCAGAAATGGGGTGTAGCAATGGGCACCCCATGTGCTAATACATATGCAAACTTGGTAGTCTATTACTGGGAAAGGAAACATCTTTTTAATACTGCTTTTTACACAAAAATTCTAATGTATAGGAGATTTGTAGATGATATACTATTCTTTTGGAATGGTACTGTAGATGAATTGAATGACTTTGTTTGTTATCTAGAATCTACTACTGATTTCCTTAGATTTACAATGGAATTTTCCACCTTTCAAATTAATTTCCTTGACATTACTATTACTAAAGATCTACATGGAAATTTAACTACCAACTTGTATAGGAAGACATGCTGGAAGAATACATTACTTCATTTTAACAGCATGCATCCACAGTTTATATTTCCTAATATTGTTAAGAGCCAGTTTATTAGACTTACCAAGTTATGCAGAGAAACTACACAGTTAATTGCACAGGCTGATCTATTGGAACACCTCTTCATTGAAAGAGGCTATAGTAGCTCTATGGTTAAGAATTTGAGAGAATCTATTATTCCCAACGAAGATACTTATGGAAACGAACAGACTCATCCTAGATATAAAGGTTTGAGATATGTTAGTCATAATAAAAGTGATCAAAAAGTGACTTTTATAACAAGATTTACTAATGACAATAAAGAAGTAATGAGAATTATATGTAAAAATTGGCATGTATTTACAATAGATTCTGACATTGGTAAATTAGTAGGTGAAACACCAAGCTTCACTTATAGGAATAGTAAAAACTTGAAGAGATTGTTATGCTCTGACTATAGTCATAAAAACACTAGGCAACCATGTAATAAAATGAAGGTTTATGGTACTTTCGCTTGTGGCAAGTGTAATTCCTGTGATTCGATTAGCGATATCCAAGAGTTTATACATCCTGTTTTGAACTTTAATTTTAAACCTAGGTTTTTTGCCACTTGTGATAATGTTAACCTCATATATTTGGCGACTTGTAAAAAATGTCAGGCCTTTTATGTTGGCATGACAACAAGAAGATTAAAAGACAGAATATATAATCATTTATATGATATCAGGAAACAAAATTCATTAAATGCCTTAGCCAAACATATTATGATGAATGGGGGTCACGTGTTCACATTTAGGGTGCTGCAGTTAGTAGTCCCAAATAAGAGAGGATGGAACAATATGAATTATTTGGAGACTATTGAACTTCAATGGATTTTTAAGTTATGTGCACATCAAGCACCAGGCCTTAATCAGTTTATTATGATAAAACCAATTCTTGAAGCTCGTAGCTTGAAATAGTTTATGTTATTATATAGCTTATGATTTAGTATGAAGATATATATATATATATATATATATATATATATATATATATATATATATTTACTATTTTCTATAAGTAATATATTATTAATATTCAGTTATTTAATTATTGCATATAGATGCATTTCTATATATTTTATATATTTTGATATATTTATGTATATTTTCTTATATATTTTTACATCATATTATATTGTAATAGTTTTTATATACATATGTTTTTATATATATACTTATACATATACAGACAAGCTCTTTTTGATATTCACTATATATGCTGCTATATATTGCTACACTTATAAAATTGATGTGCTTTTTAAAAATGCCAGGGTAAAAATGCTTTGAAAAACTTTAATGGATTGTTTAATTAGCTAATTGATTAATTGAATATGATTAATCATTTAATTTACTGCTGTATAAAAATGAGATTTTATTAGTTGTGTTTTAAGATCTGATGAAGCGTACATTGGTGGTACGTGAAAGCGCTTATTTTTGGTATTAAAGTTTACTTTCTTTTTTGTGGTGGTCCACCTTCGTTTGTTAAATAATATTAGTTTTTCTATCAAGTCGGACCTTTGGATAGTAGTGTTTTCTTTCATTTACATCTTTCATATGTTACTATCATTCCTGCATCCACCCCTCACATTCACAATTAGCACATGCTCCATAAAGGACAACACGTCACTAATGTGGAATTCAAAAATTAAAGGTGTAGAATTCCTTTTCATGTGGAAAGTTATAAAAACTTATATTCTATACAAATATAAACATATATTAGTAGCATCTCCATCATACATTATACACCTTTCTGTTCATCTAAACATAAAAGCATAGTACATTAAAATGTATTCATGTTCCTTATTTTAAAAATTATTTTAAAAATGCATGAATATGCTAAGACCTCATGTATATATGTTTCAAGACTTTCAAATATACTAATAGAGCCTATAATAAACATTCCAAACTTCCCACACAGTTTTGCCAAATATCTGTTTTATATCCAAAAACTTGCTATGCAGATATATCTCAATATTTATAAGAAATTATTTGTTTCATAACCAAAGCATATTGCCCCTTCCTTTCAAAACTCTGTCCGGGCACAATCATTCATGAAGCAAATATGTAAACAAAAACACCGGCACAAATAAAAACAGTCAGAGAGCCTAACATTTCTCGGCTTAGTATGGTACCTAATTACACATCGTATAGACAATATTTTTCACAGCAATAATCTAAGATATATCTTCATGGACATCCAAAATTATTGATTACATGTCATTTAGCCATGAAATTGATGCATATAAACATCCGATTTGCTCGTATACCTTATTGCACACACTCATTGTTCTATGCTCATTTCTTCCATCCTGTTTAATCCCACGTACCCTCATCTTTACACCTTTCAAAAATCTTATTTCCATTGCATAATGTAGATGCTTCCTAAATACACTATATACCATTTAGCGCATACATTTTATCTTCTGTTTAAATCATTAGATCTCAACCGGAAGTCTCATCAAATGCCACATACCACCTTTCTACATATCAGCTTAAAAGTGATCATGAGCTTCTTATCAATACATTCCAGCAGCATGTATAGACATAAATGTCCATCACCAGAGCTAGAACATCCAGTCTATCTAATCTAACTATTTATCTATCTAAAATTATGTGCTCATTAAAGGCTGTATCATATATTTACATATACAAAAATGTGATCTACATAAAATCTATAATCATAATCTACATTTTCTATAGGTTAAAGCTATCAGATGCAACCGTACATTATTTTCTTTGTCTACCATCCAGTTAAAATACTGAATCTTAGTATCATATCCTACCAGACGTATACTAGTACATAATTTAGTGAGCCTACAGGGGGCTATATCCATATGTGACTCATCATTCCATTTACTTAATATATACATATATATATTCTCTCCAAAACCCCCATCGCATCACATGTACATATGTATATACTCCCTAAGGTATGATTTTTAAGTACTGTATTAGAAACATAGAAATAATGCATCAGATCTATCTATCAATATTCTTATACACATTCCTTACTCAGGCTATGTTAACAGTTTACTTAGCTTTCCTATATCCTTTCTGTGTAACTACAATATGTTATCTCTTATCCTATAAATTTCTGTATGCACTTTACCTTCCTTCAATAAAGTTATAATCTATTCAGCATACAATCATGCAGATATATTACATACATTATATGTTATCATATGTATATCACCAAATCCAATGATCTCCATTTTCTCGGTTATAAAAAACTTGTTTACAAAGTTATCCTTCCACCATCTATCATCCATTATAATCACCTTCTGTTATTAATGGATATCAAACATATAATTTTATTTTCATTTTCATTCATCAGCGGAGTGTATATATATATATATATATATATATATATATATATATATACAAACCACACACAACCAACCTTACACACACTAAATCCTTACCTACCTACTACCCCTTACCTAAACTTACCCTATAACCCCTGCACCCGGCCCCTAACCTAACTCACTTAACCTCCTAACAGCTCCCTAACCCCCTATCCTAAACCAAACCTAACCCCTCCCTACCCTAACCCACTCTCCTTAACCTACCCTACCCCTAACCAACCTATATACCACCCACCCCATGGCTCCTAAAACCCACCCAACTCCACCCTATCCCCCACACCCACAGTCTCTCTCCACACACCCCTGCGTCCGTCAGCACCCCATACTCACACAGCCTTTCACAGCCTTTCCCCCTCTCGCGGCATCCTGCGTTGGTGTTCGTGTAGGTCTTCTGCATGTCTTTGATGTTGTGCAACAACCAGCGATCGCGATTGTTCTTCTTGGTGATCTTCTGGAGCTCGCAAATTCCTGGCGGTCTTCTCGCTCTGTCGGCGAAGTCAGGTAGAACCATATATATATATATATATATGTCACTTTCTAATTCCTCTGGATTCTAAGGCTGGTTTGACTGACACCTTCTTGTTCAGTCCATAGCCCCTATCCGCCCTTAATGTAAGTATCCATTTTAAATCCTTATTCTCCACCCTATTTTTAATATCTCCCATTCTTATGTCCTGCTCTACCTTGTCAGTGACCATAAATTTAAACTCATGCACCCTATCATTAGATAGGTCATATCTTGACAGAGCACTAACAGAGTCCTTTGCTTTCACACTACTGATATGTTCTTTTATCCTCTCTCTCATCATTTGTGTAGTCATGCCAACATAGAAGTGTTGGCAGCATTCACAATATGCTGTATATATTATATTTCTTGATTCACAGTCTGCCTTAACCTTAAATATGTATTCTTACCTGTCTTAGGGTGTATAAACGTATTAGTATTATATATATATATAATCACAACAATTGCAGTGCCCACATGGGAAAGTCCCCCATGTGAGTCCAATATTCTCTTTCTTAGGGTAACAGATCATTCTCTTCATGTTCTTTTTATTTCTATATTGGAACTTGGGTGTATCACCCACTACTTCTTTAATTTTGTCATCCATCATTAGAATCTGCCAATGTTTTTTTACTACTCTTTTACTTCCCTGACATTATTCGTGTATGATGTTAAAATCCTAACATGTCCTTTATCCTCTCTTTTATTGTCTATTGTTACCTGTGCATCACCATCCACAGAGTAGTATTGTTTGGCTCTTGATGATCCCAAAGGTTTTACCTTCTCAATGCTATTCCTCACTTCCCCATCTTTATATCATCTGTGTCAATTCCCTGGTTAAGTTCTGTACCCCTTCTTCAAATAGTTCTTCCTTCTTACTCAACCTGCAGACCCTCATGGCCTGACCTTTCATTCCATTATCAAATGGTCTTCTAGGGTGCATACTGGTTCTATGTAACATCATATTCCTGTAACATTCTTTTCTATACATCCTAGTGTCTAAAGTTCCATCTATTAACTTCATAATGTTTACATCCGAATAATCTATCTGAGTATCAGAGCATTTCATAGTGAATCTCAGAAATGTTGTGGTTGTATGTAGCTGTTCTATAAATAGCCCTAGCTCTTCTTGTGTGCCTTCCCACAACATAAAAATATCATCCATGAATCTATGGTAGTATCTCACTTTTCTCAGATATAAATCCATCTTAAATACTACATTTTCTTCCAGTATAACATAACTGTGTTGGTGTAGCTATTAGCACGACTTGTGCCCATATCTACTCCTTCACATTGGAGAAAGTACAGACCATGAAACATAAATACATTGTTATATAGAATTGTATTCGTAAACAGACATATCAGATTTATTAATTTCCTGTCATACCCACTTTCATTTTCCAGATGTTTTCTCATATAATCTACCCCAATATCATTGGGTATGCTTGTAAAAAGTGAGACTATGTCCATTGTTACAAATAATATATTCCTATAAGTTACTTGCAGAGTCTGCAAAAATTCATACAAATCATGTAGGAACATTTTGGTGTCCCTAAGTACGATTTCTGCTTTTTCCAGCATCAAGGCACCACCTGGTGAGTAGGGTAGAATCTATGTGAACCACAAGGGATACCACTCCATCAGCTGCCAAGTCATGTGCAATGCCCAAGGGATTATCTTGAATGTGTGTGCTGGCAACCCTGGCAGTTATCACGACTCCTATATCTGGCACACATCACAGCTGTACCAGATGTTTGCTAGGGTGGGACATCCCACAGGGCCATTTACTGGGGGATGCTGGTTATGCCCTGGAACCATGGATGATGACACCCATCAGAAATGTACACACACCCACTGAAGAATGCTATAATGAGGCACACGCACAAACTAGGAACATCATAGAGCATGTGTTTAGGCTTCTGAAGTTATGGTTCTGGTGCCTTGATATATCTGGTGGAGCCCTACAGTATACTCCAGCCACATGTGCACAGATATTCACAGTATGTGCTATGATTCACAATCTAATCCTGCAGAAACAGACGCAGCAGGATCAGCAAAGGGAAGGGATACACAGCCCCCCACCAGTATCTAGGTCACCACAGCCATATTCACAGGAGGATCTGGAGGAAGAACCCTCTGCTGGTGTCACTGTAGGCAGACTTAGGCATGCTCAGTATGCCCTGGCTTTGGCTAAGAGACAGTGCATTACACATTCACTGTCAGCCTAGGGACCTAGGGACTAGTACCTTACTCTTACTCACATACAGATATGAAAATTGATGCCAGCTAAATCACACATCCTATACCTATACATGTATTGGTTGTGTATTGCTCACATCAGACAGAGTTAGCCCTGAACTACAGTTGTGTTAACTGCTGCACTTGCAAGGTACATCCATAACCTACACAGTAGTATAGTGGATTGTTATGTTATGTCATTATAGCAATAGACCAGGTACATTATGCAGGCAACTATACTGGACTATTTGGACAGAAATTACATCCACATGGGAGTACAGACACCCATTCCACTAACATGTTACCATTTGTATTTTGTAGGCTTCATGCATGGAATATTCATGCAGTCCTTCTGCAACAGATTACTGGTACTTCATTTAGGGACATGTTAGAAAGTGTGTGTGTCCTAGTAGAACATGGGCTTTTGTTCCCCCCACCCCTGAAAACAGTAGGGCCCCCTTGTAAATGCCATAACAATAAATCATCTATGCTGTATGAGCATTTCATACAGTTAGTATGCCACACAACAGCAGGACAGTAATGTACAATTTGAACTTACATATTATGTGTTATTTAACTGAGAATAGCAAAGTACATATTTATGCAGCTGATGGTGTGATGGATGATCCTCTGTCTGTTAAGCAGCTTCTGTGGCTCAAAGGACCAAGCCAGGTCACTTGTGTGATGGTGTTCAGGGCTCTAATCCTGAAATACCTTGATATCCAGCATGTTAAGGAGTAATTAATATTGTTTTACAGACTGGAACTCTATGTGTGCTATACTAGTATTAACCTGTTTCACATAGTTACACATTTGTGTCTGCACCATATATCCAACACCTATTTAAAAAGTCTTAGGTAATATTGAATTACTCAGTATCAGAATTGTAAAGGTTGGGACTTGAAACCATATATAAGCATGCATATGCTGAAAATATATCTAAGTACACCTGCAACATGATGTACTATGACAACATAATAACAGTTATGGATGAAGAATTGTGCTGTGATGTAATTTTTAGAGATTTGACAGTGCCATACACAAAACACTGATCAATGAACTAGAACAACTAGGTATTGATGCAGTCTTGATAAGATAGATAGCCGCATGGCTTACACATATGACATGGCAAGTATCATACAGCAATTAGACAAATGAAATTATTGGTTACAGTCAGGGTGTCCCACAGGGCTCTGTCCTAGACCCAAACTTGTTCCGATTTCTCTGTACACCTATCCATTTCATTTGAGCTGTTCTACAGTCTGCATGTTAATGACTTGAAATTGGGTAAACTGATTACATGTGTTACAGATGGGGCATGTCTGGCTAAATAACTTGACTAAATTGACCATTTGGTCACTGGAGTATAATATGCTGATAAATACATCACAAATTAAGCATATGAGATTTGGAAGACATAAATAGAAAGATAAATATTACATACAGCACACAGTGGTTGAAACTGTAGATTTATTTATGGACCTGAGTATATAGGTAGATACAGCTTTCAGTGTTTCCAATCATATCATAATCCCGGCCTGGAGTGCAGCTAGCTGTGGACTGGAGTCAGTTTATGGAACATTAAGCCTCTGATGTAAGCAATGTGACATAAATTTGCGGGCTACTTAGCAATGTGCAAACAAGCCAAAAATGCCACTGTGCATACCCATACACTTAGTTAAGCAGACAACAAATCTGTTGCTCCTCACGCAATTTTGTCTAAAAAAAAAAAATATATATATATATATATATAATATATATATATATATATATATATATATATATATATATACATATACATACATACATAATTATATTTATATACATCTATATATGTATATGTGTGTGTGTATGTCTGTATTGCCCTATAATGTTGGATGAAGGACCAAAAGGAAGGGCTCAGCATTAGATAATGCACTTAAAAATAACTGGATGTGCATAAAGTAACACGTGTTACAATTGGAGGACTACTGGGATATCTGAAGTTCAGAGTTCTGGCAGTCTTCTTTCACGTTATGTGTAAATGATACCACATTTGGCAGCAAACCACAATTTTGTGTGAAACACACATCATAAGAAAGAGTCAAACCTGTGTACTTGCTGCAAACATCTAGACAGTGGTGAGTCATACAATCTCTCCCTATTAAAGCATGTGGAAACTTTGAGAATGTATGACATCATATATGAATATGTACATATATTGTGAAGCCATATATTTGTATCTATGGCAGCAACAACACCCACATTCACTACAGCCTCCTGTGTCTGCTGGATTTCAGCACACATACAACAACTGAACAAGCTGTGTACTGTGTTATGTGGTGTGCACACTCATTGACAGCTTTGCCACAGGCTTACCCATGAAAATGCAGGCAGACACATATGCCCAATATGGGTGCTTTTGTCACACAGCTAAGCTACAAAACAGTTTCTGACTGTTAGCAGACGACAGTAGGAAGCAATGTCATTCTGCAAGCCTCCCAAGCTGTTCAACACAGGGCTTGTTTATATTCTCTAGCATTACTTTGTCTGCAGTCATTCATAAAGCAGACTTGAGCTGTGGCATGCGCATTAAGTACTGCGATCTGTAGTGTATGACACCTAGACAGGTATGGGTTCTAATCTCATTCCAGCCCGTTTGGTGTGTGTGTGTGTGTGTGTGTGTGTGTGTGTGTGTGTGTGTGTGTGTGTGTGTGTGTATCTCCCCAAAGAGCAAGTGTGCATACTACATTGACTTCAAAGCTGGAATTGCTTTGCACTTTTGCCTCATGCAGTTGATGCAGGCCTCCAAACTTTCATCCTCCGCAAAGCCTGCTGATGTCATCTACCATAATACTACCTAAATCCATGTTTATTCCAGGATTAAGCCATGGCATGGGGTGTGCAATAAGTACTGTGATCTGTAGTGTGTAAGCCTAGGTAGGGCTTCTAATCACACTCCAGCCCACTTGCTGTGTTTGGGTGAATATGTGCAACTTCCTAAAAACAAATATGAATCACACACTGACTTACAAACAAACATGATTTTGCATTGTTTTGGGCCTAGCAGGTGATGCAGGCCTCCAATCTCTTGTTCCCCACCAGGCCTACTGATGTAATCTACCATTAGACTACCTAAAGCCATGGTAATGTTAGACTTAAGTCATGCTACATATGTTAAGTACTGTTATATGTTTTGTGTAAGACTAGATAGGTAGGGGTTCTCATCTCACTGCACCCAACTTGGTGTATTTGTGTTGTACTGTGTTCTGCAGACATAAATAGGCTATAGTACTCTTCTCGCTGCAGCCAAGTTTGTGGATGTTATTTAGAGAATTTTGCATCTGCCTATGGGATCACAGGCCCATTAGAATTTACTTGGCTAATGGCCTTAGTGCCATTAAAATTCTAGCCAAGTTCTTACACTTATGTACACAATCAGCAGCTATTGCCCTTGTCCAAGAGGGGCACAGGTAGAACCACCATGGTGAAATTAGGGTCACCTATCCATTCATAGAGATTGAATCTAAAGAGGGCCAATGAGGTGCTCTATTTAACATGATGTGGGAGTTGGCAGATTGCATTAATGTCACATGCCAGGTTGTCTATACAGTGAGTAACCCATGTACCATTTTACTTATGGATATGAAGCATTTCCAATACTCCAGGGTCAGAGATTGCCTTGTATGCAAGCCAGAGATCATCTCCGAGTAGTCTGTATGACACACTCTAAAGTGACAGTGATATCAGATGATACTCATGGACAGTTACAGAAGACCTGAATTCCCCTTGTGAGGAACTTATGTGATCTCTTCAATTGCTCAGCAAAATGAAACTAGAAATTCCAAGACAAAGTCCACGGCAGCAGATGCAGGACAACAACCAAATCTTTTAACTCAAAGAGGACTTTATTTGCAGAAAAATAATAAAATAAGTTGGTAAAATAAGTTGAATAGCAGCAATAAATCAGCAATAAATCAAGTGCTTTCATCTCTGTTCATTCAGAGACTTTTTCAAGATCTCTCCAATTGCCACAGGTGCTTGGAAGGGTACATACCAAAAGGGCCGTTGCACTCAACTAGTGGTTTACAGAGGAAAGAGGACATGGAGGGTATAATGTGTACTTTTTCTGGAGACAATGCCCTCACTTATTACATGAGCATGATAGAATGCCCTTCTTGCCACTGCAGAGACATGGTGATCTAAGGCAAGTTAGCTGTCAACCTGTGTGCCCAGGTCTACCACCCCTAAGTATGTATGTCAGGTGTTGCTACAGATGTGGTACTTAGGAATATTACTGTTACTGAAAGCAATGATAATACATATATTTGCATTGCTTTTAAAGCTATGACTTTGGCAACAATCATTTGTTCAAGTAAGATCCTCTTGTAGGATGTTGACATACTTTGGAGATTCAATGACACTCCCAGTTTGCAAGCATCAGCAAACCTTGTCAGCCACAGACGTATACATTGTGCTGGTACTTTGGAGAAATGGATTCCAAAAAGTAAAAGATTCATGAGTAAACCTTGTGGAGCACCACTTGTTATATCTCAACTACTGGAGGTGGATTTCCCCTATTTTGACTATATGACCTCTATCACTGAGGCACTGAACGACTCCTCTAATGATAGGTCAAGGCCTAGTAGGGTGTGTTTGTCAATGATGGATAACTGGGGGGATAGTGTCAAATGCTTTTGCTTAGTCCAGGTAAGTTGTATGCACATATTTCCCCTCATCCAGGTCCTTGGTGACTGTCTCAAAAACTTCTATCAGGTATAACAGGCATGATCTCCCTTTGACAAATCCAAACTGTGTAGGGTCAACTCTGTGGAGATTACCTATATCTGCGATGATTAGGTCTGTGATGATTTGCCCCATGGCCTTGCAGATATGGCTGGTCAGGATAATAAGTATATAGTTTTCAGGGTCAGTGGATGCACCACCATTGTGCAAGGGGATAACGGTAGCTGTTTTCCAGTCAGGTGGGATAAAGCCGGTGGCTACACTATGATTACAATGAGTTACCATTGGTGTTAGTACTCCATGTAGCAGCCCATGTAGGACTCAGCCTGGGATGTTATCAGGTCCCATAGATGCTGTGTTGTTGTCCATAGAGAGGCCATTTTGGACCTGCTCTTTAGAGATACAATGCAGGAGACAGGTGGGAGAGACAGAGATATTGCCCAAAAGTGGCCACTCATCTGTAATAGGCCTCACATCCATGTCATGCAGGTCACCACCATAATGCTTTTGAAGGCCAGGCTGCATGAATTACTGTGAAACTGTCACCTAACATGGATCACTGTCACTGTGGAGCTTGATAGAGCAACCTTGGACATCTAACTCACCTGAGACTTAACCTTATATTGTGATGAAGCAGCTGTGCCCCTAATCACCATCAGGTCTGTACCCTAGTCAAATGCTGTGAGCCTCAGAATCCAAGGCATAATACATGCAAACATCAAATGATTGGTCTAGTTGCTAATTAAGGCATCTACCTAGAAAAGGCTACACAAGCCTACAGAATCTTGCATCATGTGTGACAAGTGTGTGGAACAACAAACAGACTGTGGCCAGATTCTTATCTTGAGCTTGGTGCTAAGGTTTTGCTTCTGGTGAAAGACAGACAATAGTAGATTTGTATCCCACTACAGTGAGGCTATGTTGAGACCACCAGTAGTAGTAGCCAGCCAGCAGCAATTCAAGTGACTCCCCTCTTTCCAGCATTCTTCACAAGGTAATTATTCTTTTCCAGTATGCACTGCTTGATTCGTGTGTAACTTCAGAATAACTACCTAAATACACCATCCTTAACTTTACAGGGTGTATGTATTACTTTCACCCTCCAGTGTTTGGCAGTGTTCTGTGCAGAACCAGATACTTTGAGTGACATTTTTCTCTGAAACCATGATGGCATTAACTCCAATAACAAGTTGCACACAGGACAACCCAGCATGCAGTGTCAAGCATTGTTCCCATAATTGCAGAACAGATACTTCTGACATTGATAGATATTCTCACAACAGCTGTTTAATCAATAATTAAGGATCTGTTACCATTGATATGAGGATTCCCACTGTCAATCAATAATTAAAGATCTGTTGTCATGGATAGGAAGATTCCCACTGTCACCTTTACCACCCTGGTGGATATGGGCATCTTGAGGCAATGTAATCTCTTCATGTTTATTGACAACCACTTTATTATCAAACAAACTGTTGTGGTGGCATGTGAGAGATGTATATACACAATTTTGCTGGAGGCAAAGCTCTCCTAATGTCAATAAGGTAGTCAGTACACATGCCACACCCATCACACAAAATCCAAAGCAGATATGAGCTGAGGCACTGACATGTAACCTGCATAAATCCCAAACACCTCATAGAGAAAGTCCAGATAATACATACCCTCAGCAGCCCCAAATGCACTCTGTGAAAACAACACGAATATCAACACATAGAGCAACATGTCATGGAGGAACAACCAATAAACCCAAAAGTCAAACCGACACACAATCCAACATTCTAGTCATTGCTGACTTCATGCAAATGAGGGGCTGTCATTGAATCCCACACTGACACAAATGTTCTCCAGGAGGGGCTAACACAGACATACAGTTTTTGTCAGAGCCATAGGCTAACACTAAATATCAAGAAATGCACAATACTATCTTTAGGGGAGTCATCCACCCCTGGTAACTATTGTATTGCCAGCACACCTCGTACAGTTGACTGATTAGTCAGTGACTTATGTACAAAGATAGCGATCTACCCTTTGTCTGTCACATGTCTGTAATATTGTGGACATCATTCTATGTTGCGCAACATATAACAAAGGTATGATATGTAAATCCAAGGAAATCATTGTTCCACTGTAATCGACATTCAACAAACCTATCATTGGTGCAATTCCACCTTTGGTATGTAACTAGCCAGGGATATCCGACAACTGTAACATTCACAGAGGTTCCTCAGAAAAGCACTACATGGTGTACATAGCATGTCCTGTGCAGACCAAATAAAATTTCTATCCTTGTAGTCTGTTGCCTACATGCTTTGGAGGAGAGGTGTATGGCTGCCATACAGAGTGGTGTCAGACCTACTGTGGATCTCTTGCATATCCATGAAACAAGTAGCACCAGAATTACCTGTTCTACAGACCTACACCTTGACAGTGGAATACATAGGACACATGGGAGAGACAGGTATGTAACCCAGATACTGCACCCTATATGGAACAGGCTCCACATCCATGTGAAGCACATTTCCACCCTAATGCAAATAAAGTACAAGTTACACAATTAGATGGGGAACAAGACAATCATACCTGCTTGTGGACCAATGTCTACAATGGACACAGGGAAACTGTGAATGGTTCAACCCTCACACCCTGGCTTGTAGATGTTTCAGCTCCAAAAACCCTGCTTACACTTATCAGTGATATCAGACCTTGACAGTGTTTAGGGATGCATGACTAGGCTTAAAAAAGTCCTTGTGTTTGTTAGCATATTAAACACATATGAACCTGTGAACCCTGGAACCTATACTGTGTTACCTTTCTGACGACATTTGTCATGTATGCTGACATTCAATTTTTTGCTCTGACGTTGATGGGTTGATTGCAGATATGTACCCATAGGTGTGTCCTACACAATCCTTAAAGTGAGACATAAAGATTTCCATGCGACACCTGGCTTGTGTGACTACACAGCCAATACAACAGCATCCACCTTAACATACACACACTATTATGGTAAAGTCATAAATGACACCATACAAATACTGAAAATGAACAGTAGAAGTAGCATGTCAAAAGCAACATATGATTAAACGAATTTATATTAATGTAGATAGTCACCCTGTGCATCAGACACATAGGTTTATTTCCCTGCATCGATGAGGAAGATGAGATGGATGTGGCACACTTATCACTTGCACAGGGTGTTGTTTGGGGGTGCAGGAGGCCTAGGATGAGACGATAGGTTGTCAAGCTTGTGTGTGAGTCAAGAAGGGATGCAGGTAGAATGAACCATGGAAATATGGTGTGTGTGTCTGTAGGTGACCTGAATGTGACAGTGGCGTGTGAGTGTCTGCATGTACACAGCCAAGCTCAGTGCTAACCCCACATGTCTGTACATTGGAAAGCTGTACGCCATGCAGGTTAGAGCTGAGAGTTCATCATATCCACCCCCAAACATGTGAACTGGCTCTGCCAGGAGCTGCACTGTCACCTCCACACCCTAAGTCAAATGCTGTGCTACTACCTGACAGTGACTGCTGTCTGCTGAGAATGTGTCCTCCATGGGACCACGCAGGACCATGAGTCAATGGCTTGCCATGTCTTGGTGTGGACAACATACTACCATCTGGAGCACTGGATGTACTGCCACTATGGGAGCGTGATTGTGCACAGTCACATTGACTCTTAGCAGATGTAGTTGCTGACCTACATCCATGAGGCCAACTTTCAAGTCCAACCAGATGTTCCATCACAGACAATGTGTGTTACAAGACAGATAGTGTGTGATCTGTCTCAGACCAGTGTCTTTATACTGTGTCAGTGAACCATTCCAGGCTATCAGCAGTCCAGTGAAGACAGTCACAGATGTCAGACTGTACTGCATCCATAACCCTCAGCATTCTTCTGGAGTTCCTTTCTGAATGTGCCTGTGCATCTATGATGGCCCAAAACATATGCCGAGTGACACAAGATGAGACACCTGCAACAAGTGGTGGAGGGACAGTAAGCCTCCTACAAGCACCCTTATCAATCCACCTGTATGGAACCTAGCCAACTCTTTGGCTATGGCCAGTGTCAACAGTCACTACAGCCACAGTAGCCACATTTTCCTGTTCAATGTCCCCACTATCTGACTGTCCAATATTTGTGGCCTTGGGGGAGTGCATATGCGTAGCCATACTGATTGTGTGCAGTGATAATGAGGGTGGGTGAGAGATGTCAACCTCTGTGTCAGATTCAGCCCCTGCAACCCCCATTTGTGCCTCACTTTGGACACCATCATCATCAGAGTCTGAACAGACACTGACATCAGGTTGTGAAGGGGACAAAGACCAACCTTCCTGGTCACCTGTGATCAAAAGGGGAAAGCATTACATTAATACCTGCACTACTATGATCTACATAATATGTTGCAATATATGTTAAGCTGTATACACTGCTGTCACTATTACACACTTGTATAACCCGCAATCTCATACAGTAGGACATCAGGACATTATTTTCTAACCAACATCTATAATGATTTGTAAATAAATGTTCTTTAAACAGGAATCTCTTGAGCAAAACATAAATGATGTACACTGTTGACATCCTGGAAAACTCTGCACAGTTGGCAGTTATGGCAATCTGTAATGTCCTGACAATACAGTCAAATCAATCACTGTGGTCACACCTACAAGGCATATGCATGAGTCTAAACTGTGTATAGTCAGAAAATATCTGTGCAGTTGGCAGTCATTAGACAGTAAATCAATCCTGCCAGCAGCCATGTGATGACACTTGAGATAATACAGTGAACTAAATCTACATCTGTGACAAAACAGTTTTGTACTTACCAGCAACAGGAGCACAGCCTCTTCCTATTCCTGACAGTCCTGGAAAAATGTGAAGGAGAGGTAATGTACCCAGCAGTGCATGTGACAGCATAACAGGGCTAATACTTCAAAATATTTTACACTTACATCAGCTGCTATTTTAACAGGTATGTGGGTTACAAACTGTGCATGAGGATAAAACTGCAGCTATCCCCGCAAAACACCTGACACCCAAGAAAACTATGTGCACCCTGACACGCTGAATGCTACAGTATTCCAATGCTGATCCAGCTAAGCATACCTGGGCACTCATCTTGAGTGGAAATGGTTGCACCTACATCCACGACATATGGGGTGATGGATGCCTGGGAGCTGTCCTGTGTTACAAGGTTCACCAGGAATTCCTCAGTGGCTGACAGAGGTTGTTTTGATGCAGGCTCACCACCAGTGACCTCACGATCCCTGGCCATGTCCACTGCACGTCTGCATGGCAAGTAGATCAGGTCAGTGGCTTGGTGTCATATCTGCTCATAAGTGTGATTCTGGTGACCCACAGCATTAATGCTGTGCACTCGTTCGTCCCCAAGGCTGTACACTCTTGCCTATTTGCTCTCCCTCTGAATAGCAGGACTTGGTGGTGTTGTCAGAAGGCCTCAATAATGAGGACAATTTCTGCCTCAGTGAAAGGTACATGGCATCTTGCATGCATAGTATCCCTTGAAATGCAAATAAATGAGAACACGTCAGGATCACATATGTGGGAGTATTGTATGTAGAAATACAGCAATAGAGGAAGCCTATTGGCATTCCCTGCTTGATTACACTTCTCTTAATCAACAGTGTGCCAAACATATAAAGGTTCTGGAAGCAACTAAGATAGTAGCAACAGTGACCCACTGCTGTTTGTGACATGACAGATACTCACGTAAATCACGCAACAAACACAGGAGTCTATTGTTGTGAGCCCCATAGCAGGGAATCCCCACCCATAACATATGTATAAACAACAGCACCGACCAAATAGTAGGGTGCTACTACAACTAACAAAGGAAGTATCCAAGAGACCTGTGCACCTAGTTAATACAGAGCATTAAACCCTTCCTGTATTCTACATCCTCTGTATGTGTATCACAGCTGGAGATCACTGGCATGTCATCATTACATTTCTAAGAAAGGCTTACTGATGTAATCCCCATTCCCCCAAGTATATTCATCAACATATGCATCATGTTGAAAACAAAATGGTTACCTACCTGATGGACTACAAAACTCCTCTTTTGAAAGATACACCTATATACAAAATGGTTACATACCTGATGGAGTACAAAACTCCTCTGCTAAAATATGCAGCTATAATAGTACTGCGTGAGCAAGTTAACCATACAAACTAACTCTCATACACTATGGTTCCCCTAGTTAGGTGTTTGCCTTTTTAAGATGATTCTCATTACCAGGTGATTGCCTCTGAACCAATCCATGGTTCAGGAATGCTATATGCAGCATACACAGCTTATTTGCAGTTTAAGCAGCCAATCCCATGCAACTACTCAATGATATATAAGGCCTCAGTGTAGATTCTATCCCCATTCTTACATTTTAGGTTGGAAATTACTGGGGTATGGATTATGTCAGCACAGGAAGAATGTTTGTAGCAGCTGCTTGTTACATACAGATGTGTGTGTGCTACAGGCTGAATGCTACTGCTGCAGGCAATGGGCATAGTTATAGAGGCTGCAGAGTGTGCAGGACAAAAACACTTAAGAGTAACTATGTGACCTGTGGCAGCCTTGGTGTACAGCCAGAGCCTGACTGAGGGACTCCAACCTACTGGAAAGTAAGGTATGTGTTTAAGTTAAGTATGTTAGCCAAAAGTGTCATTAACAGAGTAAAGGGAAACATGCTTGTTGTGTACATTAACCATTATGTCAACCAATCAGATGACTTCCAAGTCATGTGTTATGTCATGGTAGTCATCTGGAATGTGTGTGCTGGCAACAGTTGCTTCTAGCATGAGCTCCATATATGTATGTAATTTGTGCTGCTGTGGTTGTCAGTAATGTTACTAGCAAATCATTGTGAGCTGTAGTCTGCTATGACTGGTCCTCATTTGAATTACGTACTTCAAAATCCTCTGGGAATTCATACTGATGCATCACCTGACATTCTATGAACATTCTAGTGTTGTAATAGGAATAGTTTAAATGTGGTCCTATCTGTAGGCCTTTGACTGCCATTATTTAGAAGCCATCATTCAAACTGTACTGATTTGGGTGGATAAATAGGTGATGGGAAAGTCATATATATCAAACTTTATACCGGTGATGTACACATACATGTATTTTAAATGCTAGACACAGCTGAATTTGAACCCAGGACTTTCTTTCTTTCTTACTTTCGGCTTTTCCCGGTCAGGGGTCACCACAGCAGAACTCCGGTCCACTAATGATTGGCAGTGGAGTTTTATGGTGCCGAGTTGCAGTATTTAAAATATTGAGCTACTGAGTTACTGTTATACCACTTGTATTTTTGCATGTTGTAGATATAATTACACACTTGCCTGTTGTAATATACCTCAGTAACATCTATTATTATGTGTACAGCTTTATAGTGATGTATTTCTCTACCAGACTCCCAGTTACACTCCTATTTTTCCATTAATCTTATAGCTGATTTGCACAATGTGGCATGATGTACAGCATCGCTTAAACATGCTTAATGATGGGAACTTGACAATTACTATGTTTTGCTTAAAACACCTGTGTTAATTAACAGCTGTGTGGATTGGTGAGTTGATGCACTATTCTGCAGTCATGATGGTCCTGGATTCAAAATAGGGTGCAGGTGTAATTTTTGAACATTATATAGCAATATACTGCCACTTAGCTTAGCTTAAAAATTATTGAAAAAAAGAAAAATGGGGACAAAGGATAGTGGTGAAATGGGGTCCAAGCAGGGGAGAAAACATAGTGCAAGGCAGGTAAGTATGTGCAGGAAGGGTGTAGGAAAGAATCATAGCTATCAATTTCTTGTACAGCAACAACCATGCATTTTAACAGATTTTTTAGCTGAATTTGGACTGTCACTACCCGAGAGAGGAGTCAGGACAACATAAGTGTGTTGTCAAGCCAATTGGACCTAATTAAGTGTGTCCACTGGACATGTGTGTGAAATGGAGAGCTATGTATAGGACAATATTTTTTTTTGGAGACAAGTGCCCATTTCTTTTAAGGTGAGAGAGGAATGTTGGGGAAGGTACATAGGTATGTGTGGGTGAGGTAAGTTGGGAAGGTGAGGAAGCTTTTGCAGACAGGCAAGACAGACAAGACAGCAGACAGGGTTGGTGTGTGACACAAGAGGGGGGATGAACACCTTGGTTGGGGAGGGTGTTGTGGAATCCCAGTCCCACAGATGTCAGACATGGTAGCAGTGTGACTCAAGTCCTCACCCATGGGACTGTCAACACTGAACCATTACTGCTCCTGTGGAGGCAGTGGTTGATGCTGGCACCTGGGGCCTGACTGCCCCACCAAGAATGACAGCATGCTTTCCATCCAGTGTAGGCATGCACCAACAGTTTGGTGCAGCAGCCCATGTACCATGCCTGGCAGTTCATCATGGGTAACAAAAGCACCCCTGCCACCTCCATTCCCAGAGGAAGGACCACCCCCAGCCTGTGTGGCGGAACTATGTGATGAAGCAGATAGTGCAGGGGCAGCAGAGGGGTGCCACCAGGCTGTGTCCCAGAAGTGCCAGCCAGGGGAGCCAATGTAGGTGGATCACTGGGAAACAGCCTACCTTGTTGCACTGTGGTAAATTAAATATAAACATAAGACTTACAAAAAAAAGGTGAAAGAATGCTTCAACAATAAATAAAAAACACAAACGCCTATATGGAAACAATGGAAATAATAATTAATAATTAACTTGACGATCCACAATGGTGGAATGGAAATAATAACACACACACTACAAAACCATTAATATAATTTTTATAATTGTTACATATCCCTACCAAAAAAAAAAATAAACATTGTGAAAAAAAACTCTTATGTGGGGTGAAGCGGAAATAATAGGGAAGGATGCATTTTTATGTATTTTTTTTATTATATATTTTTATGTATGTTTATTTTGAACTATTTCAGTTCTTACTTTTAATATACCAGTTTTTTCTTAGCTGAACAAGGTAAACATAAGCAAAACTAAACATCACCAAACAAATGTAATTAACAACATAAGAGAAAACAATAACGAGTCATGCAAAGAAAATTAAAAGACTTTAATGAGGAACGCAACAATAAATAACGTAAATAAGAGGTTTTTAACAGCAAAGCAATATTACATTATGCATAAAGCTAACATAAGAGGTAATCACAAATAGTATGATAATATCAAATTATAATAATAAATATAATTAATAAAAAAAGAAGAGAAGGGGTGGAGTGAGAGAGTAAAAAAATAACAGTAACTTCACAGATAATATAACTACACAGACTAATATTACATACCTCTAGATATGTTAGATTTCACTTGTGAGAACACTGACTGCTTATATTGTATAGTTGATGTTGCACGTACATAGCACTCAATCTGTTAGCATGAGACATTATGGGCAAAGCCATACAAAATGATGGTACAAAGGCACATTGACAGAGAACATTTTTACATAGTGTGCTCATGCATTAATAGCAAGGTGTTCTGATAACAGATTTCCCATTAAATCACATTCCGAGTGATGTCATATATCTGCAAATCAAAGGACCAAACATATGGGGCAGTAATCATTACATTCTGCAAAAATCATGACAGTTGAGAGGTCTGCTCATGTACACTAATTACACCAGAAAGCTGGACATTTCTCAGTTGGTTATCATGGGATTAGAACCCACAAGCAGTGACTACAAGAAGACTGAACATTTTATTTTAAACAATATATATTCAGACCACCATCTCCTTTAAAGCTTTTATTGAGTCATGTTGTGTGAAATCATGCATTTACACACACATATAGCTGTGTTTGCTGTCACATTAGAACCCACAAGCAGTGACTGCAGGCATACAAATCACTTTATTGGAAAATTATGAATTATCAAAGCACCATCTCATTTAAAACTTTTATTGAGTCGTGTGAAATCATACATTTGCACACATGTATAGCTGTCTGGTGTCAGATTGGAACCCACAAGCAGTGAAAACAGGAATACTGAACACTTTATTTGAAAATGTTAGTTATCAAAGCACCATCTCCTTTTAAACTTTATAGATTAATGTTCCTTCAAGTCTGGCATTTACACACATGGATAGCTGTCTATTACTTCTGTTAACTTACCCATATACCCTGTTCATTTACTGAGTGCAATCTACAGCATATTTCAGACAAAATGAGCAGAACACAAGCTTGACCCTTAATCTAGGTATTGCACTACATTTATTTCTGACATTTGTTGGCACATTATTTAGTACTTCACATTTAACAGTTGACGTGTGTCGGATTAGAAGACACAAGCAGTGAATACAGGAACACTGAACACTTTATTTGAAAACATCACTTCTTAAAACACCGTCACCTTTTAAACTTTATTGATTAATGTTGCTTCAAATCTGGCATTTACACACATGGATAGCTGGCTAGGACTTCTGTTAACTTACCTATATACCCTGCTCATGCATTGAGTGCAACCTACAGCATATGTCAGACAATGAGCAGACCAGAACAGTGACTCCTAATCTTGGTAGCTATGCTATGTAGTACTGCATGCTTACTTGCTTTAACTTGCTTTACCATTTAATGTAGGCACTGACACATTAATAAAGATGCAGGATATCCCAAGTATTTCATACCTGACTCTTAAGACTGCAAAATCTGTATTTACTTTACTGTATTATTAAGTTATTCATTAAGTTATTACTTTGATGATTTTTTACATACCACACACTTTCCTCATCCTGGCCAAATGCCCAGCATGGGACTGTACATTGCAAACCCTCTCTTCTGCAGCTGTGATAAAAGAAGCAAACCATTATCCATACCAGTTTTGCACAGATTCAGCTTGTATATTTATAAATTACAGGAAAAAATACTTACATATCTGTGGGTGCACTCATCCCTAGCTTCATGGTCTCAGGTGTTCAGGGTACCCCTCTTCCTATGTTTCAGGTTGTCATAGTGGTGACACCACTGCTCACCAGTGAGGGGAATACCAGTAGCACTGCTTAGGTCCCTGGCCAAATGATCCCAGGTCTCATACTTACACTATGAGCCCTTGTAGTTGCCCTGCAGCAGCCAGGGCCCATATCACTCTACCAGAAGTCCAATAAAAACCTTGGACTCCTGCACACCCCATTTTTGTGCCCTAAAACCTACTCCCTCTTCAACTCCAGTAGCCATACCCACAGCCAAGGTCAGGCTCCAAGGAATGATGTGAAATTCCCACCCATTGGCCTTTATACAGGCTGCATTCCTGCCCTTGCACGTCATACTGTAACTTTCAAAAATATGCTGCGTCTCTTAGTATTGTGCAAACTCGCACAATCCATGTTTAAGCGAAGCTTTGCAATGCACAAACTGGAAAAGACCATTGACCATGTTTAAGCTCTGCTTATGATCAAGCAGCTTTTCTGTTTCTAAATGTAAGAAATATTTAATTTAAAGTCCACCAATATTTCAATCACTTGACACAGTTTCACAGCACTATATGTAAAAAAAACATTACTAGCCAGGACTCAATCCCATGATCAGCTACAGTGTAGATCATGACTCAGTCTATCTAGCCACTGGGATGGTGAAGGGAACTTGAATATTTTCAAATATACTGGGAAGGTGACTGTAAGCATAGCGCAGCTTCACTGCACAGGTTTATGCATTGCACAGCAGACCTACAACAATTGAATGCATCTGGTTTCTAGTTTTAGTTGTCTAGCGGATGTCTACTGCTTAAGTGCACATTGCTACAGCTGGCTAAGTAATGCACCACATCACACAAACAAGCACAAAAAGAAAAAAAAATAATATTGAATGCATTCAGTTTCTATTTTTAGATGTTTAGCGGATGTCTAATGCTTAAATACGCCACACTATGTCTAGCTAAGCAACACACCACATCACACAAACAAACACAAAAAGAAAAAAAATAGCAAAATAAATAAATAAATTATGTATTAACATTGAATGCATTCAGTTTCTATCTCTAGATGTCCAGCAGATGTCTGATGTATATGTGCGCAAAGCTAAACATAGCTAAACAATGAACCGCACCATGTAAACAAGCACATAAATATATTTAAAAAAAATTAAACAGCAATTTAATGAAATAAAATGTCTTGTACACCTTTCAGCCAAGGTGGATAGGCCAAAAGTGTGTGGCTGCACCGTAAATCTTACACAGATTTAATATCCATGTTGATGTGACCTTCCTTAGGCGTGCACCATAATTAATATGTATGGTGTGCTGCTGAAGGGGAACTGTGGCTGTGTACATGGATACATTCCATGTAGGCTCTACACGGAGCCTACATGGACTTTATTGACTCCTGGGAATTGAGTTTTCTTGAAAACACAATTATATGAATCCATCTAGAAAACATTATACAACATACAGTAACCTATGAACTTAAGGAAATACATTTTTTTCATGAGGTAGTTGGTTGCAGAGAAATTACACAGATAGACAGTGGATGTAGTATGTAATTTGCTTATCAGTTAGAAGTACAGAGAAGGGTAGCAAAGGCAGTGAGGGATTTAGTAAGAGGTAGAACTTAAGAGGAGAAGTAGTTATATGAAACATTAAGTACATTGAGGTAAAGAACTTGTATAGACCTGTATTAAAGAAAATAGAGGCAGTGGTAGTTACCTGGGAAATGGAAGCTTTGTAGGGGAGCAAGTAAGTAGACAGTAGAGTGGTAGACTGTAGAAAAATAGGTAAATGACAGTTGTGGAAGAATAGACAGTGAGATTTCTTAGTGATAGAGATATAAAGTTACATGTGTGAGATTACAGTACAGAAAGGTCAGTTAAAGAGAGTGTAGCTTTGATGGTGGAGTTTAGGTTGAATTTGGGGGGTGGGTTTTGCCTGGGATAGTACTAGCACTAGGCTAGCTGCCCATGGGAGCCCTTTTTGTGCTTGAAATAACCTATCCCGTCTGGTTATAGATTGGCCTTACCCATCTCATGGTCTGGGTGATAATTATATATTACACCTAATGAGAATAACTGGGATCATACCATCATTAATTTGAAGGGACTTGTGCATGGAATAAAACATTTAGGAGCTGCATCTGTCCATTAGTAGTACTGGGGGCAGTTCTAGGGTAAGTTTTCTGTTTCCCATCCATAGATTTAAGTTGCGCTTAAATTCAGTAACATAATTTGAAGTCCAACTAGTACTTTATGATGATTAGGTTTTTAAATATACTGTAATGCCTTATATTTTGCCTCTTTGGTTTCTAATTTACAATAGATATGATCATGAGTGTTTTGACAAAAAATCTTGGGCTAGCATGTTTTTTTCTATGTGAGTATAAGTGCAAAAAAGTCCTACAGCAAATCCATACTGAACCCTACTAGAAAGAGCCTGGTAAAACAGAGATGTAGCTGTACAAAATGATTTTCATACCTTCATTCCCGAGAGAAATGCAAATTACCACTGAGGTGTTTAAACATACTGGCTTTTTGATGAACAATGTTACATAGCTCTTTATTACAGTCCAACAGGCCAGACAATACCCAACTTTAGACATGTTTCTTGTGTGGTTGAACTCATTACAGCATAAGTGGGGAGTCTAGTTTTGCTCTGAAACACTTCAGTAATTAAAACGGTTTTTATTTTTTAATTATTTTATTCATTTTAGGTTTACCTATGCCCTCATTTTTACCAACAGTTTTTATTTTTCTGACTTTTTGCTCCTCAGTCATGCTGAGGATGTGAAAGCTCACACACCCATCTGTTGATTTATTAACTGTGCACTTTCTTTCACTGTAGATTGCCTCCATCTTAATCATTTTGAAACCCCAGACATTTCTTTCTCTTATAAGCGAAGAATGCAATACACCATTCATGTAGTCCTTATCTCGCTCTCTCTCTGTTTTGGTTCAATATTATTAGCATCTTTTGACTTCCTGGATTCCTTGATTTTTAGCAAAAAAGGTAAATGTTTCACATATGGAATATTTGCCTTTGACTCACAATATGCCTGCAACATTTCTGAGATGACTGGCAACTTGTCTTTCTCCTCATATTTAATGTTAAAAGTGTTAAGAACTTTAATTACATCCTCACCTTTGACATAAAGACATATTGCATAATGGATCTATTTTGGTTTCCTCCAATTCTTTTCAAAGTAAGATACTGCTCAAATTTCTGACTTCAAAGTTTCTAATTTTCAGTAAAGTTTGTATGTAACTTCACAGATATTGGTGATTGCAATGAAGATATTTAAAGCTAAAAATTGAAGAAACATAGCAAATCATCAGAACTAAGTGTGATAAGTTGGAGAACTCAGTTTACTATATGTGGCAGTAAAAATCACTACTAAAAACCTCATTTGATAAACAAAAATGTGCTGTCAGTCATTTTAATTATAATAATATAACAATGCAACAAACAAACTGAAAAAAATTAATTTTTACATCTAAAATAATGATATTGGTTTGTTGTTGCACATGGATTTGATACAGTAGAATCATCTTTAACAGGAAAAAGGCACATAGGGAAAGAAACAGCTTCAAAGTTTTGGAAGTCAGTGCATCATGAAAAAGTACTGTGATTCGTAAAGGTTATCACTTAGTGTACACTTTCTGTATTCATGAACACCCCTACCACATTGATTGTGCTATCTGTTCACTCAGAAAGATTACACTGAGTATACAATTAGTGGTAACCTTTGTGAATCCCAAGTGCCAAAGTAACATTAATTCTGGCACAATGCACCCTTATTGCAGATACAGAGTAAAGCGTACACATAATCAAAGATGAATGAGAAAAAAGGCATTAAACAAGATACCCATTTAGCAAGAAATGTTACTGAACTGCACAGATGAAGAGTCATACCCAGCTACTGGTAACACAGCTACCAAATCATCTCTATACAATTATATATAGTCACATATGCTATATCTAGAACTGATCTATGCCGTCCTCCATTATCTCAATAAGCAAATGTTCAATCAAGTCAGTATAAATCTCTGTATTCTCCCTTAACAATACAGTGGGTATAATAATTTATTAGCAGTAATAGGTGCACTAGCAAATAAAGAAAAAAATAAGCTACAGTGTCTTAGAATGTATATAAACACTGTCTGGTCTGTTCCTGCATTTAGTCTGCAGTCCTGCTTGTTTTTTATGTACACTGACTTGCTTTTGCATACATATTTTATTCAGAAAGAATCTTGTTGATATCTCTACCCAACCCATCTGGTTAGCAGATTCTTTTGTGTAAAATTATTTATTAGTTTTCCAAACTCTCTCTTTGACAGCTCATAAATTTTGACATTTTTTGTGTTTGGCTATTTACCAGATATCATATTATTTTTAAGATCATCTGGAATGTGGTATCTTGGCTGATGTGGCTGTCTCTTCTCAAATCCTTCTCCCGTTTGTATCAGTACGTCTTCTTCGTCATCCTAGTCTTTCTGATAAGGAGCTGCTGCAAATCGTATGACATGTTTTATTAAACTATGAGAGCTCACAGACCACACACCTGGATTTCATTTAATAATGTTCCTTTTCTTCAGTTTAATTAATATTTACTGTTTCTGCACTCTAGAACACACACCTGGATATTACCTAATAATGTTTATTTTTTCAATTTAATTATTATGTATTGTTTCTGTATGCAGTGTTATACCCCACACACACCACCATAAACAAATTGCTCTATTTTCCACTGATATATTTAAATAATGTAATAAGATAGGCAGTGCATAGATCAAAGTATTGAGTAGCTAGGAATATAAGAAACACATAACATTTGGGCACTGTTACCTCATTTCCTTGATTCATTTATTGACATTTTAATGAAGAAAAACAAAGACTACCTAATAAAAACAAATAATGTCTCTCATAAATTAATATGTGTGCCAAGGCTTGTATTTAATGTACAACTCCATCCATGTCTGTGTCTGTACTGCAGTTTGTTAATAATAATGAGTTTGAAAAGAATGTCCACAATATTTTTATGATGATTTCATCAGAGAATCTGTTTCAGAAGAAGCTAACCTGGAAGTATATTTATAATCTCTGTGTTACCTGATTCCTATTTCATAGCCACTGAGGAGCTAGAACCCATTCCTGCAGTCACTGGGTTTAAGACAGAGAAATTGGATTTGGCTAGGTGTTAGTCTAGCACAGAATGAATGAGAACACACACATACACACACACACACACACACACACACACACACACACACACACACACGCACATGCAAAAACATAGACATGCACACGTGTGCAGAGACACACATGCACATACACATATGTAGATGCAAATACACAGGCACACAGATACATATACACACATAGATGCACACACAGACACACAGAGAATAGCAGAAACAACCACTCAATGGGTCTCAATCTGATTTGCAAAACAAATAGAACACGTTGCAAAATAAATAGAACATGTCACAGGTTATCCACCCAGTGGTGTAAACCTTGGCTCAAGATGATTGTCACTGTTGAAGTGACACCCCAACCCCATGTGCGAAATGGGAAAAAGGGGTTGAGGATGGATGGATGGATGGATGGATGGATGGATGGATGGATGGATGGATGGATAGAATTCTGCTTCGATAGATCCATCTACCACCCCACAAAAGGCAAAGTACTTTTCTTAGTGTAGTCAAATGTAATTTGGATGATTAAATGGGTAACTACAAATTCACCCATGGTTTACCAGAAGAGCTAGAAACTAGCATCAAAATGTAAGGTTAGACTTCTTAAGATGCTCACAGATCAATACCCTAGTAAGTACCTATGAACCCATGAATCTCTGAACATTTTTGTGAATTAAATGTTGAAATTTTTTCAAAAGCTGTAAATCCAGCAACAAGTTTATCCGAGAATGAGCATTTTTTTTAGAAGTACACCTCCCTGAAAAACAGACGCTGACTCTATAATTCATAATTAATACTTTTAAGTGAATTGGAAGTACAGAATTATTTTTCCATGTGCTGCAAACAGTTTGTTGTTTACATAAATTATTTCATGAAAGAGATGTATGGAAAAGGGATTGTGAAATATGGGTAATCTTGCTAGAACAACATGAAAAAGTAATGCATATTACTTGTGTGATTAACGTACTGGGTGCAAGAGGCTTGGTGTTCAATCTACGACAGCCTAAGATGGTCTTGTGGTGATGCCTCACACTTTAATTACTTCCCCCTGGAAGCAATGTCAGTAATGTGGCCACTTTGGTCACAGTATTAAAAGTTGTGTTTTAGCTTGTTCTAAACATGGACAGAAAGAGCATGCATGGTTTGACTGTGTTACTTTGAAAGGTGATGATAATGATTTGCCTCTTTCCCCTCCTGTACAGACAGATACCCTTATGTCCCCCTTGCCTATTCAGCTGGAACCTCCTGTGCTGGTCATTGAGGTTTCTTGTGATGTTGTTTCTGAAAGTTTCTGGAAGTGAAATTCATGAGGAAGATAATAAGGAGGTAAAACAAGTGGGTGGGGGATTTTGATGCTTATAGTACTGACCCAGAAAATATGTTTGCTAAAGAAGAGAAGAAAGTATGGACCTCTATTAGTGGGAGTGTTAAAAAAAACAGAAAAGGAAAATCTCACAGTTATAAGGCTTTAAAATGGGTAAATTGTAAGCTGCAAAATGTTATCTGTTAACGTCAGCAGTGCTTTGAACGAATGATGCCAGAAAATTCTTTAATCAACACTGGTGTAACACATTTTGCAATACCATGTATTTATCAGATGTTCAACAGTTAGCTGTATTTCAAAGAAAACAAGTAGGCCATATTAGGGTAGGGGATTATATGGAGCATGGGACAAGACAAATGTTCTGGCATTGCAGTTTTGCTTTGGTCTCTAGACGTGCACATTTTAGATTCATTGATAATATATGCAGGTAGAATTCTGCTGCTTGAGTGTACAGTTTGAAGGGAAATAATAAGGTTACTAGCAATTTATGTTACTGTTGATAGTAAGGCTAGATCAGATCATTTTACAAAATAAATATTTTCTAACTTGAGTGTCAGTTTACCTATTGTGCTAGTGGGGGACTAATTGTGACATGAAAACATTGCATTACGGTCTGTAGGGATGTTAGACTGTTCTGTCTGGTGGGTTTTAGTTTAGTACTCAGTAAATCTCAATACGCCATGGACTTACTTGGCTTTGGCTTGCTGAGATGTGTTTTAATCTAAGTATCAAAAAGGGAATTAATTCTCAACAATTAAGTCTCTAAAATGACTGAGATTATGATTAGCACCAACATGGAGATACACCCTTTTGTTGTTTCATGGTTATTCCTGCTTAACAGCACCATTGAGTATGGTAACTGGGTAGCTGTATGCAGGAGTTACCTGATGTGGACCCCTTAGTGTGTGTATTTTTCTTAAAGAAGATACATCATAGATTTATAATAATATTATTATAGGCAAAATCAGAGCAAGTGATATTCAAATGGCCATTGATTCCCTTAATCATAATATTATTTAGAATATTTTGAGAGCTTACAGTTTTATGACAACATTTTGCCAATTGATAAAAAGAAGTTTATGAAGCTTCTATGGTTAGACCACTGATAAATGGCTGGATAGCATACCGCTCAACCTGGATACATCAAAAATCTGAACAAAGGCTCATAAAAATAGGTACAAATCTGTTCACTGATTAACATAAAATGTGCATGCATAATTATGCAACCCCACCCACTCCAGTGGAATTGTGGGACACCAACTTTCAAATGCAAACTGAAGAACAGACAACCAAAATATGGCCCCAGACCCTGTAGTAAATGGAAACCATTTTTTTTAAATGATTTTCACTGGGGAAAGGAGAATATGATGAACCTTAGGATGTTGTTTTTGTTGACTTGCAGTATGTGGGTTTTGTGTTAAAAGTAGGGCATTTAGTGGTAGGCAATATTCTAATTTTAGCAAAAGAATATTATAGTTTGCTAGGACCTCCAAAAGTTATTCTGATCAGTGGCATAGCTTGAGTTTGTGCTTCCCGGGGCTGTCTTTGAGCTTGCCGGCCTTTCTCCCTCACAAAATCGTGCCCCCCCTCCATACACAGCCCAGCCCTCTTCAGCCATTCCAGTGTCCCATTACTTGGCTAGTTTACCCCATTTACCATAAGCACTGTAATGTGAGTACTCCTTTACTTCTGTCGATGATTTGGATTTCATTAAAACTTTTATTTTACATTTTATAGCACAAACGCTAATATACATCTGCTTAAAAAAGCAATACAGTCTCACAATGAAAATAGACTTAGCATTAAAACTTCTTTGCCCTTGAAACTCATATTCATTGAAACAGCATTGAAATCCACATTCAAAGAAAATGCATCTGGCCAGTGGCGAATTAAGATTAGCTTTGGGCTGTTTTCAAATCACAGGCCCTTTGCACATGAAACATGCATGTGGTCTTTTATACACCTTCCTGATTGTACTAAATTACATTCCTTGTATAATACAACACACTTGTTAGAGCGTGTTTTAAATTTATTGTTTTGAACATTTTTCTAGTAAGCAATGAAACAAAATGCATGAACCAATAATGACAAAACTGCCCAGTTCAGAACATTTTCATCATAAAAGTCTACTCAAACTTCGACAATCCACCAGTATCATTAACTATGCACAATCACTGCAGAAGTAAAAGTCATCTAAATAATTCCACATTAAAGAGATCTGTACGATCTGTAAATAATGAAGAGGTTGCTTAATATTTCATTGTTTCCTCTACAAATAAAGTACCTGTTGCCCTTGAGGAATAAATTGCCTATGTTACATTAAAAAAATGATAAGCTAGTAATATTGCAATAGGGAATAAATTGCAAACTGATAACAGATTCATAGTTACTAGGTATCTCCATCAAAGAGGATATTCTCCGGACTGCAGCAACCACCCCCTTTAAAAGTGCAGTACAGTACAGTATCAGCAATCCATCTACATACTGTAGGAGTAGAACCCACATCCTTTTGCATCAAAAGCAAGCATTATACCTGTTGTGCTACTAACAACAAACACAGACTTGGCATAAGTAGCACTAAACATCTCTCTCCCTGAAGAACTATGCAGCACAAAAAATCTGGAAAAGCCAAAATTGTTTGGTGGGGGGGGGGGCAAAGGCCCAAAACCAGGGACACATTTTAAACATTGCTTGTATACTCTTAGAAAATTTGCTAGAATAAAATGTTTTGTGTTGCCATATGCTTCCTCAAATATAGGAAGACTGAAACTTAAATGGCTATCATTATTTAGTGAATTCAGTTCTCACTGATTTGCCATAAAACCACAAATCTTAAGAGGAACAGACCGGAAGTGTGAGCCAAACATTCCAGACATTCTATAAAACTTTGGACAGTTGGGAACTATGGTCAACTCCTTAAATCACAAGTGGTGGAGGTATGGGTAGAGAATTTATGCTCCTGCTTCTTGTACTTAAGATACAGGGTTTGAGTATGGGCAGCTCTTACCACCAGTTGTACCTAACTGGGGCATTTTTTATACACACAAAGTAATGGTAATGCCTGCACACACACATGCACACACACACGCACACACACACACACACACACACACACACACACACACACATACACAAGTAATGGTAATGCCTGTGCATGCACACACACACACACACACACACACACACACACACACACACACACACACACACACACACACACACACACACAGTAATGGTGATGCCTGCAGCCAGTAAAGCACAGTTCTCCTTACACACACACACACAGAGTAAATAAAGCACAGTTCTCCTTAAACACACACAGAGTAAATTTAAAGTAATGGTAATGCCTGCAGCCAGTATCACACATAGAGTAAATTAAAAGTAATGGTACTGCCTGCAGCCAGTAAAGCACAGTTATCCTGCCGTTAAGTAAATGTTTCTCCTGTCATAATGCCTGCAGCCGTTAGTTTAGTATGTAATACAAAGTTCATTAGTTAAACACAGTTTCTCCTGCCATTGTTAAGTAAAGTTTGCATTTTTTTACCTGGAAGATGAGCCAGGGAAGAAAGATGTGCTATGCCTGTGCACTGCCTGAATACAGACCGGTCTGCAGAAGCTGATGTCATCGCACATGCCTTGCATGTGATGATGCCAGGAGTAAAAAAAAAAAAATAGGAAATTCGGAAGTTAAAGGGGCCACTCAGGAATTCATGGCACCCCAGTATTTTGCCCTCAAAACTGGTATTTACTGAGGAGTTTGGTATGGTTGAGAGGTATGCTGGATAGCTAGGCAAATTGAGATAGCTGTTGGGGTAAAACAAGGTTGCCCATTAAGCCTATTTTTATTTAGGCTTGTGATGAATGTTATCATATTAACCATAAGTGAAGATATCTGGAAAGCTAGAAAAGAGATCCTACCTACTTTGAATTCACCCATTGTTTTGTAAGTTAACCAGATTATGTGGTGGTTCAAGTAAAAAAATGGTTGGGTTTGACATGCCTTAGATAGTTTAATATAATTTTTTGGATAATAAGATTCATAATTAATAAAACTAAATCTTATGTTTGGAAAATATACTAAGATATATTATACACATTTTTGCAGTATGTCTATAAAAAATTTGTGCACAGTGTTTGGGAAGGAGCAAGTAATGCTTTATCAATGGAAAGAAAGGCTGGATACATAAAATATTCTCACTACATGGAAAGTATTTCAGTTATATTTTAGAAAAAATATATACATCTTTTACATTCTATTTTTAAGCAAGTTAAATTACTTTTGTAGAGTTTATCTTTCTTTTTATTATATGTGAGACTGCTGAGTTTATATTTTTTTGTAATATGGGGTTCTCGTTTGAACCCTATATGCCGCTATTACTTCCGGGTTAGGTCTGATCAACATGATTGCTTTCTTAAATTCCTTAAGTTATATTGGATTCTTTTTAAGTTGAAATAATAGGCATCTAGTTTACTAAGTCTTATACATTTCTCAGTATTATGGTGCATATGTTACAGATGGGTCTATATCACTTCATCGAAGATGAAATTCTTTGAACCTCCTTTCATCAAACAGTAGTCAGTGATCATTCCCTTCAGCAAATGTTCACATCAGTGGATCTTTTACACAAGGCCTAGAGTTAGTCATCCAAAACTCCAACCATCACACACAATGTAGCATATCAAACCCAACAAGGTGGGTCTGTGCCCCCCCATGCCCCCCTACTTACATATATGCCAACTCCAAGAAGCTCTACAGTGGGAAAATGCAAATTTCCTACTGCTGGTCAACTAAATCCTTTCCCTGTGTAAAACAATCACTGATGTGAATGCTCACTGAAGGGAACATTTGCTGAATAATGTTCGATGAATGGAGGTTTAAGAAATTTCATCATCAACGAAGTAATATATACCCTTTACAGATACTGTTAAAAGGAGTGTATTTTCATTTAAAAGAGAACATGAGATGGTTTGCAAAAGACTTAGCAATTGGAAAATCTCCTTTCCATTGGTATATAACACAAGACAATGTTTTTTATGTTGAAGTAAAGGGAAAATGTCTTTTAATGTATCTAGGAGACAACTGTAATGAGGGATATAGGTGCAGTATACAGGATAGAAAGACAAGGTTTAAACACATATTGGAATGGGAAGATTTCTTATAGAGATCGCCCTTAGTTAAACAAAATGAGTTATAGTCATGACTAGAAAAGAGAGCCTTACTAATACAGTTCTTTGTCATGCTTCGCATATAATATCATATTCATATTTATACATTTAAACCCTTCTCATCTGTATCCATTTTTTAATTTTTTCCAAAATTCTTTAGTATTTTTGTAATCCAAAAACAAGTGTACCTTATTCCAAATGACTTGCCTCAGTGTAAGTGACCAGTTGCACTGAGAGCAGGTTGAGATCAGGTCTTTTGTAATCTTCCCCATGTGTAAGCTGATTGATATATTGATAGTCCTTACACTGAAGTAAATCAGTTACACTGAGAGCAAGTCTTTTGGAATCCATCCCAGTGTTTTGTATTTCTTCTTCACAACAGTCAGATATTTTTTTTGACTCCATCCCCTTATATTTCCTTTCAATAGCAACTTGTCTAATAAAACCTCTTTAAAAATCCTCTGCTTCATAAAACAATTTGAAACCTTTTTCTTCAGTCTTTCATTGCATTTTTTTCATTTTCTTTTAATTACTTCCACATTTGCACCAGAAAAATTCTAAAATCATATTACACCATTCTTTTCTTTTCCCATCAACTTCATTTACTTTTACCTTTCACAGATTCATTTTTTGGTATATTTTTTTTCTTCCATCCTGTCCTTTTTCTCTTCTTTTCCCTGATTTTTCTTCCCACACATTTTAATATTTTTCATGTAGCATCTAAGTGCACCACTGATTTCTTTTTAAATTCAAACACCTTTTTAATTAGAAAATATTCCTCTTCTCACCAGGTTCAGCCTTCAGTCTCAAATAAAGCTAAAAAAAATCTAATGACTCTTTTTCCATTTCAGTGGGAAGCATATATATTCCCCGTATATTTTTTCTGAAATGATAAGTAAAAACTTTTCTACCAAGCAAGCAATTTGTTTTACTTGGCCCAGTATCTCTCTCCAGTGAATTATTATACTTTCATGCTCACCAAATGCCACTCCTAAGACCTTTACTTCTTTTCTTGTGAAATATATTCTATTTGTATCTCACCAAATTCCTTACACTTCATTTTGTTTTACAGGCCAGCTTTTTTTAGCAGCTTTTTAACCCTTATTATAACCTCACTTATCCATCCCTTATTTTTGTTATTAGAACTTAATCATCTGCATATGACACAAAACAGAGTCTACAGGACTGCAAACAGTTTCTCTCAGCATTTAAGCAGATTGAACTCTACAGTTCCCTACAAAACATAGTCCACAGGACTGCAAACAGTTTCTCTCAGCATTTAAGCAGATTGAACTCTACAGTTCCCTACAAAATGGAGTCTACAGGACTGCAAACAGTTTCTCTCAGCATTTAAGCAGAGTAAGTTGCACACAAAAAGCATTTGTTAAGCTTCAACTTACAGTGCTGTGTAATTAAGCAGGTCACCATTTTGGTCAGCCATAGGGCTCTTTTTCTACTTGAGTGTTTGCCTCCTTCCTCTGTAACTTAAGTAAACTGACTCTTACATTAAGAACTATAATACTTACCTTATAGCTTTAGGACACCTTAGGAAACCTTGTGAACTGCAATAGCCCAGCTACATTCCCCTCGCTGCACTCGGGCTCTCTTCCCTCCCCTCCCTGCCCCCAATTCACTCCCACCCCCAGTACCTCTAAATTTATAGTACTATAGCCACTCCCCCACTTTCTAGATCCTATCTGCTTTCATCTGGGATAATTCCTCCCACCCCTATTCTTCTACCTACATTTCAATAGCACCTATTAGCTTTCATCTGGCATTCTCCTATCCCCCTTCCAGTACCTTTACCTCACCACTCTATCTTCTGGTGTTGCATCACCAGGTGAAATAGTTCCTTAACTCATTAGCTGAATCACAGATAACGATATACTCCTCTTTACTACCCCTCTTATTTGCACCATACCTCCTTACCTTGTATGAAAACCAGTTCCTCACGGGATTTCAGGTCCTGAAAGGCCATAGTATCACTCCAGCTGTAAATCCTCCCACCTTCAACCATACTTACAGTACCAGGTCATATCCAGCATCTTGTTCAGTCTATCAACATCTCAACCCCAGGCACATTAGCTCTAGATCCAAACACTATCACAAATTAATAAACACATTCCTGAAGTTCATCAACAAGTATAGACTTAACCTAATACTTGGTGGTGATATTCACCCCAACCCTGGTCCACCCACTTCAGATACGTGCAATCTAAGCTACAAACCTACAATTAATAGGGTAACTAACTCTCTCCTAGCCTGCCATCTCAATATTAGAAGCATTAATAACAAGTTACATGAATTGCATGCACTTCTGGATGTCCACTCCCCTGAGATTTTCTGTTTATCTGAAACCTGGTTAAAACCTAACACTACAGACAATGAAGTGTTACCACCTGGGTACAACATACACAGGCTGGATCGTGCTTCGAGGAAGGGGGTGGGGTAGCTGTACTCTATAAATCTGAGTTGAATGTCACCATAGATGTAATACAACCACCTCAGATTAATAACTTGAAGATTCTTGCCACCAAATTACAACTTAATAAAAATAAATGCATTAACATCATCTGTATGTACATACCCCAGGTAACCATATATCTACACCTGAAGATATCCTGCACTGGCTATCATGTCACTACCCCCAAGAAACCCTACTGCTTGGTGACTTTAACATAGACTGGGGCACCTGTTCCTCAGAATCCCCAACCACCCATATTAACCTGCATGCATTCACACAAATCATATCCACCCCTACCAGGATAGGTAAACCCAACCAAAAAGAAAGCATACTTGACTGAGTACTCATAAACAACTCAGAACAAAGGCAAAAACTGTGCCATGGCTTTCTAAAGAATCTAAACTCAAAATTACCCTTAGAAACAAAGCATGGGCTTTATGGTGTTCTTCTAAAGAGCCCCAAGATCAGATGAAATACAGGCAATCCAGGAACAAAACTAAAAAATCCATTTTACAAGACAAAAAAACAATACTACTGTAATTGACAGACAGTAAATCAAAATAACCCTCAGAAGTTTTGGGCAGGTTTAAATAATCTGCTACATCCTGGCCAAACTTCAACCCCAGTCCCTGCTGCTACTATTGATAAAACCCCTGAAGATGTTTCTGACAGTTTTAACCGATTCTTTACTGAGAGAATTCATGTCCTAGCTAGCCAACTATCTCCTAGCTCCCCTGGTCCTGATAGTAGCACCCCTAGAAACGTACTCGCATTCAGCTTCCAACCAGTCACCACTCACTTATCCGTACCTTGATCAAAAAATTAAAACCCACTACACTTTCTGCTGATCAACTACCTGCTGAGTGCCTACAAAAATCAGCTGATGCTATTGCTTACGTCGTCTCATGACTAATCAATCAAACCATAGTAGAAGCTAAAATTCCCACCATCTGGAAAATATCCTATGTAATCCCACTTCACAAAGGAGGCAGCTCTACTGAATTTTCCAATTATAGGCCAATAGCTATACTCTCTCCACTTGCAAAGATTATGGAAAAATGTATTAATAGACAACTCATGCACCATCTAATCCAGAATCACCTTATGGCAGACACTCAGCATGGCTTCCGTCCTCATCACAGCACTACTTCAGCCCTCCTAGCCTTTACCAACACCATAAACCATAATCGCAAGAATAATTATATATCCTCAGTCCTCTTCTTGGATCTTTCCAAGGCATTCGATATGGTTGATCACCAACTTTTAATCCACACCCTACAAACATTCTGTCTAGATACTAGAGCCCTTCAATGGTTTCAATCCTACCTCAATGGTCAACAGCAGGCTGTCCTCTGGCAGAACAAACTCTCTAACCTTCTACTTAACACCCTTGGAGTACCACAAGGCTCTATACTAGGGCCCTTGCTGTTCTCCATCTTCATTAACGACCTTTATACTGTCATCCCAAAAGTCAGCTGTATCCAATATGCTGATGACTCTACTCTGATTTGCTCGGCCACATCTCCAATAGAGTTATGGTTAGCTACCCAGACCACCTTTAATACAATAGAAAACTGGCTTTCTGAACATTGTCTGATCCTAAATCCCAAAAAAGCTAAAATGCTGTTATTTTCACCAACACATAGGTCTACCGCTTTCACCTTTACCATAAATTCAAATGATGGCACAATAATCTCCCCTGACCCCTCTACAAAACTATTAGGTGTCATCATAGATAATAATCTAAAATTTGACCTACATGTTAACCAAACTATCAAAACCATCAATAAAAAACTAGGATCACTTCACAGAATAAAAGCCTTCCTAACCCCTCCAGCTAAAATTGCCATAGCTCGCTCTCATCTTCTTTCAACTCTTCTGTATGCATCCCCTCTACTCTCAAATTTAAACAAGACTGTCCTTAACAAACTCTTAATTTGCTACAACCACATTGCCAGGTTTGCCACTGGGCTGCCATTTAGGACACATCATTGCATCAATCTAAACCAGCTTGGGTGGCTTGAACTACCCAGCCTAATACAGTATAACCAACTGATTATGGCCTATTAAATCCTCTATAATCTGGACAATACTCCTGCACTTAAAAATATTATCACCCCCTATAACAATCCTAGACTGCTTCGATCCTCTAACAAACTACTAATTCAGACTAGCAAAATTAATAACACAGCCAGTGACTCTCTCTTTGCAAACTCTGTAAGTAGATCCTGGAACTTTCTTCCAGCTGATATTACCTTACTTTCCACCTTAGGTCAATTTAAAACTAGACTCAAACAACATCTGTCACTTAACTGGCGATGTCACTGTATCAAGCCTGGCTAACTCTCTCTAGAATATGTAAAAATCTGTTAACCATCTTACTGTGTAATTTAATTTAATCCTGATTTATGCTCGGGATTAACTCTAACCTGTGGAACTTGTTTAATTTGCTTACTTATGTTTGTGTCTTTCGGGTTTTCCCGGTTGGGGGTCGCCACAGCGGAACTCCGGTCCGCTAATGATTGGTAGTGGATTTTTACATACCAGGTTACCAGCCCTGATGCACAACCTTCAACGAAGGCACGCTCATTCATGCATGCCTCCACACAGGAGATGCTTTAGCTGAGAATCAAACGGGACAACGTCTTGCTGAAAATAGTCTGTTTGTAATATGTAATGCTGGTATTATGTAATGCTGTATCTGCTTACCCTTGGAGCTTTTCTCCCTGGGCCTCCGCTGAAAATGGGCATGCATCCAGTCGGACTATCCCAGTCAACAAATGTAAAATAAAATAAAAATAAAATAAAATATGTCATATATAGTAGTAATGTAACATTTCCTTCAGTCTCACATTTTGCCTTCTTGATTTCATACATGCATGTCTATTCTACTACTAGTATATTCATTACTAATACAAATAAGCACATACTCATTGGGCATCCCTGTTTTACTCATCTGTTAATACTTAATTATTTCCCATCCATCCATTTATCATAATTTGCACCCATGAATTTTCATAACATTTCTTTATTACATGTTTTCTGCTAGGACGTATGCCTCTAAAATCTGCTACATTGCTTTATGGCCCACTTTGTCAGATACTGTAGCTGCATCTCGTGCTATCACACGCTATCAGTTTTGCTTCTTTATTTTCTTTCAGTATAATCTCTACTTCTTTCACTATAATTAACATTTGATTCACCATTCTTCCTTTTGTACCATAAATACCTTCTCCTGCTACATTATCCAATACTTTCTCATTCCTTTTTTGTAGTATTTTCATAAATATTTTATAGTCAGTATCCCCTAGTGTTATGGGCCTCCAATTTTTAAATCTTTTCTTTCATCCTTTTTCCATATAAATGTTATCACTCCATTACATGTATCTTCTTCCATTATACCTTTCTTTATCCATTCATTTAATATATTAAAACACTTATCTTTCATCTTTATTCATTTCCTTACAATACACATAACTTATATAATCAAATTCTGTTGCTGATTCATTTTTACTTTCTTTTATCACATTCTCTATTTCTTCTGTTGTTGTATCATTTTCTAAAAGATCCTTACTTTTTCAGATATTTTTTCACTTTCCATTCTTCTTGCCCAACTATTCCCTTTTTCCATATATTTTCTGTACAAAACTTTTTGCCATCTTCATAATATCTTCTCGTTTGTATTTTATATCTCCTTTCCCATCTACGGGACCATCCATCCTTCCTTCTTTCATTTTTACTTAATTTCCAAAATAAGCAGAAACCTTCCCTTGATTTTTTTCAGAAAGAAAACTTTGCCTATGTAACATCATTTTTACTTCTTCTCTATTTTTACACATCGTTTTCTGTTTCCCTTATTTTAGCACTTCCTTTTTCTATTTCTTTCTCATAATTCCATAACTTTTTTTAATGTTTCATTTTATGTCTTTTTTAATTCTTCTTTCCACTTCTAAATATAATTTTGTACTTCTGCTTAGATACTTCCTACCACTGTATCCAATTCTTATAAACTGGTCCCATTGTCATATGATATTTCCATAATATTTCTTTCTCTCTTATCATTTCTTCCAGCTTTTTAAACTCTGCAGTTAATATATTTACCCTTTTCCCTCCTTTATTATTTCAGTGTCCCCTGTTCTAGCAGATACTGCTCTATGATCTGAAACGTCTGCCATCTGTACCCCATCCTTTTATTTCTTTCATATCTTTACAATAAATTATATAATCAATTTCAGTTTTAAAAAGTTCCCTATTATATGTCCATTCTGTAGCTTTTCCTACTTTTAAATCACCACATTTTATTAAATCCCTTAACATCTCAATATTATGTGCTATTTTTGCCTTTTCTTTCCTAAGGTTACAGTTAAAATTTCTGAACGTCAGTATTGGCATACTTACTAACACATTTTTTTTTATTTCTTCAAACAACTGTTTCTCCATGTTATATTAGTATATACATAAATCACTATTAATCTAATGCATTTTTGTCTCATTCTAATATCATATATCACCAACTTCTGTATCTAAAATTCTAATTTTTTCATTTTTTATAAGAATTTCAGAACATGCCTCATTTCCTACCATCCAAACAATATGGCTCCTCCATACCAACCTGTATTATTTTCTTCTGTTCTTCTTTATTACATTTGGTAGCTAACAAGCAAAAAACATCCATTTTTAGTTTTGTACACCACTCCACCACCACCAGATCTCTTATATCATTTGCATCATTCTCATTGCTATTCACATTTTATGGTAAAACGTGTGTTTTACTTTTGGATCTTATTTTTCCTTTCCTTCTCCTCTTATTGATTTTTCACTATCTTGTTCTTCTCCTCTCCCAGTCTTCCTCTTCATGTTCTACAATTCCTAATCTGTTCTCTTCCACTGTATTAATAACCTCACTTTGAAATAGTTCTTGTCTAAGTACCTCTACATTGTTTAACCTTTATTCAGTATCCCCCTCTCCATACCACTTTCTCTTTCAATATCTTCTGCAATAATATTTTTTTTACAATTTGTCTTGCTTCCAAGCTTTCTTCATCTGTTCTTTAGTCGTCTAATATAGGACAGTTAAACCAGAAATGTCCAAATTCTTTACATTTTCTACAAAAAGGCTTACAGTTTTACATTGCTCATACCTTTGTTTCTCAGATCCCCACAGAAATAATATGCTTTGGGTCAACCCCTCTACCTAACAAATCCTGTCTTACCATTCACAATTATTGTATTTGAAGTATGTTGAATTTTCCCATGCTTAACACCCATTGTCACCCACACTTACTACCCATACTCTGCATTTCTTTCATCACACACACACATATTGATATATATATATATATATATATATATATATATATATATCTATATATATATATATATATATATATATATATATATATATATATATATGACCAACAAATCTCCAGCACTCCATATCAAAGTAAAAATAAAAATAAACAGCCGCTGTAAAGAGAAGTTTTATTCAAGCACAGCCTGCATCAAGTAACACAGACCGGTGACCAGTTTCACCTTAAGAATCATCAGTGTGTAGTTTGAAAGGCAGAAACCCGGATTTAAATACAAAGCAAACAACAACCAGCAGCAGATATTTAAAGGTGCAGACACTTAATGGTGAACACTATTCCCCCAAATTTTGCAATACCTACATTAATAAACATGTAGATGTATAACTAAACACATACATGCTCCCCCAAACCTGATCCAAATTGTTCAAATTAAACTTAATACACAATACCATGAAAAACCAAACTTATACCAAACCAACAAAACCTGTATACATTGGAATACACAAACCTGTATACAAAATATAAACACATATCACTATATAAAAAATAAATTCCCAACAAGTATATAGCAAAATATGCATGAGTAAATACACATGTAAATAAATACATGTATATACATATATACTCTAAATATTATAGTAAGTGTTACTACAGCATTGCATATTTTGTTTTATTAATAGTGTGTTCAGTCTGTTCTAGACTACCCACACTCTCCATTACATCACTTTACTGCAGAAACCTGTTTAACAATTATAACAAATACGATATGTGTCTGTTAACATGTTTGGTATTCTGTTATAAATATAACAACTACAACTTTAACTGGAAATATATATAAAAATATATATGAAAAAATCCAAACACCTGACCTATAAACCTAAAGTCTGTAGGTCAGGTGTTTGGATTTTTTCATATATTTATGGTTGTCTTCTCTGTGGCTGTTAAGAAACTGAAACTGTTTGTCTCCTCTCAGTTCCTTCTTCCATTTTTCCTTGCCTTGCTGCATTTGCATAATTTCTTCTTTTTAGTAATAAAAAATCATGTTGTAGAGGTAAAACCCTGCAAACTGGCTACCAGCCAAGAATACCTCTCTTGTTTTTCTTTCACCAGCAGTTGCTTGTCTTTTTAATATCTCAGCTTATTCTTTCTGTAACACTCTCTGCATCATGTTACTACATTTATCTTCTTCTCCTTCCTTTGTCTCTGCCTGGTTCATCAAATTTATCATCATGTGTGTCTTTAATCCTTCATTTTCCAGCCTCTGTAACAGTCATTTCATCTCCTTCTCATTCCTTCCGTAAGTTTTCTTCTGTTGCTTTCTCCAGCTCTGCTTAACTCTCCTCCATCATGGAATTATTTGAACTGTATTAGCAACTTACCAGTACCACCTAGCAGCTCCAGAGTGAACTTCACTTCCTCTCCTCCAAAGAGTAATATAAATATACTATCCTAGGCAAATTCTCCCAGTAGTATAAATATCCATGAAAAGTGGCTACTAGCTTGCCCTATTAACAACTGAATTTCCTTCAGTGTAGGCAAGCATGTTGCCACGCAAACACAGACATAATCTGCCTCCACAGACTGATGCTGCAGAGATTCTACTAATGGGAGTTTGCACAGCATCACTTTGCCTCATTAATTTATTATGATATTGAGCACGAATATGCTATGATGTCTAACATCTGTGATTTCTTTATAAATCATAGTCATACATCACATTGCTGCATGGTGCAGCTTTGAACCTCTATTTTCAAAAATATGCAGAGCATAGCCTTTTATGCTGGTGTTCACTTCTGTTTTAAGTTGCATTGCTGTGCAATACAGCACTTTATAACAGTTGATGGGCTTTGGATAGGTGCTGCTGAATTGAACACAGGACTGCAGTGTACACTGTTGTGTACAAGGTGATCCTATCCACAATTTCTGAATACAATCAGATTTCTGTACACTGCCATTAGAGACTCCAATACAAGTATGTAAAATGAAATATAGAACAGAAACATATTAGTCATACTGTCCAAAGGGTTACTGTACACCCTGGTTATGAACACCAGGGCCAATTTATTTACTTGATTTCTTTGATACTACAGCAACAATTTATTTACTTGATTTCTTTGATACTACAGCAACAATCTTTCTTCATATGTTCTTTATCATTCCATACTATGCAATCAACTATTACACTCACCTTCAATCAAGTATGGCTCCTAAAATCAACTTTTGGTACCTTCCTTTATATTTAGTCTCTGTATATCTCCCACTATCCTTATCTCATTTGAAAGCTACTTGAGAAGCTTACTTCCTCCATCTTATCCCCCAAGTTTTATTTCCTCTACCTTATCTCTCAAGCTTCCTTACTCATACTTCCTGAATTCTCACTTCCTGTACCACCAACAAATGTGGTCCCCACAAATCGCAGTGCCCCTCTTATCTGTAATACCTAATCCATACCCTTTTTCCTGTCACCTCACGAAAGCTTCTGATTCTCTCAGAATATAGAAGACTGGCTGACTTATGCAAAGGAACATTTGCACCACATCTACTGTTCACTTATCACTACTGCTAGACAGCTACCAACTTCTTGACTCCTCAACCAGGTCTGACAAACATGAACAGGTAATCTTAACTCTGTTAAACAATGCCATTCTGTCTGCAACCTCCAAACTGTTGGAATAAGTGAAATAGTTTTAAAAAATTGCATCTCATATTAGGAGCATCAGTAAACAATAAAACCAAATAGTTTGGCATTTATCAAGCTATATTTCCTAATGTCAATGTTAGTACTGTAAATACAGCTAAAAAACATATCAGCCTTACAGGCGAAAGTATCTTGACAGGTCACATGAAGGAGTGAGATGGTAACAGTGTTTTATTTGTATTTATTCTTTGTAGACCAGAATAGTCTCATTAAGCTAGTTGCCTCTTCAGGGGAGAACTGAGGTGGTATTTCTATTACAAGGGAAATTTTGCCAGGAGCTTGAGGAACTTTCACTACTCTTTTGGATAGATACTATGGGATCTTTTACATCCACATGAACTACCACCATTTCGAGCAGATGGGATCTCAGTTCTGAACATGTCATCTGAAGGGTGATACACTCAGGAGTGCAGACCCCCCCCCCATGCTAAACTGCACTGCAGTGTTAACACTCCAGTCTCCAGTTATATGATGTAGGAATAGAACCTACAGCCTTCTGATCTTCCAGCAGCAAATGTGATTCTCTAAAGAAAGCCTAAATTGAACCTTGTATAACAGAACAAATCCTCTGCGATAATATGGAATTATTCAGTATCTCCAACTCTTCAGGAACACTTAAATCACAAATCTTTCAGAATGGTAGGTATTTATATTATCCCCCAAAAATCCATTACTGCACTCAAACTTATCCTGAAATGGCTATTCCATGACACTAACTCTGAAGCCATATGTACAACTGGGGAGCACTACACCTGACTATGCTGCTTATAATCATATCACAGAACTTTGCAGAAAAATTAGGACAGGTAGCTTACATCCTTCTAAGCTGGAAATTGCTGATTGAAGTCCCAGTGTCTGTTATTCTAAAAGCGTATTAGTTCTGGCTTAAGCACTTGGGCTTCAGGCCAGTTATTCTACATTAAGAGGGTTTGTGGTCTGCATTCTTGTGGGAGGAGAGACTGGATTCTGTTCTTCTGAACTGGGAATGTTTGGTCACAGGCTTATTGTGCCTGCTTATTTGAACTGCTTCTGAAATTGGTGTGCCTTGTTGCTGTAGCATAGACCAGATTCAGGCCTGCTGAATCTAGCTTTGTTTGTATAACTTGAGTACTGATCCAGGCCATCTTTTTTTGGAGAAGGTTCCCCTGCACCCTAGTAGCAGGAGTGTGCAATTAGAACTTGTCTGATTGAAGACTGCTGGAACAGGGCTCAGTTTTGAGCTTTTTTCTGGTTAATTGGGTAACTTGTTTCAGTTTGTTTTCTATTGTTTGTGCTGCGGTAGCATTGCCGCCTCACAGTAAGACGCTGTCCGGTTTGATTCTCAGCTAGATCATCTTCTGCGTGGAGACATGCGTGAATGGGCGCACCTTCATTGAAGGGTGTGCATCAGGGCTGGTAACTCGGCATGTAAAAATCAACTACCAATCATTAGCGGACCGGAGTTCCTCTGTGGTGACCCCTAACTGGGAAAAGCCGAAAGAAGACTACTAGAAGACTCTATATATATATTGCACTTTATTCATCTGCTTTTACTGTATTTGTGTTTCTTCCTACTTTATTACTAGGGGCATTGACTAGAACTCTAATCTGCGATATATAACAATAAGTATCCTTCTCTGTGCATTTAAAGTGTTTTTTTGATTGTATCTGCTTTATTTTCTGAAAAAATATATACTTGTTTCCCACCTTTCTAAGCTAGTATAGTCCAGTTTTCAGGTCAGTGCTGAATTCAGGCCTGTGTTACAAATCACTGCGTTTGCCCATACCTTACTTGGATAGAAGGAAGTTTCTCTGTTCACCTGTGAGAGAGGGGAGCTTTGAACAGCCTATCTGTCCCTGGAAGAGTGGTTTCAGCCCAGAAATTAGTAGTTTATTGGCCATTTTGAGCTAATTTCTATCTCTTTCATTTCCCTGCTATAAATACTGCATTTGCCCAGTTTTGTGTGCCGGGCAGCGCCGGTTATCTAGGGTAAAACTATTCCCAGCTCCACAAAGTCTCCTCTTCAATTTTTCCCTTGGAACTAGACAAACTTTAACTTAAGCACTCAAGCCATTCATTTCTCAGCCCGGCACTTGCTTGAAACTTATAGCAAGCACTTATAAACTCTAGCACTAGACCCTCCTGTACTGTACAGAAGGACAAGGGTCTCTATTCGACCTTACCAGCCATCCAGTAAAACAGTTCACTGTACCTATCCAGGCATGTCCAAAGGACAGTTTCAGGTGAACTCTCCAGTCCAACTGGTTAATCTGGGCATTTTGAGACAATGCTACAACTGCCTCATGTACACGACAACCCCCTCCTCCTACCACCAAACACTAATACATGTGAGAGATGCAATTATACAGCCAAACTGGAGGCTTAGCTCTCTCAAACCAAGACTGGATCAGAAAGACAAGAGGAGAAGGGAAATACTTGCATCACCAGTCTCACATAGACCCATTAAACCAGTACTGGCAAAAAACACACATAAATACATGAAAACATGCTCGGAGGCTCTAAATAAAAATCTGCAAAACCAACAGAGACCTCCAGAGCAAACATTCAAGCAACCTCCACCCCCCAACACAAACCATGAAACACATACTTCACAAAACCAGTGTGCCATGCAATTACAGCCCTTAAGGCAAAATAACATACCCAACATACTAGTAATAGGTGACTCTATAGTCAGACACACTGATGTCCCACTCACTAGGCTGAATAAGGAGATGGTTACTGTTATCTGCCTGTCGGGTGCCAGGATCCTCCACATAACACAATCACTCAGGTCACTCCAGAGCAAGTACAAATATGACTCTGTCATTGTCCATGTTGGTGTGAATGACCTGAGCCGAACCTCCCTGGACTACATGAAAAGAGACATGGAGGAGCTCTCTGATCATGTAGCCGAGGCCTGTATGACCCTGACCCTGAGTAGCATCCTGCCCTCACCAAGAATGATACCATGGTATGAAGAAAAAATTCTCGATTTCAACAATTGGCTAAGTTTCTGGTGTCATTCAAAGGGGATCCAGTGTCTGTCCACCTGGGATGACATGCTCGACAAGCCACACTGCTTCGCTATAGATGGCTTGCACCTGTCACCCTTAGGCTTTCGAATACTGGCCAAGGCTCTTGCCACCCCCATAGTGCCTTTTTTAGGCAAGGCTCAAAATACAAAACCACCACCGTAAATAGCACAAGTAACAAAAAACTGAGGGTAATGCTACTCAATGCCAGAAGTATAAACCTCAAAATGCACACACTCGATGCACTCCTCGGTATGGATTAAATCCATATATGTGCAGTAACAGAAACCTGGTTTAAGGCTCCAGAGAGCACCCCAGCACTACCAGGCTACGACTCATACCATATATTTTGGCCACAGGACACAAACCGAAATACAAAAGGCGGGGGCATATCCATATTCATCAAGGATACCCACACCTCCAGGTCAGTGGCACAGCACGATGCTTCAGAGATCATCCATATGCAACTAGCAACGGGCAAAACTGCAATTCAAATTGTAGCTTGCTACAGATCACCCACCATGTCCCAGGACCCCCATTCCACATTTCTGGAAAACACTGGGAAACATAAAGGTCCTACCAAACACCCTAATATTGGGTGATTTCAATTACCCAAACATTAACTGGGAGAACTACACAAGTACTAACTCCCTTGCCCAACATTTTCTAGAATTTATAAACTCAAACACCCTAGTTCAACTGGTCAACACTCCCACCAGCGGTGACAACATATTGGACCTGGTCATCACCAACATGGGCGATCAGTGTTCCACATCGGAGATCAACCCCTCGTTGGTTAGATCTGACCATAAACAAATCACTTTGGATATCCACATTCCGCCCCACCCCCAGACAAAGAAGTCACTGTGAAAAACTTTTCAAAAGCAAACTTCACGTTACATAAGACCAATGTGGAAACATTCAAAGCCCCCATGCTGAAGGACAACGATGTCCAAGCTGCAAAATCCTTTACTAATGCATTCTACGGGCACCTACAAGAATGCATGGATCATGCCATCCCAAGCAAAACCAAGACTCACTCCTCCAAGAAAAGGAAACCAGTCCGGTGGACTCCTGCCATAAATAAGCTATACAATAGAAGGAGGAAACTAGTACAGAAAAGAGTAAAATCCCAAGAAGGGAAGACATCCCTGATCAGTATCAGAAAGAAACTACGATCCCTCATAAAATTATCCAAGGCGAGTAATGAAAGAAAAATTGCCAAGGACTCCAAAGATAACCACAAGGTATTCTTTAGCTATGCCAAGGATCTAAGTGGCAATGCTCATATCTGCTTGGAGTTAGTGAAGAATGGCACAAAATACACTGAAGCGAATGATATCGCCAACATCCTGGCAGACAGGTTCAGCACAAACTTCACCCCCCCCCTCTCACCCCCAAAAGGGCCCATAATCATACCAGAAAAATGTAGAGTCCCTGAAATCACAGACACTCAGGTTAAAACAGCCCTCTCCAAAGCCAAAACGCAGCATCAATGGGACCAGACAGTGTCCCAGGCTGCATCCTACATGAGCTCAAAGACGAACTAAACCTTCACCGAAACACACTGTTCAAACTCAGCCTGTCCACAGGCAACATACTTATAATAGAGAGGCACACAGTAACAGTTATTCTTCCCAGCAAAGGTGGAGCCACAACAGATCCTGGGAACTATCGCCCTATAAGCCTGACTAGCTTGGTCTGCAAGGCTATGGAGTGCATCATCATGGAACTCATTAACAGAGACAATGGGAACCTCCAAACACTGGACCCTACCCAGTTCGGCTTTGTTAGGGGCAGATCATGCCTCCTAAACCTTGTGGACTTCTTTGAGACAGTTAACAAGGCTATAGACGAGGGAAAGGTGGTGCATACAGCCTATCTAGACCTCACTAAGGCCTTCAACACCATTCCCCATTCTGGTATTATAGACAAGCTCACCAGCCTGAACATAAACCCCTACGTCACAAGATGGGTTGTCAACTGGCTCATGGACAGAACCCATGTGGTGAGAGTTGCAGGAACTAGGTCTGACTCTAAAGCAGTTACAAGTGGTGTACCCCTGGGCTCAGTCCTAGGACCCCCTCCTGTTCGGCATATACTTCTCAGAGGTACAGACAAACACAGGAGGACTACGGCTGACCATTTTCGAAGACGACTGCAAATTAGGGGCTATAATTGACTCTCCGGCTGACACAGACATCCTCCAAAAGGGTCTCACTGAGATGGATACCTGGTGTCAAAATCATGGCCTCAAGCTAAATGCCAAAAAGTGCATAGTCATCCCCTTTGGAAAAAACAAAATACCCACAAACTACCACATAGGTGGTAGTCCCCTAAATACGGAAAACGTGATAAGTGATCTGGGGACCCAAGAAGATAGCATTCTCACCTTTGACAATCCCATTGCCAAAGTGGTTAGAAAACATTTATACTGCCAATGAGTTACAATACTGAGCATGGTCTGTCTCATATGCTGGGCTTTATTTTTTGGTTGCAAGAGTTACAAAGGAGAAAAAAGATTGTTACATACCTTTCCTTTTTTTTCTAAATTGTGCAACCACAGACTATTTTGATTTGAGGATATATGGACAGATTCCTCACATAAGGGGGCTCAAAGATGTAAAACAACATTATTCATGAATATTTAATGATATTTTTAGAAAGTTAGCTGCTTCAGAGTATGATTATGTAAAGAAGCAAATGCTTAATTACAATTATTTGCATGTCACTTAAGCAAGATGCAATAAATCGTACCAAATTCATGTAGGTGGTATAAACTTTGTCAAGTTTCATCTTACTTTATAAAGTCCCATGTGATAGACTGCCAAACCGATTTGATCTCTTTATCTCTTTACCAACTAGGACCAACAAAACTACCAAAAAAAAAAAGGAAGCAAACTTGAATGAACTCAAGTTTCTAAGACAGAATGGTAGTGAGCAGAGAAGATTTTGCTTGTCCAGCTTCCTTACCTAGTTAGAAACTCCAAGGTTTCAGTAGATACAGTGCAGTAGGAGGTCATGAATTTTATTTGATAATTTGATAGGTCCCTAATAGATAAATCTATTTTAGAATACATTTCCAGTTTTGTGACCTTTCATACATCTCTGAGGGACTGTTTACAACTTTTGTACTAGATCACAAACATGCTGCCAAGAAGATGTCACCGATCTGAATCTTTAGACTTCATTTTGAACAAAACTCAAGCAATCAGTGTCTTAGTGTACCAAATGATCTACTCTTTATTGTTTGGAAGGACATAAGGAGAACCCACATACAGAAAACGTATGAAAAAAAAATCATGGTCAGTTAGGAGATAGGTAACAGGTTAAAATTTAAAACCTGTGGTAACAGGAGAGCAGAAATACTACAGTAATCAGTTCTGCTGTATTTTAGGCTCATTGAGGAAGTCACCCCCTTCCTTGAATATTGACCATGTACCATCCCTCACAATCTGATTGAGTCTAACATGTCCTTTTTCCTTTGGAACACAGAAACCCTCCAGGGTGTCAAGCAACCCTTCCTATCAATATACATATATATATATATATATATATATATATATATATATATATATATATATATATATATATATATGGCTATATAGACTCACCTGCTGATTCATTCATTACCACAAAAACTCATTACCACTAAAAAATGTGAAGCAAGAAAAATACAGGTGAGTTTCTGCTAAGCCTGTAAATTGTCCCTGGGCTTATGAGCTTTGTAGGTTGAGGGCCTTGGTCAGGACCTTCTTACCTCCTCATCTTGTCTAGACCATACAAACTATAGTCTGACATAAATTGCTACCCCCTTTTAAAGGATGAAGTGAGACCTTACAAGGTGTCTGTGCTTTTCAGAAACTTTTAATTCCTACAATTTAGTGCTATATAACTGGCAGGATTTCAAAAAAACATAATGAAGCATTTTTTTTATTCATGAAGTCGACAGTGACAATACAAGAACTTGCAGAAAATAATACAACTTGAAGTGAAGCACTGAAGAAAATCAAATGTGCATGTTAAAAATGATAAAGATGCACTTAATAGACAGATGGGTGAGTCAGATGTAAAAGAATACAACAAAACTTGTAGTTAACCAAATAAGAATGGACTAACCTGTGGGATGCTGCCTTAACAGCGTGAGTGAGTAAGCAACTGCCTTCTTTGAATCCTCTCTGAGAAGGTAAGACCCAATACTAGTGCTAGTTGTATCTCTTATACCCAAGCATGTAAAACAAAATAATTAATTATGGGATGGACACATCTTTTTGTTATGTCTTTTGGATTGCTGCAGATAATCAGTCATCATCTATTGATCACAGAGATGTACACCTGATTATCATGGAGATGGGTGATCATTAAACAGGTGACCACTCTAGTAACTGTGTTTTATCTGCCCAGGTTTTAATATCTCCTCTGTGTTACTTAGTGGTTTGTTTTTGCTCCAATGTTTCATCTAATGACTTATTAGTATGCACTGCTAAATGATCTATTTTGCCCTTAATATCACTATAAGTTGAGTTGTCACTTGATGAATTTCGCTCATGGGATGGAATTATCCTGTCCCATATTAGAATCCATCAACAAAGTCCTGATTTTTTATTTTGTATAATAAAAGCTCAAATAAACTAAATAGTGCATGTCTCTACTTATTACATCTCAGATAAGTCATAAAAAGAAATGGCCATCTTAGGGAAGCAATTAAGTGTCCTTTCTGTTGTTAGTGATAAACTGGAGCTCCTAGACTAAACATCCAAAATGGTCAGTGGTGGATCTGTCCCTTAGACCTTAGGTCATATTACCCAGTCAGTCTAAACTGCTGGTCATCAACTGTATTTATGATCTGTATGTAGCTACATTGATTTTACTGTCACTCCACAATCATGTATACAATAAAATACAAGTTACAATAGAGAGTCGATTATCTGAACTAATTGGGACCAAGGGTAGTTTGGATAATCAAATGGTTTGGATAATCAAACATATAATTGAACCGGATAAAAATCTTGTTTTTTCTGTATGCAGGAATACAGTTTTCAACAATTCAGTGATTCCAATGGACAATAAAGAATATTTTCCACACACGAGCAGGCTACAAGCTCAAAAAACATACTCAAGCAAATACATATAATGTTTATATATTCAGACTTTATGATTTTTCATACTTAAAAACTTTGGAAGGCTGCTTCTAATAATTGATGTTTCAGATAATCAACTCTCCACTGTAGTCTGATATGGTGTCCCCATCTACATTTCAGCTGACAACATAATTCAATGTCAGGATTACTTGTAGTTCAAACAATCAGAATATGAGGATAATGCTTTCACCACTATATCTGTACTGAATAATCCCTACATAATAAAGCTACCATTCATAACTGGCAGTAGCAAAAGAGGCATCTTAAGCAATAACATATACCATATGATGAAGATGCAGAGTAACAAAGGCTGAAGTCAGTGATTGCATAGTAGAAACAATGCAGGAGAATATATCTGAGGTGAAAGATACATTCCAATTATAACTGCATAAATGTAAAATTATCCTGCAATCTTTTTCCACATACAAAAGGAGTAGAAGTTGTTGTTTTGACAATGAGTTTCTCAGTACTATTGGAGTGTGAACAGGCCTTCTGATTAACAGACATTTCTGCAGGAAGTATCTGCTCTTCTTGAGGTGCAGCAGCCTCAGGGTCATCTAGATTTTTTTGACCTCCTCCCCATGCCTGCTGACTATCTAGTCAACCACTGCAACTTTCTGTCCATTCTTCCAATTCATTCATTACCCAGATAGGAGTTAATTGCAACATGACCATCATACAGGTAGGTACCAAAGGATTTTGCTATGCTTGCTAGCCATCCACCCTGCCTGTCACATAAGTGGTCCAGGAGTGTTGATGCAATAGGTGCAACACAGGGCTGTTACACACCTCTGCGAGCAGTGAAATCCTTTATACAATCCCCTACCCCCCTGCTCTTTTGAATTGGCAGTTTCTACAAGGTCCACAGTATTCTCTGGGCATGCATTAACAGATGAAATTTCCTTCAAACAAGTATACCTTATCACTTTATTGCCCATTAACTGTAGCCAGGTGTGCTGGGTATTAGCAATGTCTCTATCTGCCTATACCATGCAGTAAGCTACAGAGTCCCTCAAGCCCTCAACGCTACAGAGCCCCTCAGAACTGAACATATTAGAAATGATGGAAAAGAAGATAAGGCCCACCATATGGGGGTTCTCAACCACACACACACACACACACACACACACACACACACACACACACACACACAAGCAGAAAAGCGCATTTTTGTATTTCACTACAAACTTTTGGAGTTCACATATATGTAGAATTAAAAAAAATAGATCTTGCTGCCATGACATTGAATCTGTAAAATGTCATCCTGACATAAACTGAACTGAATTCGATTAAAGAACTTAAGACAGAATCACTGGAGCTTATATTCATCTTATGCATAAACTGGACCTATTGTGATTTCTTAACTTAAGTGTCCATTGTAAAAAGTAAGTAACTGGGGTTTTGTTTCTCTATAGGGCAGGGAATTATTCTGACGTTTTGAGCTAGTGCAATTTTAATTCAGCTGAACTATAACGCAGAAATCCCTCTTATATATTAAACTAATTATAGAAAATTGAGTGCAACTCTTAGAATTATTTGAATGAATAGTGAGTGCTAATGATTTCAGAATGAGCTGTAACTGCTGCGTGAGTTTATACTTAAAATGCCACAGACACGACTCATAGTAAATTAAACTGCAGCTTCGATCATGGTGTAACAGGAAAAAGTTACAATTGGTCTTGAAATACATATATTTCCATTGCAGTTGTAATCATAAGAATACGCTACTAGCCTTGATACAAAGTACGTGAAATGCTTACTGTAGTTACTACAATCTTAGGAGCATCAGTAAAGGATGACAGAGCAAATAAATGTAATACATTGCATCTGATGCAGATGAGATGAAATCATCTGCCTATTATTTGAGCATAAGCTTCCATTTAAAGTGACACAACTGTGGTATGAGACGAGATGATGAAAAACATGCTACATCGTTCCAAACCTCCACTGCGGCTTTATTTGTGTTCCAGCTCCTGTATGTCCAGATGGCAGGCAGTATTTTTGAGCAAAATACCACAAATATGAAACAGATTTCTGGCTCCCTTCAAGCAAGAAATCAGGCTCTGAAGGCAATTTAATATATTGCTAGAAATATGTGTCATTATATCCGAAGCAGATTTCAAACCAATGAGGGTTTTATTCCAAAAATTACAGAAAAAATCTTCTACATGGAAAATGAAGAAAAGGATGACTGTCATGCTCATTTTACCACCTGTTTTCAGAAACTTTCCTTTGAAAATGCTGTTTGCAGAAGCCAGTGGTTTAACTTGTTTTGCAGTTTTTTTACTTACTATTTTAATTTTGCTATTATGTCTATAGTTCACATTCTGTGATGCCATCTGTCAGTCATTGGTAGAGTAAATAGAATATTATAATCTGCTGTACCATGAAATCCATTTTGTTCCATGTTTTTTAGGGCAACTTAAGTACTGACAGCTTCTCGTAAGTATATTTTGCCATATTATTTAAGAGTGGTGAATGGAGCAGATTTCAATGGGCATGTTGGTGAAGGGAACAGAGGGGATGAGGAACTGATGGGTAGGTATGGTGTTAAACAAAGGAATGCAGAAGGTCAGATGGTAGTGGATTTTGCGAAAAGGATGGACATGGCTGTTGTGAAAACGTATTTTAACAAGAGGGAGGAGCATAGGGTGACATACAAGAGTGGAGGAAGATGCACACAGGTGGATTATATCTTATGTAGGAGAGCCAGTTTGAAGGAGATTGGAGAATGTAAAGTGGTGACTGGAGAAAGTGTAGTTAGGCAGCATAGGATGGTGGTTTGTAGGATGACGTTGGTGGTCAAGAAGAGGAGGAGGAGGAGTGTGAGGGCAGTACCAAGGATCAAATGGTGGAAATTGAAAAAGGGTAACTGTGAGGTGGAGTTCAGGGATGAGTTAAGACAGGCACTGGGTGGCAGTGAAAAGTTACCAAATAGCTGAGTAACTACAGCAGAGCTAATAAGGGACATGGCTAGAAAGGTGCTTGGTATCACATCGGGACAGATGAAGGACGACAAGGAGACATGGTGGTGGAATGAGGAAGTACAGAAGAGTATACAGGCAAAGAGGTTGGCAAAGAAGAAGTGGGATTGTCAGAGAGATGAAGAAAGTAGACAGGAGTATAAGGAGATGAGGGGCATGGCAAACAGAGAGGTGGCGATGGCTAAGGACAAGGCATATGAAGAGTTGTATGAAAGGTTGAACACTAAGAAGGGAGAAAAGGACCTGCACTGATTGGCTAGACAGAGGGACCGAGCTAGGAAAGATGTGCAGCAGGTAAACGTGATAAAGGATAATGAGGGAAACATACTCAAAGGCGAGGAGAGTGTGTTGAGGAGATGGAAAGAGTACTTTGAGGGATTGATGAATGAAGAGAATGAGAGGGAGAGAAGGTTGGATGATGTAGGGATAGTGAATCATGAAGTACAATGGATTAGCGAGGAGGAAGGAAGGATAGCTATGAAGAGAATGAAGAATGGAAAGGCTGTTGGCCCAGATGACATACCTGTGGAAGCATGGAGGTGTTTAGGTGAAATGGCAGTGGAGTTTTTAACCAGATTGTTTAATGAAATCTTAGAAAGTGAGGGGGTGCCTGAGGAATGGAGAAAAAGTGTTCTGGTACCGATTTTTAAGAAAAAGGGTGATGTGCAGAGCTGTAGTAACTACAGAGGGATTCAATTGATCAGTCACAGTATGATGTTATGGGAAAGAGTAGTGGAAGCTAGGTTAAGAAGGGACGTGATGATTAGTGAACAGCAGTATGGTTTCATGCTGGGAAAGAGCACTACAGATGCGATGTTTGCTCTGAGTGTTGATGGAGAAGTACAGAGAATGTCAGAAGGAGTTGCACTGTGTTTTTGTAGACTTAGAGAAAGCATATGACAGGGTGCCTGGAGAAGAGTTGTGGTATTGTATGAGGAAGTCAGGAGTGTCAGAGAAGTATGTAAGAGTGGTACAGGATATGTATGAGGGTAGTGTGACAGCGGTGAGGTCTGTGGTAGGAGTGACAGATGCGTTTAAGGTGGAGGTGGGGTTACATCAAGGATCAGCTCTGAGCCCTTTCTTATTTGCAATGGTGATGGACAGGTTGACAGATGAGATCAGACAGGAGTCCCCATGGACTATGATGTTTGCAGATGACATTGTGATCTGTAGTGAGAGTAGGAAACAGGTTGAGGAGACCCTGGAGAGATGGTGATATGCTCTAGAGAGAAGAGGAATGAAGGTCAGCAGGACTAAGACAGAATATATGTGTGTGAATGAGAGGAAGGATAGAAGAATGGTGAGGATGCAAGGAGTAGAGGTGGTGAAGGTGGATGAGTTTAAATACTTGGGGTCAATAGTTCAGAGTAACAGTGAGTGTGGAAAATAGGTGAAGAAGAGAGTACAGGCAGGATGGAGTGGGTGAAGAAGAGTGTCAGGAGTGATTTGTGACAGACGAGTACCTGTAAGAGTGAAAGGGAAGGTCTACAAGAGGGTAGTGAGACCAGCTATGTTATATGGGTTGGAGACAGTGGCACTGACAAAAAGGCAGGAGTTTGAGCTTGATGTGGCAGAGTTAAAGATGTTAAGTTTTGCACTGGGTGTGACAAGGGTGGACAGGATTAGGAATAAGTATATTAGAGGGTCAGCCCAGGTTGGAAGGTTTGGAGACAAAGCCAGAGAGGCAAGATTATGTTGGTTTGGACATGTGCTGAGGAGGGATGCTGAGTATACTGGGAAAAAGATACTAAGGATGAAGCTACCAGGTAACAGGAAAAGAGGAAAGCCTAAGATAAGGTTTATGGATGTGGTGAGAGAGGACATGCAGGTGGTTGGTTTGACAGAGCAAGATGCAGAGGACAGGAAGAAATGGAAACAGGTGATCCGCTGTGGCGACCCCTAAAAGGAACAGCCGAAAGAAGATGATGATGATTTATTATTAAAGCTCGTACTGCGGTGATGGTGTTGCGGTAGCATTGTCGCCTCACAGTAAGACGTTGTCCTGTTCGATTCTCAGCTAGAGCGTCTTCTGTGTGAAGACATGCGTGAATGGGCCTACCTTTGTTGAAGGTTGTGCATCAGGGCCGGCAACTCGACACGTAAAAATCTACTGCCAATCATTAGCGGACCGGAGTTCCGCTGTGGTGACCCCTAACTGGGAAAAGCCAAAAGACATAACAACATTTATTACTAAAGCTCAAACAACACAGTCACATTAGTTTGCCAGTGTAACCAATTTATCTTAAAACCAACAAACTTAAGTTCCTAGAAATATGAGTTTTAAGACCGTTAGCAAATACAAAACCTACAATTTTAGAAAGACACTTAACAAATCTAGGCAAAAGATCTAATTCATATTTTCATACCATAAAAAAAAACTGAGTATCTTCCAGCATAGCTCATTGCTTCATCTAGCAAAACACATGCACTCAGTTAGGTTTACAGTATAATTGCATGCATAAAATAGGTTAGTACTAGGCTAACTGCCCTTGTGGGCTTTTTAAGCCTAGCCAGTTACCACATGTGAGAATCAAACCCTACACTTTGTATCTGTAAGGTGGACACCTTAACCCTTATGCCAACCTCCCATAAGACTGGTTTGGCAAACGCATAATGTACAGCCAGCTGAGCACAGTTTGTAACACATGTAAATATGTAAATGTGCATTAAGCCACTAGATGGAAAGATTGACCTTCCAAGTCTACTAGTCAACTCACATGAGCACATAACATAATGAGCAGCCACTACTAGCCATTAGTTATGACCTTCCTAAAAACGTTTTAAAGTTTCACTTCCTCTCTTTCTTACCCTTGACAAGCTTTAACTCTGTGTGGACTGCATTCCTTCAGTTCCTACCGTGAAATAATACTTTCATTAATACACCCTTAGACCTCTTAGATCTTGATTTTCACTAATCCAGCATGCAGCCATGATGTTTAGAGCACATTGACCAATAGTCTTGTAGTTTGATTTAAAGATTCTGATGCTGTTTTGCCTGTTTTTTATCATGCAGGTTGAGCACAGTTAACATTGTGTCATATCTCAGTTCTAATACTCCTTGGCACTTTATATCTTGTACCATAACGATCTGATAAATATCCTTTATTCAGAACAATCACCCAACTGTAGAGAGCATACAAAGCCATGTTACACAAGTGTAAAATCCAAGCATTAGCAGCTAAACTGTACCATTGGGTTGCTTTATAGTAGCAAGTGCTAAAAGGTTTGTCGCTAAAGTTCAAAGTATGCATATTTTAAGTCAGTGTTTTTATTTCTTGTGTAAGGTATTTGTTTATCAAACTGCTGGTTCTAAAGTCCATAAAAATGAGTGTTAGAGTTGCTGGAGGGATTAATGGGGACCACAGTTTTTTTTTATTTGAGGTCTTAATCTGTACAAGACCATTACACTGGACAAGACTGCACAAAGGCACGTTTCTCTTGGAGTCAGTGGACAGACATGATGACAAAACAATCACTGATAGTGATGGTGATAAGGAAAAGCAAGGTAGCCCTACTAACCATGATAACATAAAAACGCTAAGGATTTCTAAGGAGACTATGGGAGCCATCTTTGTATTAAAAATGGAATGACTGAAGTTTTTAGGCTGTTGTACATCGCGTATACACTGCACATAAAATCAGAAGTAAGTTTGCATCCTGGTCCCAAGTCTGTAGTTGGCTGAATTAATGTATGAATATTACTAAATTCCAACTATGTATGGCACCTGTTATTGCATTGCATGTTAGGTACATACTAAACCAAGGAACTGTACAGCCATGCTCACAGGAGGCTTACTCAGCATGCAGCGTAGAGAGTTGTTTCAAGAAATAAATATTGAAATATCTCCTAATATGGCTGCATCCTTGAAAGATGTATGTAAAAGATTATTGGCAAACTGGAAGGAAAAAGGAAAATCTATCTCGAGATACAGTGTTGACTTTACTTCAAATAAATGTGAATCTTAACTGAAATGCCATTAAATGATATTAGAAAGTCAACAAAAAAGTGTGAGGTCATAACTACAAACATCAGCACTTTCAAGTTTCTAACACACACACACACACACACACACACACACACACACACACACACACACACACACACACACACACACACATTTTTAGGGGGTAAGCCTTCCTGCTACATCCCAATGTGGGTTTAAGCCACCCCAGCCAAGGCTATATATTATACATTATCTGTTTCCAAATCTTTCTGTTAGCTACAAGTTTTGCAATGTTGATGTAATTTTCTGACCAGGTTCATGTGGTAATGTACTTGTTGTAGGAAGGATCACATTCTTTCAGAGTTTCACATGTAGACAGAAGAGAAAACTCTTACCAGAAGACTCATCCAGGAATAAGGCTGAAACTGTGTAATATAAATTTAGCTCTTGCATTGGTATCTCTCTGCTGATTTCCCTGGATACATTTCAGCAGATGAAAATATGTGAGTGTGAGTAAGATTTCATACATGTTAAGAAGGGAGTTGAAAGTAAAGGGCCAAGAAGTTCTATTCAGAAAAGTCTATCTGCTGGCTTCATATTAGAAAAAAAAAAATATATATATATATATATATATATATATATATATATATACAGGTCTACTTTGAAACATCTAAAACCCAAAACATCTAATTTCATAACATTGAGACCAGAACAACTAAAACCCAAAACATCTAAAACCCATAACATCGAATTTCATAATAGTGCGAATCACAATAAAATAACATCCCCTCTACATATGACACCAAACTACCAAACATACTTTTTACTACATTTTTGCAGGGGGGGCAAGCCCCCCGTAACTAAAATATATCAACTCCATGATCGCAATACAGTGGGAAAAAGTTAATTTCCTAACCCAACTGCATTAAGCCCACCTGCAGAAATGTAGTAAACAGTGAAGGAACTCAGAGTGTAAAACAACTAGTAAACAAAAAGGCACTAAGGTAACATAACAGGTAACCTCACAAAACCTTTATTAATCCACAATTTGATGAATGAAGAAATAAAAAAACATATTTTTTTATTTATTTTTTTTTTCCTATAGATATATATTTTTTTATTTATGATGGAACACTTAATGAGCCAATATATGGAAATTTCTAGACAGATTATCACATTACTGCAGGCAAACAAGACTGCAGAACATAATATTCAAGATGTTAGTTTAACAGACACACAGGTGGAACTGTTTACTATGCATACACCACCAGTGTCCACTGCTGATAGACAAGTGAATACGGAGACACTTAGAGGGGAAAGGAACAATACCCACCAGGGAGAGAATAATAACAGTAGAGGAAGAGTTGTTACTAACAACATTCCTACAGGACCAATGTTTGACATGGAGAACTTCTTGGTGCCCCCTGTATTAGGTGACTCTTTTAGATCAGAAAATCTTGGGACATTCAACTCACAGGTATTTAAATTTGAAAAGCTAGCTAAAAAATACAAATCGCTTCAGATGGACAATGTTTTTTTAGAGCGTTCACTAGAACTTAACCAGGTACCCAAAGGTCTGAGAGTATATAGGATCCCTATGGGAATTGAGGCAAACACTGAGACATACAAAAATATGTTGGAACTTTTTGATAGAACTGGGATGGACTTAATGAGAATTACCATTAGAGACAATAACAACAGATTAAGTGTTTTAAAAAATAAACTACTTATTCTCAAGCAGAGTATTACCAATGACTTGCTTTTTGAAAGTAACAAAGGTAGATTAGATAGAATTACAACTGAACTTGATAGATATGTTAAAACAAGTATGGAAAGAAAACAAAAGAAGCTATTAAGGAATAATACTGAATATAAAGAGAAAAAAGCTTACCCCTTACCCAATACGACTAGGGATGTCCAACACGATGGGGACATAAGGAGAAGCACAATGTTAACTGAGGAGGAGGGGGTAACCAATGAGATACATTTTGGGATAGAGGAGGAAGAAGAGGTTTTTTTAGAAAACCAACCTCCGTTAAGATGGTCAGACAGATTGAGGAACCGAGACAACCCACAAGATCAGGGGGTTCAGAGACCACCTCAGGGACCAGGATGGTACACAGGGAACAATTGGAGGGATGGGCGACAGAGGAGGAATAACTCGAACTTGAACCCCACCTTCCACAACACCAACAACTGGCGCAACAGATGAATGACAACACTGATAACACTCCCAGTATTTTCTTACCTACTGATTCTCCTGTATCTTGTTTTGATTCATCTACTGATTTATGTCAGCATTCTCCCATCAGTATGTTAAATTCTCCTTTGGCTAACATTACTAAGGAGGGTCCTACTATGTTAGGTGACAACTCCTTTTTTGTTTACAATTTTTCTAGTTTGAAGATTTTAGAAAGTCATCTTAGCTTATTGAAAAAAGTTTTTTCTTTTGTCCCTGATTTCAAATATGACATCAGTAAGATTCTTATTAATTTAAAGGTCTTTACAAGAAAACTGAATTTAAAAGTATTTTTTAGTACTAAACACAGGGTTGACAATGAAGCTCAATTATTTACAATTAGAAGAAGTAGCACATTTATACCCCCACACCATCCTGCTGTGTTGGGTTTTCAACATTTATGTACAACACAAATTAGGCGACTTCTTGACAATAGACAGATAACATGTGACAACAAAATAACATCTGCAGAATTATTTTGCTTAAAGGAACTTTCTGTTAACAAGGACTATAGGGTTATGAAACCGGACAAAGGTGGAGGAGTGGTCATTATGACCAACACTGATTATTTAACGCAGATGCAGAACATTCTAAACGACTGCGACACATATGAGTTAGCTCCTAAATTTGATGTGCAGAAGGTGTACACCAAAATAGACTGGATGCTTTATGAGCTGCTATGTGAAGGTATAATAGATGCTGAGGAATATAAATATTTATCGGTAGAACACCCGGTCATGCCCACCATTTTTGACATACCTAAAATTCATAAAAATTTAGTTAACCCACCTTTTAGACCCATAGTTGCAGCCAGACGATCAAAAACTGAACCTCTAGCTTCCTACATAGACATTATGACCAAGGACATCCTGGAAAGGTTGCCATATATCTTAAAAGATTCGTGGCACTGTTTGGACTGCCTCAGAACTTTGTCTCATGATGATCTGGGGGATTTTTTGTTGGTCTCTATTGATGTTATCAATCTATTTTCAGTGATCCCCCATGATTGTGGGCTCGACTGGTTTAGGAAGAGCTTGGACAAACATACCAACTTGCACCGGACCAAGAAGGACCTATTGGTGGATCTGTTGCAAATGGTACTGGAGAACAATTTTGTAGGTTTTGAGGTTGAGTATTACAGACAGTCCACAGGGGTGGCTATGGGTGCTAAATGTGCACCCATTTATGCCAACCTTGTTTTAGCAGAATGGGAAGACCAGTTTGTGTTGACATCTGATTATAAGGCTAAGATGCCTATCTATTTTAGATTTTTGGATGATATTTTGCTTTTTTGGAAGGGCACACTTGACGAACTGGAAGAATGTATTTTATATTTGAACAACACGACAACATTCTTAAAATTTATACACAAGGTTGGCAAAATGAGTATTGATTATCTGGATTTATAATTATATACTAAAAATGGTAAAATAGAATCAAGATTATACAGAAAGAAAACGTACAGCAATTCATTTCTACATTATAGTAGTTATCACCCTGCCTATGTTAAGAGAAATGTTGTTAAGGGCCAAATGATCAGGTTGTCTCGTATTATTAGTGAGGATGATGTCTTTAAAATTGAACTGGACATATTGAAGGACTTATTTGTCCAAAGAGGTTATCCCATTGATATACTTTTGTCGCTTCAACATGAAATATTTAGAAGAAGGTCTACTGACTTTGTTCCAATTTTGCATGACACACACAGGTTATGTGACAAAGTCACCAACCATAAAGATGTGCCTGATAGAAACAATACGCCAACAGGAATGGTATTACAGCACAATAGGTTAGCACCTGAAGCTAAAGATGTTATTT
>NC_056745.1:106414720-106457220 GCF_019279795.1 Protopterus annectens | reverse complement strand
GGAGGGCAGGGATTGATCCATGGTATTAATAGTTCATTTCAGGGGATGTATAAGAACTTGATGGTACCATTGACACAGTATAAGCTGGAAGGCCCGAGTCAGGTGTTGAATTTATTTGGATCTGACACTGGATGTGCAGAGGCATTTGTTTTATTTACTAGCTGACAAATTGTAGAAACTGAGAGAGAATATTGAGTGGGTCAAAGAGAAAGTGAAGTTGAGAGTTACAGACATGATGGAACTAGTTGGTTTATTTTGCATGCAGTGTGATTGGACCGGGTAGGACCTGAAGGTCAATGACTAGTTTGCTCAGAGTCTGTAGTGATAAGGACCACTGGGTTAGGGTTTTTCATATGGTACAGGAGGATTTGGTGGTAGGGGTCATGTTTTTGTTGAGTTTTAATGGTGTGTCTTTTTTTGGCAGGAGGACTGGGTAAATGATGTAGAGATATATTTGTTTACAGTTACGTCAGGGGCTTATGGTATGGGGACATTTTTTTGATGATGAGTGGTGAATTAGCCTGCTGAATGTCAGGATGAATGGAGGAGGGATGTGGCATTTTAGGAGCTCATACCAACTTAGTGGCATCTGTGGCATGGAGAGATTATAGAAGAGAAGACTGATTTTTCTGTCTGATAACAAAACAGTTGTGTGAGTTCTTGCAAAGAAGAGAACAAGATCAATTTTGGTTTTGTTGGGTTTACGGAAGTTAATATTTACAGAATTTGTTAATTTTAATTTTTCAGCTAGGCATGCTCGTGGGCATTTTAATGAGATAGCTGGTAGTCTGTCTTGTTTTCAGCTTTACAGGTTTTGATCTCCTGTACCAAATGCAAGTCTAAAACCAGTGGTATTGCTGCAGGAGATATGGAACATTGGAAACCTGTGGTAAGATAGTTAATTCAGAAAGCCTGGTCATATTCCACATGGAAGGCCTATAATGCCTAGGTTTGTCAGACAGTTGCCGGTGGGTGAAAGGCAATGGTCAGTTGTTTTGTTGATGAGATATGTTTTGCATAGGTGGTCTCTTGACGAAGCAGTTAGATCAGTGAATGGGCAGTTATCAGCTCTCAGTGCAGCTGTGAGTCTGGCAGGTTTCAAGGCCTTTATGAAGGCATAGGTGAAAGGTAGGAAGGTTAAGTGATGGGAGAGATTTTGGGGCCCAAGAGCAGATAGTCATTTTCCATTGAATAAGAAGTTCAGGTGTTACTTAAACTTTTTTTAGCTAAGTAGCCAGTAAAGTCGATTACACTGTGTGAGCATCATTGGCAGTGTTCATTTATATGGGAGGTTTTAGAGTTGGGAAAGTTTGTGTGATATTATGATGGAGGGATGTTTATATTACTCTTTGTTTTTGATATGATTACATCATTCAAAGAGAGATCAGGTTTGGGAAGGGTCAACAAAGGTGTTCCATGATAATATTGAGGAGTTTTTGCATCCAATACTATGAGCCAGGCAACTGCAGAAGTGTGGTGGTGGTATTTTGCATTATGTGTTTTTTCATCTCGATAATGGAAAGACCATAATTGTGGCACAGTATGTGTCCATGATTAATGCTACATTGGATAGTCAAGGCATTTCTGGTGCTAGATTTTCAGCACATTCATTCAGGATAGGCACAGAATTTGACTTAACTGAAGAGGGTTTATCAGTAGAGTTGATACATAGGGTAGGGAGGTAGTTGTCTGATTTGTTTTTTTATCTTACATTAGATAGTGGCAGTGATAGTGTTTTATTTGGTTCTTATATTGTAGGAAGAGTTATTGTCTTAATTGGGGCATTCTTTTGTTAGTTGGACAGAAAAGACACTGCTGGTTCCACCTGGAAGACATACGATAGGTTTGGACCAGGACAGATGGAGTGTTTCTTGACATTGTTTTCAAGGATTTAGGTGGCAGCATTTGTTGGAGAGGTCTGGTGAGATACAGGCATCATTAAGTGTACGTCACATCTTGGTTAGGGGGTATTGAATTGGATTGGGTGCCTAAAAGGGTTTTGTTGCATAGGATTTTTTTACTAATTTATTTAATTTGAAACAAAGGTTTCCACAGATAGTGAGAGTATGGCCTGAGATCATTCCTAGGTTGGTATGGAGGCATGCAGGTAGTTTGTTTAGCTTGGACTGGGCTAGACAATTTGTTACTCATAGGGTGGTGAGAACCTTGAAGGTGTTAGGTTTTTATGTTACTGAGCACAGGGATTTTGATGACAGGGATGCTTCATGGTACAGAGGGGATGGAATTAATTTAAGTGATACAGGTTTAGATTTGTTCAACGTTTATGCTTAGATATTTTGGAAGGATATGGTTAAGGATTAGCAAATGGAAAGGGTGTGGGGGGACATCCTGCAGTGGCAAGCTGGTAGGTGGAGTAAGAGGGATTATTTGGAATCCCTCTCCTGTTTCTCCTCTTCGTTTGGTGGTTGGTCATTTAGAAGTGAGCAGTGGTATGCTGCTTCAGAAGGTTATGGTCTTTAAAGTTATTGGTGGGGCTTAATCTTGCTTGTATTTGGAATGAAGGTGAGCATTGCATACACTGCCAGTTGAAATGCTAATTCTGTAATTTGGTTGTAACTCTGGTGAATGGTTGCGTTTATGTTATTTATAGTGATGTATTAATTGGAATTTAATTTCATGGTCACAATGACAATTTTTTGCTGCATTTATTTGAAAGGGATCTTTGGACAAATTCAGTTTGCTTGCAGACTCATTTGTCCAAGGACTGCTTTTAGGTGGTTAATGGGTGGTTAGTGGGGGTGGGGTGGGGTGGGGGAGTGGAGGGACAGTGTTTTGTGGGTCTGATTAAGTTGTGCAATGGTGCAAAGATAGTCAAGGGTGGGATTGGTTGAAATATAGGAAGAAACAGAAGGATAGTCAAGGCAGGAAATGAGATAAGGGGTGGTGGGATTTGGGTTTATAAGGATGGGGAAGGATTAGTCAAGCCTATATTGGCATGATTTGCTGTAACCCTCCCTCCCTTCCATTGTTGTGGTAACCAGAAGGATTAGTGTTTTAATAGTTTTGTTCCATTATTAGGGTAGAGTAAGAGGGGTCATTTGGAACCCCTCTTCTGTCCTCCCCACTTTTCTTTTGGTATTTGGTTATTCGGAAGTCAGTGGTGGTTTACTTATTTGGAAGATAGTGGTCTTTAAAGTGTTCGGTGGGACTTAATGCTGCTTGTCAAAAGGGGGGGGGGGTAGATAGGGAGGATGGCAGTGCTCCCAGACAAGATTTATGTATCCTCACAACAATTGTCTTGTTAGTTTATTGCAAGCTCCTACTTTAGCAGCTTTGAGCATTAAGCCTTGGACACAACTTATGTCTTCCTTGAAAGAAACAAAGAAGACTGAAATTCTTTTCTTATTCATTATTATTATTATTATTCAGGCCTCCACTGGATTAAAAGTTGACAAAAATTCTGTAAAATGCACCTCAGAGCATTTATAACCCTGTGGCTTAAATGAGTTATTTCCTAAATGGTTATTACTATGTTGTCTTGGCCAGGTAAGACACTCAAGGAAAACTAAGGCAGAACAATGACACTCTTATTTCTTTCCTTAATCAAAGTTTCTGTTTAAGCCATCATTATATGAAAATGTTGTATAAAAAGAAAACAAATTTAAAATGTGCTTCAGAGAATATATAAAGTCATGACCACTTGAAAAAGCTAAAGAGTAAGGTAAAATGTCAGAAAAAGAAGAAAACATAATGTGCGTGATGTGGGGTTCCTAAGGTGGGGGGATATAATGGGGAGCAATGGAGGATTGGTGTGTGAATGGGAAGAAGTGAAACAGTAGGCAATGTCTAGAGCACCATTCCACATATGTCCGGCCCTGTTCATAGAGTTGTCATAGAGTATCATCATTGCAATTAAATGCCAGTAACTGCAAATGTCCCTTTGTGAGATGGGTCAACATAGTGCTGTACACAGGCCTCTCATAACGTTAATAGCTTTGTAGGTACAGTTCAGTCTGGGCATACTACTCCTAAAACTCTGCAGCATGAATTAAAAGGTTGCTTAGGAGGGGTGGCACTTAGACTGGAAGTGTCTAGGGGTATAACTTGGAATTTGCTGGGGTCCCCCAAATGCTATCACCAGCCCTGATTTCACCTTTAAAAGGTGCATAGTTAATTGAGCTATTAACATCAGCAGCACTAGGTTTCCTGACTGTGACAAGATGATCTCATACTAACTCTCCATCCCACCTCCCCTAAGCTCACATCTCACTGGTGGACTCATTAGGCACTCATTGTCTTTCCCTCCCAAATGAGGAAATGAACAAAAACAAGACTTTCCCATCTGTGGAACAGGCTCCCCATCCACGTGAAGCAGAGTTCCTCCCTAATCCAATTCAATTGGACAATTGGATGGGAAACCAGAAATTTGTCCCTGGTTTGGCACCTATGACTCTGATGCAAATAGGTAACCTGTAAATGGTTCATCTGCCAGGCCCATGCTTACACTTATCAAGGGTATCAGAACTCATCAGAGATTTGGGATGCATGGCTAGGCTTAAAAAGGCCCTTGTGGTCCTTAGCCTAGTAAACACCTATGAACCTATGATGCAAACAAACAAACAATCAAATAAAAAGAAAAAAAAAAGAAAAACAAATGAACAGATTCGGAAAAATTAAATGTTTTAAATGTTGGCTATGTCTGGGAGATGCAGTTACCTCCCACATTCTCAAACCATGCATCAACATCAACATTAACAAATTGTAAATTGTGCAAAGGTGCTTGAGCATGCACGTGTCCCATGGAAGAAAGTAACGACAATCTATTTCAGTCCACCCTTAAGTAGTAAACCCCATAGAAGGGGCAGTCTCGGAGGTGGTAAAGACCAGTAAACATGCATGATGATACTCAGTCTGGAACAGTCAGCATCACATTGAGAGTCTGTGCAGGGAATGGGAGGGCAAGGCTGAAACCAGAATTATCCCATGGGAATCAGGATGGTGGGAACCCCAGCTATAGAATTAATATAATTTCCTAAACCTAGGCACTTAAATGTGTGTTATTTGGCACAGATTACATGTCCTCCCTGTGGTCGAGTGACATTTAAAGACATGCAGATAGGCGCATGTGTGAATGAGTGTGCCTTCTTTAAAGGTTGCGCATTGGGTTGCCACCTCAGCACTGTAAAAATCCACTGCCAATCATTAGCGAACCAGAGTTCCGCTGTGGTGACCCCTAACCGGGAAAAGCCGAAAGACAAGACCGACATCACACTTCATACAGATAGTAATGACCTGAAGCTGCAGTTATAAGAGTGAACAAAACTACAGACATGTCAGAACAGCAACTTTCCAGTCACATATGCAGTTTTAAATATCATAAATTATTTTTTCCTTTTCATCTTATTATTTTTGAAATGTCTTTACTTATAATTTTCAGTAAAATCAAATGTTATTTTCGTTACATCTGTTGTATTATACAGTCTTTGGCTAAGGTAAATCAGTGAGTATAGGAATGGAAGGTCACATCAAAGATACTAAGCTTCAGGGACAAAAAATAATGCTAGTGTGAAACATGCAAGCTCAGCTTAAACATCCACTACTAAGCAAAACGAACTAGCTTTTCACAGCTTAGCTGCAAAATGTGGCTTTAGAACTATACAGCCCTAAGTTTGCAAAGATGACTAGTTCAGCTGCTCTTTCAATCCTAACATTGAAATGTTCATTAAAATGCTTAGTGAAATGAAAGAAATCAAAGTAAATCAGGAAGAAATTAGTGATGTCAGTGACACAAAAACACTAACTAGCAAGCTAGTGGATAGATAAAGGGTCATAGTAAGTGATCCTTTTGCCACAGTGTACTGTGTCTCCTTAGAATAACATCAGGAAGTTGAATCCCTTAGCAGTAAAGGAATTCATGCAGTATTACTGCTCTCCATAAGGGCATTTTAAGTATGACAAATTGGAAAATGAGCAACCCCTTGGAATGATGCAAGAACATTAATATTGTGAACAAGGTCAAGACAACTAAAAATTATATATTTTTTTCAGGTTTTGAGTGTGATTCCCATTAAAAGACAGCTAATTTTATTCAGTCCCCACTACTATTTTATCTAATACTTTATTTCCCTTTCTACTAGTTTATCTAATACTTTATTTTATTTCCCTTTCTGTCTGATATATCTTATTTCATTTGAGTCATTTGCAAGCAGGTTTAGCTTAATACTAAATAGATGTTTCACTTTGCTAAAGACAGACTAATTTATTTCCATTTGGTAAAATCAAAATGACTTGACAGTCAGCCCACAAAACAATGTTTTTACAGGGGGAAAGCCCAGCACAACCTCATGCAGGAGACTGTACCATCTAAATATTATAACTAAGTCTGTGGTTGGAAAATCTGAAAGTAAGATATCCTTCTAAATTACTGCTGCAGTATTCATTATAGAAGGGATGCCCTGCCCTGGGCAGCCTGGCACTGAGCCAGTATAAAAAAGCCTAAAAGAGATCTTGTTCGTGCCATACGTCACATTTATGTTCCCCACATAGAACGAGGGCAAAAATGGGATGTACAGATGAAACTACCTTGAACTTCTTTTGCCGCTATTTCAAAAGCCATTTTTGCCAGTTGGTTTGAATGCTTTGTTGCTATACTGAATATTTAGCAACACCAGATAAGTGCCCTGTTGGGGTTATTTTTATTTATTTATTTTTAATTTTGCTTTCTTAGTCTTGTATTTTATTTTACTACCTAGAGTTCATGTCATTCAAGAAGGGAAAATGTCAGTGAAAGAGGGAGATTCCCCATAAAGATTGTCACTAACAGTGTCTTTTTTTTCTTTGGTCGCTTCCCATAACCGTACCTCTTGTAGTATCTGTAAGGCATTTGTGCCTAGGACACTCAGAAGCCTTTTATCTTCCCTGGCCTTTTATCTTGAAAACCAATGGCTTAGACAGTTAGCCCAGGGTACCATGGCAGAATCCTTTAACCTTGAGATACTCACTCCCACTTGGTAAGAAGAAGGCCAAGAAGTCTCATCTTGATTCTTTAGCAGTCCAGACTCCACTTGACCTCCCTGTAAAAGCAGGTAATAGCTCTGTGGGTCATTCGGCATTTACATTGGATTCCTCTGCCATGATCCTGCTGGAGGCTGTCATGGATCTGTCTTTTTGCACATCCTCTGAGGATTTGCAGTTGTCTGCTCCAGACACCGGGGGGGGGGGGCTGTGGTTGATTATCTCAGAGGTTCCTAGATGGATTCTGCAGATACTGGTCAGGGATCAAGCTCCAGGTTCTCTTTTTGAATCTTGCCAAGGATCAGAACTCCAGTATTTGTTAGGGCTGATGTCCCTTTTAACAAAAGACAAAAACTGAACATGTTCCAGTCTGCCCTATGGATCCTCAAAGGAAATGACAAGGGTTTACTCAGGACTTGTTCTCTGCCTTATTGGCTGTAAAGTCTCCTCAAGGGGTTTCAGTACCTGCTCCTACTTGGACCCTTACCCCTTCAAAATGGCTCAGGGAACCATATTCCTTGGATGATGATTCCCTGTCTGGTGAGGGTTTTTTGTCCTATTCTTCACAAATGCCTTCTCCGATGTCTTATGGTTCTGATGAAGAGGAGTCTGTTAGTCCTGAGTCTCCTTTTGAGGAATTGTTCTTTGGGATTACAATTGGTAGGATGATGGAATTCTTTAAATGGGATTCTTCTCAAGTTTGTGATATTCAGAGAAGATATTATGAGTTTCTTCAGGTGGATATACCTAAACCATTGGCAGTTCCTCCTGTGTTGGCTGCATTGTTAGACACTTTCATGGCTACCTCCAAATCTCCTGATTCTCAGCCTCCTGATCCTAAGAAACCTGATAGGTTCTATAAGGTTCCTGATAATTGTCCGTTTTTATTTAAATGTCCTTCTGCTGATCCTGCTGTGGTGTCAATCTCTTCTGACAAACCTTCTAAACTTTTTCCTTCTGACTGCAGGGCAATGGAGAGGATTGGCAAGAAAGTTTACACTGCTTTGGTCTTTAGGGTTATTAATTACCAGACCCACATAACCAGATATGCTCTGGCCTTGATTGTTTAGGATTGTCAGGTTATCTCTTCTCTCTCTGATTCTGAGGGAAAATCCCCTGCCTTACCTTTTTTAAGTTCTGCTTCTCAAGTGGCTTGCCACTCAATTAAGTGTAGCTATGATGCTGCTGATGCCTCTTCTAGGGCTGCAGCTTTTGAGTCCATCATACAGCATTAATCTTGATTTTATCTCCGGTCTCTTCCTGTGGACATTAAGGCAAAGTTATTGGATGCTCCTTGGGAAAATACACATCTTTTTGGGACTGCGGCTGCTGACATGCTTAATTCTCTTCAAGAGAAAGGCAAACCCTTCCAAGACCTTAAACATACTTTTGTCTCTCTTATCCCTAAGTTCCAGAGGAATTATCATTCTAGGTCTGCTTTTATTTACAGGCAACCTCACCAGGCCTCTAAGGGCAGGAAGGGTGGGAAGTGGGCCCCCTCTGCTAAGGCTTCTCAGATTTCTATAGCCCAGAAGCCTTTTTATCTGATAAGCATGCTTCTCTTTGACAATTCACCCCCCCATGTTTAGACCAGGTTCCTTTGTCCCTTCAGCTCTTCCTTTGTCTCCCATATTGGTGTCTCATCACTTCAGACTGTTGGGTTCTTTCTGTCATCCATCAGGGTTACTTCATGGTATGGAAATTTCTCCCTCCTTTTCAGGGATTCCTCAATCTCCTCTAGAGCAACTTCCTCATTTCCCAGAGGTTCTAGTGTTCATATTGAACCAAGGCACCATTCACCCTGTTCCCCCTCCCAAGTGGGAAGGGGGTTTTATTCCAGAATGTTCCTGGTTCCTCGAAAGGGGGGCACTTGGAGACCTATTTTGGATCTGTCCCAGCTCAACACCTTTTTTGAGATCCTTTCTTTTCAAACGCTCATTCTTCAAACTCGGTTTCATCTTTTATTACCCAAGACTTTTTGGTGTCCTTGGATCAAAAAGATGTTTACCTTCATATCTCTACTCACCCTCTCTTCAGGAAATGTTTATGTTTCTCTGTGTCTTCCACTCATTTTTAGTTCTCTGTTTTGTCCTTTGGCCTCTCTACTGCTCCAAGGGTATTCCCAAAATGCCTAGCTGCTGTGATTGCTTTTTGCAGGCTTCAAGGCATTCAGATTTTTCCTTATCTAGATGACCTGTTGCTTCAGGTATCTTCTTCCAGTCGATTGTTGCAGGATCTGCAGTTCACCATCTCTCTTCTTCAAAGTCTGGGATTTACTATCAACTTCCAAAAGTCCTTCCTGACTCTTTCTCTCAGGATCATGTATATCTGAGATGCAGGATTCAGACTGTGCCAATGCTGGCCTCTCTTCCACCTCCAAAGGTATTGTCATTGACAGCCTTCTTTCAGTCTCTTCTTCCTCTGACTGCCATGCCAGCCAGAGAATTCTACAGGCCATAGGATTCATGGCCTCTTCAATTCCAATGATTCGGCTTGCCAGACTGTATATTCAGAACCTTCAATGGTACCTCAAGTAAGTTTGTCTGCAACATTGTCACCCTCTGACTTTCAGTATACCTCTTCTTCCCTGTCTCAAGAAGGAATTAGAGTGGTGGATTCAATAGGTTCACTCTCTACCCAGGCTAGCCCTTTCAATCTCAAGTCCCTTCTCAAGAGATGTTCACCAATGCTTCAGACATGGAGTGGGGGCATTTTTTTGTCACTTGCAGGTTCAGAATATTTGATTTCCCCATCATAAGTCAGACCATATCAACATCAAAGAGATGAGGGCTATGATTCTGTCCCTTCAGGCTTTTCACCCCATGTTCTCTTCAGCCCCCTTGAAGGTAAACGCAGACAACATTACAGTGATGTGGTATGTCAACAAGCAAGGAGGCAAGGAATCTTACCTCCTCTGCAGGATGGCACTACAGGCTTGGAAAGTGGATCTCAGTTATCAGTTAACTCTTCAAGCAGTATACATTCCTTCAGAGCACAATCTTGTGGCAGACTCTCTGACCCTATCCAAAAGACAGACTCATGAATGGATGCTTCACAGAGACATGTTTCTGGATATTGTTCATTGGTGGAGTATTCCTCAGGTAGATCTTTTTGCCTCCCCTCTGAACAGGCAGGTTCCTCTTTTCTATTCCAGAGTGCCATGCCATCTGGTGTGGAGGATGGATGCCATTTCCTTGGAAGGGGAGGTTTTATTATGCTTTCCCTCCTCTTCCTCTACTTACAATAATCCTGAAGAAGATTTGGCTAAACTCCCCAAAAATCTTGCTAGTGACTCCATTTTGACCAAGACAGCACTGGTTCTCCCTCTTAATGCATCTGGATATGTATAGAGAAGAACAAGTGACATGGTGTCAGAAGTGGCATGTCTAAAAGGACATGATGTCGAAGAGGCAAGTTGAAATTACTTATGTCCAGAAAGAACTCCAGTTTCTCTACTTTGAATTTGTGAGGCATCTAGCTACTACAGGTGGAATACATAGAAGTGGACCATCCCTACTGCACGTATAATTCACAAAACAGGTCAGATATGAATTTCAGATGTTAAAACTTGCTCAAACTATTTCTTATTTGCAAAATAATCAGTGAAACATACAGAACACTGTAAATGACATTAAAATAAGTTGAAATGTCCAATATTGCTAGAAATATTCAAATTACTACGGTAAATGTTTGAAATAAAGTCCGAATTGCATAAAATGAATAAAATAAAGAGAACTGACTGGATTTTTCATAAAGCACATATTTTTCATATTAAATAAAGCTATCTGACTTACAAGAAGTGTATGAAGTGTTTGCATGTTTGTGCAGTTACAGTAAAGTTCTTTCACAAATACAGCGATTTCAGAGCATATTTCACAAAGTGCAGTACTCCAAAGAGTTTATTGTGCATTTGAGTGTTACTGCTAGCTGCAGAGAGGCTGTTTGTGTATAATTACATGGGCCATATTTTCAATGTCTTTGTGCATACTTTGTTGGCATGGAAGACGGATTTCGAAAACCAGGGCACTTGTGTTTGATATTAATATTGCAGAGAACTGGAGAGTATTTGAGCAAGAATATGACATTTTCATACAGGCTGCATTTTTTGATAAAGATGATCATACAAAGGCATTTATTCTACTTAAGTTAGCTGGGTCAGAAGCCACAGAAAGAGAACATTCATTTGTGTATGCACCTGCTATCTTTGTTGGAGGGGGGAAACTGTCATGTTGTATTGGCTGAGTCAAGGGAAGACCCTGAAGTGCTTAAAACATAAACTTAGAGAAATGTGTAACCCCCAGACCAACATTACAATGGAGATGCACTTATTTTACACAAGGGATCAAAAGCCTGTTGAAACTTTTGCAGCATATATAACCGACTTGAGAAACAAGGCTAAAATGTACAGATTTGGTGATTTAAGGGATGAGTTGATAAAGGACAGACTTGTGTGTGGCATTAAAGATAATGCTGTAAGAAAGATTTTGCTTTGTGACAGTGATTTAACTTTGAATAAGGTCATTGAGATTTGTCAGATATACGAACTCACAGAAAAGCACACAAATATGCTTACAAATGAGAAAGGCATGTTTCTAGTAACTTCTAAAGCTCACATTTATAGCATGCAGCACATGATTAAAAGAAACAGGTCCAGGCACATGTCAGCAACTGTAGCCCCTGCAACACTACCAGGTACACCCCAGAGCTTTCTAGCAAGTTTTAGAGTTCACACAGCCTCAGTGAAGCATAAGAGTGAGTCAGCAAACTCAAAGCATAGGTGACAACCTAGTTTCATTGTTAACTGCCATAACTGTGGTGGAAGTCATGAATCTAAAAGGGAAAAGTGCTTAGCTTTTGGTCAACAGTGCCGCAAAAGTAATAAATGGAATAATTTCAAAAGATTTTGTAAATCAAAAGCCACACATTCTTTTACTAAAAGAGAACATTTTAAGAAACAAGTTGATCGATTTGAAAGCCATGACCCAGAGTTTCATACTTTTCATGTTGATGGTGTGTCAGTGCTCAGTGAAACAGTCAATGCAATAGATTTATTGGCCAAGAATGAAGTATTTTGTACTGTTTGAATAAATGGCAAACCCATAGAGCTCAAACATGATACTGACTCAAAGTGCAATGTTATGTCTGCAAACACCTTTGCTAGAATATGTGCTGGTGAAAGACTTGATTTGGTAAAGTGTGCAAAGTCTGTTGCTTATTGCGGTGAAGAGATTTAAACCAAAGGCCCAGTAATGCATTCATGTTACTCTGCTGGGAGATGCTACGACTTATTATTTTATGTGGTCAAGAGGCACGTCCAGTCATTGTTAGGGCTCAGAGACACTTTGAAAATGGGTCTGCTTTCATTTAATAAGGAAATCAATCATATTAGCTTAAAAGACCACTATTCTAATTTCACCCAGTACATTTTTTGTAGCTATGGTGATCTTTTCAAAGACAAACTAGGCAAGCTTCCGGTTATATATTCCATGAAGTTAGATCCAGATGTCAGTCCAGTTATCAGGCCAGCTCACAGAGTTCCAGTAGCCATGCAAACCACAGTCAAAGCTGAACTAGGCAAAATAGGGCAACATGATGTGATTTGCCAGTTGGTTGATCTACTCCAACTGAGTGGGTACCATCTATGGTAGTAACTCAGAAGAAAAGCTCAGACAGCATCAGAATATGTATTGATCCCCAAGATTTGAACAAAGCACTGAAAAGACCTCATCATTCAATGTGCATAGTCGAAGAAGTCACAGACTTGATGTCAAATGCCATGCAAAGTGTTCATTTTTGCAATTTTTTCTTGACAAGAAATCTTTGTTGATAACTACTTTCAGTACTCTGTTTGGAAGGTACAGAGTTCTTAGAATGCCATTTCAGATAAATTCTGCAAGTGAAGTTTTCAGTGTGCAATGGAGCAAATTTTTGAAGTGTATGCTTGTGCTATTATAGTAGATGACATACTAGTAGGAGGTAATGGTGAATCAGAGCATGATAGAAACCTCAGAACAGTTCTGAAAAGAGCACATCAAGTGAATCCTAAGCTGAAGCCACAGAAATGCAAATTCAGACTATGAGAAGGCAATTATGTTGGTCATTTATTTACCAGTTCAGGTTTATGAGCAGACCCTTCTAAACAAGCAGCCATTCTTGAGATGCTAGCTCCAGATAATGTTCAAGCCCTGCAATGTTTTCTTGGCATGGTCCACTACCTAGACAAGTTCATTCCAGTCTTGAGTCAAATATCAGCACCACTCAGACAGCTAACATGTAAATATGTATCTTGGTCTTGGTTAGAACAACACCAGAGAGATGTCCTGAAACTGAGAATTGCCAGTCCACCTACTCTCAGATACTATGATGTCCAAAAGCCAGTTACTCTTTCCTGTGATGCTTCAAAATTTGGTCTTGGTGCAGTCATTCTACAAGAGGGTTAAGCTGTTGCTTATGTGTTCAGAACCCTTACCCAAGTTGAAATACAGTATGAACAATAAACAAAGCACACAAAAAGACTTGTAAAAAATATATATGAAAAATGGAGGTCACAAATCACGCCAGTCGAGGTAAGAAAAAATATATCCTTTTACTTGTAAGCGCTTTCATGCACAAAGGTATATGCACTTCTTCAGACAAATAAACAAATATAACAAGACACTTTATATAAGCCTTTGAACAACCCAGCTGACCCATTTCACAGGTCATTATTCAATTTGTTAAAAAGAATTACTTAAAATAGGGGTTGACAAAAGTCCATTATAGTTCTTAAAAACCTAGTTCACATTTATACTGCTGACCCAACCAACTACTAACTTTTACCATAACAATATACAATGTAAAAAACAAGTAATCACACAAAATAATACCATATATATTTGAAACCTAATTTAAAAATGTATGGTATCTATTATAATTATTTCTACAATAATCAATAATGTTTCAAATAAATGTGTATATATGTATATGTGTATCCTTAAAACAAGTATACAATAAATGTATGTAAATCTAAAGTATTTATGCATTGTTAATGCCAATATAAAACAAAAAATATGTATATATGTATGTTGATATACTCTGATACATTTATAAAAATAGTGTGTATGTATTACGCACATAGTTGTAGTGAAAATAAAATCTGAATGTAAACTTGTATTTTATAAAAAAAAGTCATTTCATCTGTTTAAGGCTTTAATGTTGAGTAAACATTTTATGGAACACATATCGTTGATTCCTGGGAAAGTATAAGCGTTTGTTTTAGTTGCCAAAGAAGTTCATGTTCTTGCAACTTTAAATACCATGCTCCCCTCTAGGATTTTTGGACTTTCTCAACTACACTAAATAGAAAACTGTGTGAGTTGTTTTCTTAACATGTTTAGATAAAGCGTTGGACAAGTTTTGTTTGGATATAGTATAGATGTTAAATAATCGGGTCTTCAGTAAACGCTCTGTCTTCCCAAAATAATATGCAGCACAGTCTTTACACTTGGCAAGGTAGATAACCCCTTGACTTCCACAATTGTATTTGTCATTAATATAGTACTTAATGCCTCGAACTGTGAAAGTGGCGCCTGTTTGAATAAACCTGCAATATTTACAACAACCGCACTTAAACATCCCTTTGTTAAGCTTAAAAGTTTTTAAAGGAAACTCTAATAGTTGTTTTATAGTTAATCCCTTCCTGTATACTATAAGGGGTTTTGAACCTAAGAGGGAGTAAAGTTATCTATCCTGTATAATACATTCCCAGTTATTTTGTAGAATTCCTCGTATTTGCCCTGCATTTGAATTGAATTGAGTAAGGAAGCTGACATTATAGTTGGTCGTAATACTCTGGTTGTTTTGAGTATTCTCACCGACTGTGTTTATATTTGATGTTTCACTGTTATAAGTTGTTCCTTTAAAAATGGAACTTATAAGTCCATTTTTCCTTTTGTTGTTTACCTTCCAGTAAACTGAACTAACTAGTTTATTTGGGTACCCTCTATTGTAAAACATTTCACACAGTTTCCAACATTCTTCTTCGAATGCTTCATCTGTGGAGCACATTCGAGAAGCGCGGACAAATTGTCCTTTAACCACACCCTTCTTTTGATGGAAGGGGTGGTTACTGGTGAAATGTAAAAAAGAGTTACTGTATGTAGGTTTCCTATGTATTTTAGTAGTGAAAATATTGTTTGCCAAATCCTTAGTAATAGTGATGTCCAAGAAGTTAATTGATATATCACTTAATTCATAAGTGAAATCCAAAAAGGAGGAAAAGGAATTCATTTCATCAATTAGCTGTATGGCTTCTTCGGGGGTACCATTAAGTACCATGAGAATGTCATCTTGGTAACGTGTATACCACACCTTGATTTTACAAAATAAGTGGTGTGGAAAAAGAAATGTGTGCTCCCAGAAAGCCATCACTACATTGGCAAAACTGCCACCGCACGGGGAGCCCATGGCTACCCCTGATTGTTGCAAAAATGTATCCTTTTGGAACATAAAATAGTTGTTTTCTAGAACCAACTCTAGGATGGTAATTATCAAATCAACTTCATTGCCTGGACAGTTTTTTAGTAATAGGAAGTCTCGGGCCCAATCTAACCCCATATTTTGGGGAATAACCGTATATAGGTTTTTAATATCAGCTGTTAGAAATATATAATCAGCGTTAAAAGGAATGTCGTTTAAATTCTGCAGGACATGCCAAGAATCCTTGCATATCTGGTTTTCAGTTTTGAGAAATATTTTTAGCCTGTCATCAACCCATTTGGTGCAAGGATATGTTATTGAGTTGCGCCCGTCTATTATAGGTCTAAAAGGTGGTGCAGAAATGTTTTTATGTAGCTTCGGAACTCCGAACAAAACCGGAGTAAGGGCTGCTGGCATTGAAAAGTAGTGGTACAACTCAAGAGATATGTTGCCTCTATAAACAAATCACTTAAGTAGTTTCTAATTTTTTGATAAGCCTGGTTAAACTCGTTAAGGGAAACTTTTGTGTATTCTTTAGAGGATAACAAGTCATACATTTTTTCAACATAATCTTCTTCATGCATTAAAACAGCTCCCCCACCCTTATCGGGCTTCATTACTCATATTTCATGTACTTTTACAAAAGTTATTAAATCAACTTCACTTAAAGACAGTGGTTTATTCATTCTACTTTCATTGTACAAGCCCCTTAAATGAATTTCAGTTATTTTTTCGAAAATCATTAAATTTTGATCTAAAGGGGGGTTAAAAACACTTGCTACATATTCTTTAGGTTGTTGGATACCTTCTCGTGCACCAAATAACATTTTCAAGTTTAGTTTACGCAAAAACAGTTTTAAGTCGCAAAGAACTTTGGCAAGATTAAACTTTGAAGGTAATACAAATGTAAAACCCTTAGCCAATAATTCAACAAAATCCGAACTTATTTCATAATTTGTAAAGTTATATATTTTAAAGTCATTGCTCTTACTCATAAGAATTCTCGGAAATGCGGTGTCTCGCATCACCTCTTCCGTTTGTTGAATGAAAACTTGTTGTGGCCTTTGCGATTCCAGTTCGTTTTCTTCTGAACATTGGGTTGGCCATGCTGAAAACCCTGTTGGTAATTCTGATTGTCGGTGTTCTGATTTCGTTGTTGATTCTGTTTCTTTTTATTATTGTTGTTAATGCGCTCACTGCGCCTAGGATGTTGGTGAGATTGTTCGTTATGAGAAAGGATGCTATTGTCAGTATCTAAAAATGTATCCAAATCGTCTTCTGCTAAAGGATGTACATCTGTTCCAAGTGTCACACTAGATTCGAGTGCTGGTGCGATGGTACCATGTTGACTATTAGTTGCAGGGGAGTCTGGGTAAGCAACTCCTTTCTCGTAAGCCACCTTGTCCCTATGAATTTTCCTCTTCTTGGTTTCACTTATTTTATTGATCAAAGCTGTTATGCTTGAAAAAATTCTTGTATAATCGTATTCATACCTAGAAAATTCAGGGTCTGATTTAATGGTTCTGTCCAAAGTTAGTAATTTTTCTTTCAATGTGGCCGTTTGCTTAACATACTCGTTGATTAATAATTGCAAAAACTTAAAACCCTGCTGGTTGAAATGATCTAACAATTGAAGATGGAATTCAGATTGTTTAATTGTGCCAGATGGATATTTCCACTGACGTAGTCCCTTTGGCACAATCTTTAGGTTTAAACATTCGCGAAAATATAAAATTTCAATCTGCAACTTTTTAAACTTTAGCAAGTTGGAATCAAATTGCTTAAGGTTGGCGACTATATTACAAGAAACATCTTGTGAGTCTATTTCATTCGCCAAACATCTATTGTTTGCTGAATTGAAATTAATGTCTGGTGTGTTGAAGAAATCTTCTAAGCCAGGCAAATCGTTAGAGCGTGTTATGTTGGTTTGTCCATTTATAGATTCATTAACACGTTCAACAATATGTGCATTTTGGCGTCCAGCCTGTCCAGGTGGTATACTACTTGTCATAGTACTATTGGTGCTGGCTACGCCTGAAAAAGTAGTTGGTGAAGTGTTCGCCAATTGAGATACAGGGATCGGCAAAGTTTGAAAACTTACCCCTGTTTTAGGACGAACAGCTGGTGTATTACTAGAACTTTTGGTCTCCACTTTGGACACTAAATCTTCCACGCGTTATGAAAGTTGTTGAATTAATGCCGTCAACTAACCGATGGCGTCCGTGTCTTCATTGGTTCTATTAGGTGTAGAATTAGAACCAAACAATCCTTGCGACTGCGATTGTGAGCCTCCGCTCCCTTCAGCCATAAGACCAATAAACAAAGCACACAAAAAGACTTGTAAAAAATATATATGAAAAACGGAGGTCACAAATTGGGTCAGCAGTATAAATGTGAACTAGGTTTTTAAGAACTATAATTGACTTTTGTCAACCCCTATTTTAAGTAATTCTTTTTAACAAATTGAATAATGACCTGTGAAATGGGTCAGCTGGGTTGTTCAAAGGCTTATATAAAGTGTCTTGTTATATTTGTTTATTTGTCTGAAGAAGTGCATATACCTTTGTGCATGAAAGCGCTTACAAGTAAAAGGATATATTTTTTCTTACCTCGACTGGCGTGATTTGTGACCTCCGTTTTTCACATTTTTTTACAAGTCTGTTTGCGTGCTTTGTTTATTGGTCTTATGGCTGAAGGGAGCGGGGGCTCACAATCGCAGTCGCAAGGATTGTTTGGTTCTAATTCTACACCTAATAGAACCAATGAAGACACGGATGCCATTGGTTACTTAATGGCATTAATTCAATAACTTTCACAACGCGTGGAAGACTTAGCGTCCAAAGTGGAGACCAAAAGTTCTAGTAATATACCTGCAGTTCGTCCTAAAACAGGGGGAAAGTTTTCAAACTTTACCGGTCCCTGTATCTCAATCGGCGAACACTTCACCAACTACTTTTTCAGGCGTAGCCAGCACCAATAGTACTATGACAAGTAGTATACCACCTGGACAGGGTGGACGCCAAAATGCACATATTGTTGAACGTGTTAATGAATCTATAAATGGACAAACCAACATAACACGCTCTAACGATTTGCCTGGCTTAGAAGATTTCTTCAACACACCAGACATTAATTTCAATTCAGCAAACAATAGATGTTTGGCGAATGAAATAGACTCACAAGATGTTTCTTGTAATATAGTCGCCAACCTTAAGCAATTTGATTCCAACTTGCTAAAGTTTAAAAAGTTGCAGATTGAAATTTTATATTTTCGCGAATGTTTAAACCTAAAGATTGTGCCAAAGGGACTACGTCAGTGGAAATATCCATCTGGCACAATTAAACAATCTGAATTCCATTTTCAATTGTTAGATCATTTCAACCAGCAGGGTTTTAAGTTTTTGGAATTATTAATCAACTAGTATGTTAAGCAAACGGCCACATTGAAAGAAAAATTACTAACTTTGGACAGAACCATTAAATCAGACCCTGAATTTTCTAGGTATGAATACGATTATACAAGAATTTTTTCAAGCATAACCGCTTTGATCAATAAAATAAGTGAAACCAAGAAGAGGAAAATTCATAGGGACAAGGTGGCTTACGAGAAAGGAGTTGCTTACCCAGACCCCCCTGCAACTAATAGTCAACATGGTACCATCGCACCAGCACTCGAATCTAGTGCGACACTTGGAACAGACGTACATCCTTTAGCAGAAGACGATTTGGATACATTTTTAGATACTGACAATAGCATCCTTTCTCATAACGAACAGTCTCACCAACATCCTAGGCGCAGTGAGCGCATTAACAACAATAATAAAAAGAAACAGAATCAACAACGAAATCAGAACACCGACAATCAGAATTACCAACAGGGTTTTCAGCGTGGCCAACCCAATGTTCAGAAGAAAACGAACTGGAATCGCAAAGGCCACAACAAGTTTTCATTCAACAAACGGAAGAGGTGATGCGAGACACCGCATTTCCAAGAATTCTTATGAGTAAGAGCAATGACTTTAAAATATATAACTTTACAAATTATGAAATAAGTTCAGATTTTGTTGAATTATTGGCTAAGGGTTTTACATTTGTATTACCTTCAAAGTTTAATCTTGCCAAAGTTCTTTGCGACTTAAAACTGTTTTTGCGTAAACTAAACTTGAAAATGTTATTTGGTGCACGAGAAGGTATCCAACAACCTAAAGAATATGTAGCAAGTGTTTTTAACCCCCCTTTAGATCAAAATTTAATGATTTTCGAAAAAATAACTGAAATTCATTTAAGGGGCTTGTACAATGAAAGTAGAATGAATAAACCACTGTCTTTAAGTGAAGTTGATTTAATAACTTTTGTAAAAGTACATGAAATACGAGTAATGAAGCCCGATAAGGGCGGGGGAGCTGTTTTAATGCATGAAGAAGATTATGTTGAAAAAATGTATGACTTGTTATCCTCTAAAGAATACACAAAAGTTTCCCTTAACGAGTTTAACCAGGCTTATCAAAAAATTAGAAACTACTTAAGCGATTTGTTTATAGAGGGCAACATATCTCTTGAGTTGTACCACTACTTTTCAATGCCAGCAGCCCTTACTCCGGTTTTGTTGAGTTCGGCTACATAAAACATTTCTGCACCACCTTTTAGACCTATAATAGACGGGCGCAACTCAATAACATATCCTTGCACCAAATGGGTTGATGACAGGCTAAAAATATTTCTCAAAACTGAAAACCAGATATGCAAGGATTCTTGGCATGTCCTGCAGAATTTAAACGACATTCCTTTTAACGCTGATTATATATTTCTAACAGCTGATATTAAAAACCTATATACGGTTATTCCCCAAAATATGGGGTTAGATTGGGCCCGAGACTTCCTATTACTAAAAAACTGTCCAGGCAATGAAGTTGATTTGATAATTACCATCCTAGAGTTGGTTCTAGAAAACAACTATTTTATGTTCCAAAAGGATATATTTTTGCAACAATCAGGGGTAGCCATGGGCTCTGCGGTGGCAGTTTTGCCAATGTAGTGATGGCTTTCTGGGAGCACATTTCTTTTCCACACCACTTATTTTGTAAAATCAAGGTGTGGTATACGTTACCAAGATGACATTCTCATGGTACTTAATGGTACCTGAAGAAGCCATACAGCTAATTGATGAAATGAATTCCTTTTCCTCCTTTTTGGATTTCACTTATGAATTAAGTGATATATCAATTAACTTCTTGGACATCACTATTACTAAGGATTTGGCAAACAATATTTTCACTACTAAAATACATAGAAACCTACATACAGTAACTCTTTTACATTTCACCAGTAACCACCCTTCCATCAAAAGAAGGGTGGTTAAAGGACAATTGTCCGCTTCTCGAATGTGCTCCACAGATGAAGCATTCGAAGAAGAATATTGGAAACTGTGTGAAATGTTTTACAATAGAGGGTACCCAAATAAACTAGTTAGTTCAGTTTACTGGAAGGTAAACAACAAAAGGAAAAATGGACTTATAAGTTCCATTTTAAAGGAACAACTTATAACAGTGAAACATCAAATATAAACACAGTCGGTGAGAATACTCAAAACAACCAGAGTATTACGACCAACTATAATGTCAGCTTCCTTACTCAATTCAATTCAAATGCAGGGCAAATACGAGGAATTCTACAAAATAACTGGGAATGTATTATACAGGATAGATAACTTTACTCCCTCTTAGGTTCAAAACCCCTTATAGTATACAGGAAGGGATTAACTATAAAACAACTATTAGAGTTTCCTTTAAAAACTTTTAAGCTTAACAAAGGGATGTTTAAGTGCGGTTGTTGTAAATATTGCAGGTTTATTCAAACAGGCGCCACTTTCACAGTTCGAGGCATTAAGTACTATATTAATGACAAATACAATTGTGAAAGTCAAGGGGTTATCTACCTTGCCAAGTGTAAAGACTGTGCTGCATATTATTTTGGGAAGACAGAGCGTTTACTGAAGACCCGTATTTACGAACATCTATACGCTATATCCAAACAAAACTTGTCCAACGCTTTATCTAAACATGTTAAGAAAACAACTCACACAGTTTTCTATTTAGTGTAGTTGAGAAAGTCCAAAAAAATCCTAGAGGGGGAGCATGGTATTTAAAGTTGCAAGAACATGAACTTCTTTGGCAACTAAAAACAAACGCTTATACTTTCCCAGGAATCAACGATATGTGTTCCATAAAATGTTTACTCAACATTAAAGCCTTAAACAGATGAAATGACTTTTTTTTATAAAATACAAGTTTACATTCGCATTTTATTTTCACTACAACTATGTGCGTAATACATACACACTATTTTTATAAATGTATCAGAGTATATCAACATACATATATACATATTTTTTGTTTTATATTGGCATTAACAATGCATAAATACTTTAGATTTACATACATTTATTGTATACTTGTTTTAAGGATACACATATACATATATACACATTTATTTGAAACATTATTGATTATTGTAGAAATAATTATAATAGATACCATACATTTTTAAATTAGGTTTCAAATATATATGGTATTATTTTGTGTGATTACTTGTTGTTTTTTACATTGTATATTGTTATGGTAAAAGTTAGTAATTGGTTGGGTCAGCAGTATAAATGTGAACTAGGTTTTTAAGAACTATAATTGACTTTTGTCAACCCCTATTTTAAGTAATTCTTTTTAACAAATTGAATAATGACCTGTGAAATGGGTCAGCTGGGTTGTTCAAAGGCTTATATAAAGTGTCTTGTTATATTTGTTTATTTGTCTGAAGAAGTGCATATACCTTTGTGCATGAAAGCGCTTACAAGTAAAAGGATATATTTTTTCTTACCTCGACTGGCGTGATTTGTGACCTCCGTTTTTCATATATATTTTTTGAAATACAGTATGCACAGACAGAGAAAGAGCTTTTGGCAATTGTATTTGCATGTTCTAAGTTCTATGATTATGTTTATGGTAGACCTGTTCAGATCGAAACAGACCACCATCCTCTAGTCACTATTTTGAGAAAGCTTATGCCTACAGCTCCAGCCAGATTGCAACGCATGATGCTGAGATTGCAAAAGTATCATTTCAATCTTGTCTACAAGAAAGACAAACGCCTTTATCTTGTTGATACATTATCCAGATTGCGCAGACTAACCAAGAAACAGCATGAGAATGAGCACTTTGATTTTGAAGTCATGGAAGTGAGAAATCTTTCTTCCACATGTCTTAATGAGCTTAGAGATTATACAGCCACAGGTCCAGTTTTACTGAAGCTCAACCACTTCCTCAAAGCAGGATGGCTGTCAAAGCAATCTAGTTTACTTCAAGAAGTGCAACCTTATTTTCTGTACAGAGATGAGATTTTATTTGGCAATAGTGTTGTCATGAAAGGTCCTAGAGTTATTGTTCCAAAGTCCTTGCAACAAGAGTACATTACTATTTTACATCAAGGTCACCCAAGGGTAGAGTCAACCAAAAGAATTGCAAGAGGATTAGTATTTTGGCCTTCTATGTCACAAGATATTGAGAGACTACTTTTATCCTGTTCTGTGTGTAATAGTACAAAGCCACATCAACAGAAAGAACCACTTCAGCTAAACCAGATTCTTGAACTACCTTGGTCGACAGTAGCCACTGATATTTTCTAGTGAAATGGTCAACATTATTTGCTGTTAGTAGACTATTATTCTGATTGGTTCGAGATTGACCTACTTCTCAATCTAGCATCCAATACATTTACTAAGATAAAACATCATTTTGCAGTGCATGGTAGCCTGCACAAAGTTACTTTTGACAATGGCATGCAATTTACAAGTCAGCAGTTCAAAAGATTTGCTGAAGAGTGGGACTTTACTCATGTTACAAGTATCAGAGTATCCCCATCAAATGGTTTGGCAGAACGTACAGTTCAAAGTGCAAAGCAACTACTAGAGAAGTCAAAATGAGACAATTGTGATGCTTTCCTGAATCCCTTAAATCTTAAAAACATTTCTCATATTTTCATAGGTTCATAGGTGTGTACTAGGCTAATGGCACTGGAGCCTTTACAAGCCTAGCCCATAGAAGTGCCCTGGCATTGTGCCATCCGATGTTAGTTACCAGTGTCTCTATCAAGTAGAGCCACTGGAGTGATCTCCAGGGTGAACTTTCTATTACCCATCCACTCATCAAGATTTCTCTTGATGAGGACAGTGAGGTACTCTGCTTGACATCTATGGGAAGTCTGTTCCAGAGCATGGGCAGTCTCTGGGTGAAGAACCTGTCCCTCCAGCATGTTCTGCTGATTGTGGTAATGAGGTTGAGGTCTCTGGAGCATGTGGTGCAGTGGGATTGGAATTTCTTTAGATGTAGCATTTCTAACAAAGCTGGGTCAGACATGGCTTTGTAAGTCTTGCAGAGATTGCCTCTAATTAGGCAATATGAGGCAGAAAATAGCTGGAGTCTTTTGAGTCTGTCCATGTAGGACATGTGTTTAATGCGAATGATCCTATTTGTGAGGTATTTTTGTGGCCTCTCCAGCTTTTGCACATGTCTAGTGAGGTACATGCCAAATGGGGCATTATACTAGATGATTGGTCTAATGAGGGAAGAGTAGAGAGAGATGATAACCTCTTTCTTCCTGGATGCAGAACCCTTGGTAATGAGATGTGCCACATAGAAGGACTTTCTGACCACAGTGGCAATGTGGTAGTCGAAGGAAAGATTGCTGTCAACCTGGTCCCCAGATCTCTTATAACACCTTCAGTGTTTAGTGGGCTCCCATTGATGTGGTAATTAGTGGGAACTGAGTTTTTACCAAAGAGGATGATGACACATTTTATGGTGTTAAGCTTAAGGCCATGGTTTCGACACCAGTCATTGGTCTCAGTGAGGCCTTTCTGTAGGATGTCTGCATCACTTGGGGAGTTAATAATGGCTCCCAGCTTGCAGTCATCTATAAACTTGGTCAGCCAGAGCCCCTTTGTGTTAGCCTAGACTTCTGAGAAGTAGATGCTGAACAGGAGAGGACCCAGGACCGATCCCTTTGAGACTCCACTCATGACTGGTCGGCAGTTTGACTTGGAGTTTGCTACTTCCACACTGTGTGTTCTATCTGTGAGCCAATTTGAAACCCACCTACTGATATAGGGGTTGATGCCTAGTTTGGTGAGTTTATCAATAATTCCCGAGGGAGGAATGGTATCAAAGGCATTGGCCAGATTGAGGTAGGCTGTATGTACTGCCTTATCTTCATCCACAGCCCTGGTGACTGGCTCAAAGAAGTCAACCAGGTTGAGCAGGCATGATCTCCCTTTCACAAAGCCAAACTGCATGGGGTCCAGAGTTTGGAGATTTCCTATATCTTTGTTAATCAGGTCCATGATGATGTGCTCCATAGCTTTACATATCAGACTTGTCAGGCTAATAGGGCAATAATTCCCAGGGTCTGTATTCGCTCCTCCTTTATGGAAAGGGATGACTGTAGCAGTGCACCATTCAGTAGGGACAAAGCCTGACGTGAGGCTGTGACTGAACAGAGCACACAGATGTGGTGCAAGTTCACTTTGTAGTTCATGTAGAACACAGCCAGGGATATTATCGGGTCCCATGGAAGCTTTATTCTTGGTCTTGGACAATGCAGCTTTAACCTGTGCTGCAGTAATGCTGGGTGCCTGGCATTCTTCTGATATTGTAATTGGTCCTTTGGGGGGGGGGGGGTAAAGTTATCACTGAATCTGTTGGCCAGTATGTTGGCAATATCTATTGGCTCAGTATAGGAGGTACCATTGTGCAGTAACTCAGAGCAAATCTGGGTATTGCTGTGGAGGTTTTTGATATAACTATAGAAGACTTTGTGATTTTTTTTTTGTGTCTGCTGTGATTCTGCCTTCATAGCTGGCTTTAGAGGACTTGATGAGAGATCTCAACTTTTTGTTGAGGCTAATAAGGGAGTTTTTCCAGTCTTGGAAATTCAACTTTTTCTGCAACAGTTTCTTCCATCTGTTGTAGAGTTTATTAATAGTTGGCAATCACCAGATTGGCTTCCTTTTTTGGAGGAGAGCATCTTGGCTCTGTTGGGTATGGCTAATTCCATGCATTTATGTACATATTCGTACAGTGCATTGGTGTATGATACGGCAGTCATGCAGCTATTTTCCATTGGCATGGGTGCCGTGAAGTTAGCCACCTCTGTTTTTAGGAGTCCAAAGTCAGCTTTGGATAAGTTTTTCAAGGTGGTTACCTTTGCAGGGGGTGTGGGTGAGATGTGTATTTCCATGGTGATTAGCTTATGGTCAGATCTGACCAGGGAGGGATTAACTATTGGTGTAGAGCAACGGTTGCCCATGTTAGTAATAACCAGGTCAAGGATGTTGCTTCCTTTAGTGGGGGCAGAATGAGCTGGTCCAGGGCATTGGAACTGATGAATTCCAGGAAGCGTTGGGCCAGTGTATTGGTGCTTGGGTAGTTTTCCCAGTTGATGGAGGGGTAGTTGAAGTCTCCTAGTATGAGACTGTTGGGTTGGACCTTGATAGATTCTAGGGTGCTTAGGAACATGGAATGAGAGTCAAGGGACATGGTTGGGGACCTATAGCAGGCTGTGAACTGGATTGCCATCTTATCCAATGTTAGTTGTACCTGAAGTATCTCAGATACATTATTCTAGGCTACTAGTCTGGAGGTGTGCATCTCCTTTATGAATATGGAGACACCAACACCTTTGGAGCTTTGGTCCATGTTTCAGGGCTGAAAGGTGTGGAATGTGTTATAGCCTGGTAGCACAGGGGGTGCTTTCTGCCACTTTAAACCAGGTCTCCATTACAGCACAAATGTCGATGTTCTCCATTTTGAGCAGTGCTTTGATGGAGTGCATCTTGAGATTTAAACTTCTAGCTTTGAGCAGCATGACCCTCAGATTGCATTTATTTATAGCTGTTATGGTGGTAATTTTGTCTTTGGAACACCACTTAAAAAAGGCACTTTAGGGGTGGCAAGAGCCTTAGCCAGTACCTGGAAACATCTTGGTTCACCTGCTCAGAGACATCTGTTGAGTCAAACCAGAACCACACTACTAATCAGTAGTCAATTGTTGGTTCCATGTGTCAAGAACAGCAGGTCAGTGAAAACCAATCTGTTGAAGAAGCAGTTAGCTCAGAAGTCCTATTATGATAAGACCAGCAAACCGCTCAATCCATTACGAGAAGGAGAAATAGTAAGGATGCAAACGTCCAGAGGTTATTGTCGGATTGGAGTCATGAAGAACATCTGTCCAGAGCCAAGACTGTACATTGTGGAATCACAAGGAGTCAAATTTAGGCAGAATCAGAAATATTTGATACCGGTGTCCGAATCTGTACCAGAGCACATAGCCTGTGACAAATACTGTTTATCTCAGAGTGAGTTGTCCAGTGTCCCAGTTCCAGCGCAAGTTCCAAAGAGTATCCCCATTCCTGTGATGAATCCTGAAGTTCCTGATATGACTTGTTCACCAAAGACTGTCCCTGTTGCTAAAGCCAGTCCTGATTGTTATTTTTTGAAATCTGGTCTCATCTCCAGACCATGTTATAGATACACAGCAACTTGGACATGAACATTGTGTTTGTTTCTAAATGTCTGCATTGATGCATGTCTAACTGCAATGTCATTTTGATAAAGGGCAATCTTTTTAAGAGGGAGGATGTAGATCAATGTGTACATGTCATGTCTCTTTAAGAAGCTATCCAAGGGCTTGCACAAGTGTATAAATACTGAGCATGTGCAAGTCTGACTCCCATTTTGTAGTAAGCTGTTGAGATGTATGCATGTATATATGCAAGCTCTGTCTGTCAATCAGTTTGTTTATATTTAATGATGCTGCTATCCATCCTGATGAATTTCTATGTAATAAAGCATGTTAAACATACCCTACCTGCTTGTCTTCTATGTGTAGAGAAGGACAAGAGACATCCTTCTTGTTTATTTTGCAGTTTTTCTTTCTCAGTGTGCATGGACTCCATTGTACTGTGGCGACTGTTCTCTTCTGGGGCAATTCAGTTCTAGGTAGTTGAATCTCTACGTCCCTTTTATGCCCTACAGTCTGTACAAGGAATGTAAATGTGATGTACTGCACATACAAGAATTCTTTTAGGCTTTTTTATACTGGCCAAGCATCAGGTTGTCCAGGGCAGACATCCCTTCTATGATGAATACTGCAACAGTGAAGAGAAGAACATCTACTGTTATGGTAAGGTTTTACACAACTGCACTTTCTACACCTTTTATCAGTTTGCAAGTTCAGTCTTTCAGACTCAGCTGAACAGGCTTAAATGAATCAGTATTCAACAGAACATATGAAAGACAGAAAAAATATAAAACAACACTGACCACAGAACTAGGACTTGTAGCACCTTACTTATCTGACAAGTCTGAGAACTCTCTAGACAATCTTTCTTTCCCTTTTTGACTGAAGCTGTCTGTTAAATAGCTCCTTAACCAGGCCAGTCATATGTTGACTGGAATGACTTTTATTTTCAGTTTGAAGCTGATGCATATGAACAGCACTATAGCAAATGCTTTCCTTAAGTTGAGTGGTCAGATGGCTTTTTCACGTCACATCCAAAATACTGAATTAACAAGGAAAGCCATTTCCATTTGGAGTTTGCTGGTTTGAGGTTTATGAGACATCATCCAAATAAAAGAAAAAAATGTAGCTGCCTCACAATGAATAAGAAATGTAGGATTTAATATTGTAAGTCCTAATACTTTGATAATGATATCTAATTCAGACAAAATAGCAATGAATTCCAAAACCTGTTGCTACAATTTCAAGCTATTTTCTGCAGTGAGCCTTGCACCCTCCATCTTCTCACAGGGATGTCTGTGCCCCCTCCAGCTACTTATGTACTAAATCTTAGAATGCAGTACCTTTAAGAAGGGTGTGTGTGCATGTGTGCGTGTGTGAGTGTGTGCGGGTGTGCACATATCTTGCTTATCTTGTGGTGGCATATGTGTGTGTGTGTGTGTGTGTGTGTGTGTGTGTGTGTGTGTGTGTGTGTGTGTGTGTGTGTGTGTGTGTGTGTGTGTTTGTGTGAAGTGGGGGGTATAATCTCTTGAGTTACTACATACTTCCATATTTGTAACTGTAGGTTTGCAGTTATATTCTTAAATTATTAAAAATGTATCACTTTCAGCTTGTCCTTCAGCTAACCAACCAGTTTTATGCTAAGTCTAGTACTAAGATTAGTAATGTTGTTCTTCAGAATCTGGCTGTGTGGCTAAATATCATTTCTCATAAACATTTTCTCAAACCTTCTGCTATGGATATTCTTCTATTTTCTTGTTCTGAATTTATCTTTTACTAAACCTTGCCAATAGGGCTGCCATTTGTCAAATGTCATTTGGCTATCCTCAAAACACACCAAAATGTTTGTAGGTCTACTGCCTTAATAAATGAGATTCTACAGAAAAAGCCATTAACACTATGTTATAAAAATTAATGTTGACATACTCCAAATTAATTCATGGGGAGCTGCATTTATTTTGTATATTGCTTTGATAGGTTTATTTATTTTGTGCTATGTGTTTGTCTTCACTGTTATGTAAAAATCAAACTTAGCAAATAAATCTTAGTCGCAAGAAATAAATCATGCAGATACATCTTAGGCTGTGCTGCAGTTCTACTCCCTCTGACATTAGGACTATAGGAAAATGCCTTTTAATGCCCAAGATGGAATATGCGTTATCTCTTTTTACACTTAGCTCTTTCTAAAAAATGTAAGTATTCCTCAGAATAGAAGTACTTAAAAACAGAGTGAGAATAACTAATCTGTATTACTCCCCATAATCCAGGGTATCTAGGATTCAAAAGACTGCTCTTTGGATTAGTGAAAAGAGAAAACTCCTTTAATAAAATCACTCCTTCAGCCTGGAATATTCTACGTGAATTTATCAGAAATGAAATAAGCTTTTCTATATTTTAAAAGCTTCTTATATACTGTTTACTGGCAATATACAAATGCATCTAACACAGAGATAAATCTGAGAATGTATTCCTCATGGATTATAGGTTCATAGGTAAGTACTAGGCTAGCTGCCCTTGCAAGCCATTTTAAGCTAAGGGTTTCACTTTTTGTGCTTGAAATCACCTATCCCATTTGGTAATAGACTGGCCTTACCCATCCCATGGTCAGTGATTATATATGATCCCTAATGAGAATAATGGGGATGATACCATAAATAATTTGAAGAATCCCATGCATGGCATAAAGCATTTAGGGGCTGCATCTGTCCATTAATAGTACAGGAGACATTCTTGAGGTAAATGTTCCATTTCCCATCCATAGAATGGATAACTTCTCATGTACCAATACACTTGCCCAATGCTTTCTGGAATTCATTAATTCCAATGCTCTGGACCAGCTTTTTCTTACCCTCACTAGAGGTAGCAACATCCTTGACCTGGTCATTACTAAAATGGGCGACCATTGCTCTACACCAATAGTCAACTCCTCCCTGGTTAGATCTGACCACAAACTAATCACCTTGGAAATATACATCCATCCCACCCCCCACCCCCACAAAGGTAACCACTATGAAAAACTTCTCCAAAGCTAACTTTGGGCTCTTAAAAACAGAGGTGGCTAACTTCACGGCACCCATGCAAATGGAGAATAGTTGCACAACTGCTGAATTATACACCAATGCACTGTACAAACACGTACACAAATGGATGGACCTCACCATACCCAATAGAACCAAGACGCTCTCCTCAGAAAAAAAAAGTCAATCTGGTGGTCCCCTGCCATAAACTAACTCTACAACAGAAGGAGGAAACTGATGCAGAATAAGGTGAAGTCCCAAGACTGGAAAAAAACCCTTATCAGCCTCAACAAAAGGATGAGATCCTTCATCAAATCCTCTAAAGCTATGAAAACAGAATTGCAGCAGATAGTAAAGGCAACCACAAGGCCTTCTATAGTTATGTAAAGAATCTCCACAGCAATACCCAGATTTGCTCTGAGCTACTACAAAATGGTACCTCCTATACCAAGCCAACAGATATTGCCAATATACTGCCCGACAGATTCAGTGCTAACTTTGCCCCCCCCCGAAAGGACCAATCACAATGCCAGCAGACTGCCAGGCACCCAGTATTACTGCTGCACAGGTTAAAACAGTGCTGTCCAAGGACAAGAATACAAGCATCTATGGGACCTGACAATATCCCTGGCTGTGTTCTACATGAACTACAGAGTTGACTGGCACCTCACCTGTGTGCCCTGTTCAATCACAACCTCACCTCAGGCTTTGTCCCTACCGAATGGCGCACTGCTGCAGTCATCCCTCTCCACAAAGGAGGAGTGACTACAGACCCCGGGAATTATCTCCCAATTAGCCTGACGAGTCTGATATGCAAAGCTATGGAACGCATCATTGTGGACCTAATAAACAAGGATATAGGGAATCTCCAAACTCTGGATGCTACACAGTTTGGTTTTGTGAAGGGTAGATCATACCTGGTCAACTTGGTCAATTTCTTTGAGTCAGTCACCAGAGCTGTGGATGAAGGCAAGGTGGTTCATACAGCCTACCTTGATCTGGCCAAGGCCTTTGATACCATTCCCCACTCAGGAATCATAGAAAAGCTCACTAAGCTAGAAATCAACCACTATATCACTAAGTGGGTAGCAAACTGGCTCACAGACAGAACCCACAGTGTGAAAGTAGCTGACTCCAAGTCCGAATGCCGACCAGTCACGAGTGGAGTCCCACAGTCCTCTCCTGTTTGGTATCTACTTCTCTGAAGTCCAGGCCAACACAAAGGGACTCTGACTGACAAAGTTCACAGACATTTGCAAGTTGGGAGCTATTATTAATTCCCCAAGTGATGTTGACATCCTACAGAATGGCCTCAATGATACCAGCGACTGGTGTCAGAACCATGGCCTTACACTCAATGCAAAAAAATGTGCCATCATCCCCCTTGGGAAAAACCCGGTTCCCTTGAATTACCACATTGATGGTAGTCCACTGAACACAGAAGGCGTTATAAGAGATCTGGGAACATAGGCGGACAGCAACCTCTCTTTTGATCACCACGTTGCCTCTCTGGTCAGAAAGCCCTTCTATGTGGCACATCTCATTACTAAGGGTTTTGCATCCAGGAAGAAAGAAGTCATTGTCTCCCTCTACTCTTCCCTCATTAGGCCAATCATCGAGTACAGTGCCTCATTTGGTATGTACCTCACTAGACATCTGCAACAACTGGAGAGGCTGCAAAAGAACCTCACAAAGAAGATCCTAGGCCTTAAACACTTGTCGGATATGGATAGACTCAAAAAACTCCAACTATTCTCTGTCTCATATTGCCTACTTAGAGACGATCTCTGCTTGACTTACAAAGCCATGTCTGACCCAGCTCTGTTAGAAATGCTACATCTAAAAAAATCCCAATCCCTCTGCACCACATGCTCCAGAGACCTCAATCTAATTACCACAATCAACAGAACATGCTGGAGGGACAGGTTCATAACCCAGAGACTGCCCATGCTATTGAACAGACTTAACATACATGTCAGGCAGAGCACCTCACTGGCCATCTTCAAGAAAACTCTTGATGAGTGGATGGGAAATAGAAAATTCACCCCAGGGATTACTCCACTGGCTCTACTCAACAGAGGCACTAGGAACTAAGCTCAGGTGGCACGATGCCAGGGTAATCCTATGGGCTAGGCTTGTAAAGGCTCCAGGGCCAATGCCCTAGTACACACCTATGAATTTATAATGGGCAATTAATGTGAATGCCTATGTACATGGTCAAAGATAAAAACATTAACTGTGCTGTAAATATTAACTGCCTTGTAGACTGAGTTGTAAAACAATTTCAGTATGTATTTATTTATTTATTTTAGATTTGTTGACCGGGATAGTCCAACTGGCTACATGTCCATTTTCAACGAAGACCTGGGGAGAAAAGCTCCATGTAACAAAACAAAACAGAGACAGTAAATACATAACTAAGTTTTAAACACAGAAAACATATCAAAATATTAACATAGGATGCAAGCAGATAACAACTTTCAATATGTACAGACACACATATGTAATGTGGCATGGGTAGATTGCTAATCAGCAAATTGGGAAGGAATACTTATTTTAGTGGAGTTGTTAATCAGAATTTGAGCATGGGCAGAGTCAGTGTGATTTGAAGTAATTTTGAGGCCTGTTTTAAATAAGGGTAGCAAAGTTTCCTTGGTAAGGTTTGCAGGAAGTAGATTCCAAGTTTTACCAACTGAGTTGGCAAATAGAGCATCTCCTGCAGAGTTTTTGGGTCAGTACCATTAGTTTGTTAGATGAGCGTAGCGGCCTGAGGGCACTATGGGGGCTGATAATGTTTTTAAGGGCAGGGGTATTTTCAGGTTGCTGGAGGACTTTGTGTGCTACTATAAGTTGGTTGAACTGTAGAAGGGTAGGAAATTCTAGCCATCCTAGAGTTTTTAGGTTTTGACAATGATGAGTCCTATACGCCATGCCAGTAGTGAATCTAGCTATATGGTTGTAACAGCCCGATAATTTGTTGAGATCAGTTTTGGACAGGTTGGTGAGAACTGGAGAGTCATACATAAGGATAGAGAGAAGGTGGGATCATGCAATAGCTGCCCTAGCAAGAGGGGTGAGGAAAGGTTTGAGCTTGTACAGGGAGCCAAGTTTTTTCTTAATGGACTTAATGGCATGATTAACATGCGTATCAAATTTAAGGTTGTTCTTGATTATTACGCCTAGTAGCTTAGTGTGGTCATCTGGGGAGATAATGGTGTCGTTGTTAGATTTAATGGTGAAGAATGGAGGAGAGCACCTATGGGTAGGGGAGAAAAGCAGTAGGTTGGTTCAGTATGTATATTATACTTCTTTGGTAACTGTATTTGGAGTAAATGACTTCTGTAATTGTGCTGATGGCCGGGGTTATTATTGAAAAAGTTTTTCGACCAGCCCACCTTCATTAATAAAAGGGGTAAACCTTCCAAATTCATATTTTATAAGACCATCAATCCTACATTTCAATGTTTCTTCAAGCAGTGTTTTTTCATATTCTTTCAAGTATTATTAATGATAAAACAGGCAGGTATAGTGAAATCTACCCAGTTAACAAGTGAAAAGATGAGCAAGCAAAGAAACAAACTGTAGTCTTGCATGTAATATAAACAGCGGTTTCAGCATCAAGTAGTAGAAATAGTACAGTAGTCAATGAGAGTTGATAGGTAGGTTTCATGCTTCCTATAAGGTCAATGATATTACATAGGTAGGTTCGATCAACCCTATAGGCTCAAAAACATTAGTTAGGCAGTCTATCCTTCCTAATGGGTCAAAGGCATTATTTAGGTAGGTTCCATCCTTGCTAAAGCTTTAGAGGCAGATATATAATCATTAAGAATAGTAGTGTATAACTGCTACTCAAAAAGTCTTCCTGACAAGGTATTTATATAAACAGACAATAAAAAAGTGAGGTACTTACACAGATGAATGCCCACATATGCACATGCGCGCGCACACACACACACACACACACACACACACACACACACACACACCTGATTATATCGGTTTACATACATTTGTGCGAACGATATTCTGTCAGCTGCAATGTGCCGAAAATCAGAGTGGCGAGCACACAAACATTTGTGAAACAGATAGTCGACTACACTTATGCGAATGCATTTGCACAAGTGTAATTCGACTATCTGCACGGAGATCGCGGTACAGCAGTGGCCTTAGGTCATCTGGTGTCCTAGGCAAAAGGGCTCCATGGCGCCCCCCCACACCACCCAAGTCCCCCATTCTGGTCTACCTATACCAAATAAATACTTGAAAAGTGCCCCTGCTACAGTGGTGCCCTAGGCGGCCGCCTAGTTGGCCTATGCCTAAGGCCGGCTATGAGTGGGGAGTGGAAATTCATCCACATCCACACTGTAGTGCGATCTCGGAGTTAGAATATATAAGTAGGGGGTGTGTGGGGGGCTATGACATTGTGGCTTCGGCAACAATGTCGAGTCAAATGCGTCGAACATTTGGTTCGACATTATGACCTTTTTTTTTTTTTTTCATTTGGGTATTATTATTCGTTTTTCCGAACGGAAAATGTTTTTTCCGTTCGAAGAAACAATAGTAAACCGATTATCGTATTTATATAATGCAATCAGATTAAGTTTTACTTACTGAACTTCAGAAACTAACATTATTATCATTATTATTTTCTTTAAGATCTGACACCTCATGATAAAACTGGAGCCATTTTTTTCTCAAAACCTAGTACACATCTGCATGGCAAAAGTTGTGACTCCCATTGCATTTGAAAGGCATAACCATCTGATGAATTTGTTAAGGCATGCAGAACATGTGGTGATTGGTGTGATTCTAGAAAGGAGGTTTGAGATGTTATGAACTGTTTTGTGATTAGACATTACGATACAACTGTCATTAATGACCCCTACTATACATGTTATCATATATCACACCAAGACCTTATTAATGCGAATAACGAAGCCAATGAGTTTGCTGTTTTTATTTCTGTGGTACTTTGCAACACAATGATGTCATTTATTTTGTTATAGAATTTAACATGTTGAGTAAACAAATTGATTTAATGTTTACATTTTGTCATGTTTTACAATAAGTTTCAGATTTAGCTGCTATTCTTCTTCTATGATGTAAGTTAAAGCCTAGTGTTAATGTGCTGAAACTCTTGTTCAAGGAACCATTTATAGTTAACAGTAATAAGTGCATGATATGCAGGCATGCAGAAAAATAAGAATTAACAGTAATCATTTTCAGCTACAAGTAAATTGTACGTGCATCTAAATGAGTAGCTTGTGTTAATGGTTGGTTATAGCTTTAGTAAATTGGATCATCTACAAGGATGTTTAAACTATGCATTATTAATTAATAGTAGAAATGATAACTCTGTGGCAGACAACTCTTTACATAAATGCAGCACTGATATTACCACTTCAAAATGTTGCATTTTAGGACACGATAACTGTGGCAGCAGATAAAGGAAAACACTAGCTCCTATTTCAAGATAAAAATAATGTATTCGTATTGTGAAATATCATACTATAAAGGCTTATGGTTAAAACCAGGAACTTAGATGTATATTATTTTTAAAACTTAATTTTTTTAGTTATCTTGTTTTTAAGTTTGTTCTTGGATTTTATCAATAGTAATTTGTATTAAATGTCTAACCTGTTAACTGCTTTTAGTTTTTTATCTAAGCATGCTTTTTTTAGTTTATTTGCAAAAAGACATGTTAAGGTGCAAGTTCCTTTACACTCATTTGTTGTTTATTATTGTAATAGTTATAATAATAATAATTGTTGATAATAATAATAATATTATTAATAATAATAACAACAATAATAATAAACTAAGATGTATTGTCTCTACTAACTGAGCATCATACATTTTGCTTGTCCCTGTATACAAACATTGTATATGTTTAGTAAAGAAACTGTTTCATTATGCACAGTGGCACAGTGCATACCCTTATCACCTCACAGCAAGAGGTTCTCTGGTTTGATTCTCACCTAGGGTGCCGTCTTTGCAGAGTCTGCATGTTCTCCCTGTGTTTGCATTGGTTTCCTTCAAGTGTTCTATTTTTCTTTGATCTTCCAAAGACATGCAGTAGGTGAACCAGACACTCTAAATCGGCCATAGGTGTGAGTGTGCATGCATGTGGTATGGTAGAACAGCTATAGCAGGGCTAGCCACCTGGCAGTGTAAACCTTGGTTCTAGATGATTGTTATTGTTGAAGTGACACTCTGATGCCATGAGTAAAAATTGGAGAATGGATGGATGGATAGATGGATGGATGGATTGCTTCATTAATAAGAGTGGTAAACCTCTAAATGCATATTTAAGGAGAGCATCAAGCTTACATTTCCGTGTTTCTTCAAACAGTATTTTTTATATTCCTTCAAGGATTCGCAATGATAAAACAGGCAAGTTTTATTGAAAATGTCTTGTAGCAGCAGGAGTGATCAAAATGGGTGGGTCAGTCATGAAGTTTAGTAGCTTGTTTAGTGTATACACATTTGCCTTTGTGTCTTACAATGTTTACACAGAAGGATTCAAACAAAGCTTTATTCCTTGTTAAGGACATAAGCATATGGTAAGTAAAATAATGGCAGATTTATGAAAGCACTACCACTAAGCAATTAAAGAAAATGTGTTGGCATATACAGCAATAATACATTAAATACAACAATGGAACATGTGTCTTAATTACACCACTGATGCAAAGCAAATAAAAAGAGGTACTGGTGAAAAAAATATGCATATAATCAGCAGTATTGTCTCAGACTGGGCGTGGAAATCTGGTTAAAAGTATAATGAAAAAGTAGACTTGAGACAGCTGTTCTTGGGATGGTTGGCAAAAAATGAACAATGAGGGTAGGCATCTGCAAGAAGGGATTGTGCAGTGAAGTTATAATGAAGCAATTAAATATAGAAAATTAGAACATCCAGAGAGAAGACAAGAAAAGCAATTTATATGGAATATTATGAAACAGCATTTTGGTGACCAGAGTACATCACTGTTATGACCAGTAAGCTGCTTTGTTCTTACATGGTTAGGCATGATCAGTAAACATGGGCTGGAGTGAAATGACATGCAGAAACGTCTGCCTAACAGATCCCAGTGGTAGGAAATGATGTTGATATGAAGGGAAAAGGTGATTATTATGCCTGTCACAAAGAGGATGATTTGTAAAACACTGCGTACTTAGCAAATAACTGCGCTGGTAAATTATGAATTTTCTAAAAAAACAATGATTTTCTAGGAATAAAAAAATACAGTCTGGATGAGCAGCAGGTAAATGTTCTAGGTATGTGCAATGAGGAAACAAGCATTGCTATATTCATGACAATGTGAAATGTCACAAACCCCTTGACAGCACACAATAAAAGAATTGTGGTTGTGTGTCTATACAGTGAAGAGCATGGTACCAGGAGTATTATAAACTGAGTGGCACATACAGTTTGCTACTAATCAGAAACAAATGTTAGCAAACAATTTATATAGGGGGAAAGGAATGGTTATTAGGCAAGTAATGAAGTAAAATGATGTAAAAAGTTGCTGTATAACATACTGTAGTGCTTGAAAATGCCACCAGTAATGAGAAAAAGAGTGGCCGCTGGAAGTGTGGCAATGCAAACTAACAATGCCACCAGTAATGAGAAAAAGAGTGGCCGCTGGAAGTGTGGCAACGCAAACTAACATATAAAAAGATAACTACAGAACTTATCTTGGAATGATAGTATGTACTGAGTAAAAGGATGGGTTACTAATGGAATACTATGGTGACCACTTCTGGAGTGATCCTGCTTAGGATTAAACTAAATATCTTTGCAGATGTTGTGGATTACGGCAAACACTGCAGCATGATGGGTAAGCACTAATGCAAATGGCCTAGTGGCAAGGTGACATGGGAAGATAAAGGACTCACAAGGCATATGCTCAAAAGCCAATGAACAGCTCACCTACCTCGAGGGCATGGGGTGTTATTTGTTGCACCATACTGCATACTGTTTTCTAGTGGAGACTGGAGAATAGCATTACTGTCACTAAAATTATAAAATGAGGAAACCAGAAATGCAAGGAGGGTTTACTACAGATTACATCTACACAATGGAGACAGTGGTGCAGGTAATAGTGTAGGGTGGTACATCTCCATGAAAATAGAGGAAATGGCAATGCACTATGAGAATCCTTACAAGTAAAAAGAGGCAGGAATACATAACTGGATCCCATATGCTGTACAGTTAATTGTGAAGACTTTGTCTCTGCAAAGATGTAGATTGGACTGGCTCTTTTCAAAGGAGGATCACCAAAGTGAAAAAGTTTTGTTCTGGGGTCCTTAGGAGGAAAACAAAGGAAGGCATTATAAAGTAATTTAACTATCTTTAAAAAATGAATGTTTATGATGTCATTAACTTCAGAAAAAGATCTACACAAGGCCAATAAAGGGCTGATGCCTGGTTGGGGGATATGTGAATGGGATCTATACAGATGCTTGACTTCATCTTTCACCAATTCCTAATTTGGTGAACATACTTGCGCGAAAGTGCTGTTCATCGAAGCAGCACTTTCACGTAACTATGCTTGTTGTTCCAGTCATACTATGGTGCTGTAAGGGGAAAACTCCCTTTTCCTCACTGTAGTGTGACCTCGGAGTGAGAATATTAAAGTAGTGGGGGTGCAGGGGGGCTTGCTCCCCTGCATTCAAGTAGATTTAGTGTTTGTTTTTTTTAACATACTTTAACGAAAGACGCTTTTTCAGTGAAAATGCTTTCATGAAAATGTGTTTAGTGGTTTTGGATTCGGGCTTTTGAACTTTAGTTCAAAAGTCCTAGATCCATGTGGACATATTACAGCAGCTGTTCTAGTTGGTGTGCGTAATGCGTAAGCCAGGGTGGACACTTATAATGTGATCTCTGCCATCAATATTTGTCTTTGTGTTTCTCTATGATTCACTGCCTAGAATCTTGGTTTCATTGCTTAAAATACTTTATGTACTATGCCTTGAATTCAACAGAAAGATACCCTTAATGTTGTATATGATCAGAAAAAGGTGAGTTCCATTTTATTTCTAATGCTGTTCCATTTGTAATGAAATTAATGGGAAGTAAAGACAATTCTTGGAGTTTTCTGATTTTGCAGTATTCTGTAGAAATCTGCAGGTAACCATTCAGTTTAGATACAGCTTCAAAGGTGCTACTGAAAAGTTCCTGTCAAGTTCTAATCAACCCGGCCAATCAAATGTTTCACTGTGCTATGAAGGTCAGATGTAGTCTCTGCATTTCCTGATATAACACCAAATTCAGAAAATGAGGGTCTTTTAGTGAGGAGGTATAATTCAGTATGGCTTTGAGTAACACCCTTGAGAATAATCAATTGGAAGTTCAATGCGGCAGGCAAAGCCACAAAATGTCTCAATGAAAGTCACTTCAAGGTGGAGGGTGGGGAAGGCAGCATTTGACAAACTGCTCAGCAAATACCTGACAAAGAATTTTATTCTACTGGCTACTGCAGCTGCATATGCTTAATTTATGTGTACAGTAGCTCAAAATGGTAGCTTAACATACATAAAAGACTTGCAAAATATTATCTATTACCACATAATTTAGTCATAGTAATGCAGATTTCAGTGAACAACCACCTACTAAATCCTTATTAACACTTCAACCAGTACCTATGGCCTACATAAAAAACCTCTTAGGCAAACTTAAAATCTCTTCTGCCTCTGCAGATAAACTACCCAATGAATTCCTTAAAATGGCAGCAAATAGTATATATTACCCCATATCTACACTCATAAATAGATTCATTCAAGAAAATTATGTCCCCAGAATCTTGACAAAATTAGATATTATCTCCTCCATAAAGGTGGTACTTCAACAGACATCACAAATTTCAGACCAATAGCAATTCTGACCTCCCACTAAAATCTTGAAAAAATTCATCTGCAAGCAGCTCCTGCAATACCTCAACAAAGAAAAACTTCGAACTCAAATCCAGCATGGTTTTCAACCCTCCCATAGCAGAAATACAGGTCTTATAGCCCTCACAGATACAGTGAATAAACCCAGAGATAGCGGTCAACTAGTCCCTGACATATTTCTTGATCTATCTAAGGCCTTTGATACAGTCAGTCCTACTAAACTACTAGAACGTCAGCCTTAGGTCTAACACCAAACACCCTAAACTAGTTCAAGATTTATCACACTGATAGATGCCAGTCAGTAAAATGTAGTCACTGCTCTCACCATATCTGCCTGTCAACATTGTTGGCCCACAAGGATCAGTCCTTTGTCCTCTCCTCTTTAATATCCTTACAAATTCTTTTCACACTTGCACACAACATACTTCTCTCATACATAAAACATGGAATTGCAGGCCTGCTTGTCCATTGTCTCAGCACTGACAAATATGTTTTGTAGATTGTGTAGATATCCAGTGGGGATCAGTGATCACAAAGCAAGGCTGTCTAATGGTTAAGGTGTTTGCCTTACAAACACAAGGTTCAGCGTTTGAGCCTTACAAGGGATAATTGTCTAGGCTTAAATGGCTCGCAAGGGCAGTTAGCTTAATATGAACCTAAATCTGTTTATACTTAGTGCTCCTCCCCATGCTGAAAATTGATCTAACATCTTTCCTTAACCATATTGAATTGCCCCCTCCCCCCTGTTCTTTGCGGTTTTCAGTATAGAAACTTGATAAAGAAATTTGCTGGTGTACAGTCAGTCTTAGAGAAGTTTGCAAGTGTTACTGGATTTTAGTATTAGCTGCAGTGTATGAAATGGTACTCAGCTACTTCTAAATTCAGGTGGATTACAATAGTTTTTTCTTCCTAATTGATTTGCTATTATGGTAGACTAAAGAAGGATCAAAGCTTGCTGAGTTGCCTGAACTGAAGCAAAGAATAAAATGAAAGAACTACAGAGCACATCATAAGACTAAAGAGCACATCATAGTGTTTACATTGTTTTTGGATAATAATAATAATAATAATGATAATAACTTACAAATGACTTGTGTAAAGAAATGCAATTAACTCAAGATAAACTCAGATTAGTTTAAAGCTTATAAACCTGTCTTATGAAAGATATTAGAAAATGTTGTAATGGTCACATACCATTTATTTCTCATTTATTTACTTGATGGATGCAGAAGAAAATCCACCTATTTTGCCTGCCTATAAGTGCACCTGCAGTCTACAGTACCTCTACCCCCTCCCTTATTTTCACTGTTTCTCCTTCAACTGACCACCTCTTGAATGTCTCTTTGGATTGCATTTACAACACCCACAATGACAATCCAGTCTATGATTTCACAATTATCTATGATTTCACAATTATCCCTAGTACTAGAAGTCCTTTCACAGATCTGGGAAATAACTGATCCCTACAGTCTATTTTCTGCATCTTCTCTACTCCTTTGCATTCTTCCTGTTGAGGGCGACCTCTTCAGATATCTACAGTTTGATCTTTTGCACCCACATCAAGTCCCTTTGTCTCTCCTTATGTCCAGTTGCAATGCTTTTTATATGTTTTCGCACTATTTCCCTCCACCCCACAGTCTGCTGGTCACTTTCATTCAGACTTGTAGTAGCCTGATATCATTCTGTCTCTCTCTCTCTCTCTCTCACTCATAGTATGGCCTCTAGAACTACACATATTATTTGAAATACGGCCCTTTTGATCACCCCCAGCAATGGAAGCATTATTTTTTTATTCCTAAGCCTATAGCTCTTAGACTGTATCCCAACTTTCTGTTTGATGATGAGAGCACCCTCTTATTCTACCCTGATGCTCCTGTCTAAGTATGGTAAACACTTCCACATCATTTTTCTGTTCTACTGGAGTTGTTTTCATTCTGCCCAGCTGATGGGTCACACCAAGTTCCAGTCTAGTTCTTTCTTAGACTGCCCTCTAGATTCTCACTTTTTGAACTTACCTTTATGTCACTAAGAAAATTTTAGCCTAGTCTCTAATTTCTCATATGTTTCACAAATAAACACACGTGGGAGTACCGGACCTAGAAACAATCACTGCTGTATTCTACTAGTCACCTTCCTTATTTGTGACTTATTTCTCTCACTGCAGCCTTTTGCGTATTATACTTAAGACATGCATTGATACAGTTCCTCGTTCTTAGTCATATTCAACTCTGCTTCTCCTAGCATTAATGTGTGTGTGACTCAGTCAAAGATCTTGGTAAAGTCTAGGTAAATTACATCTGTTTCTTTTCTCCTTTCAAGTTTGCATGTTATCCAGTCACAAAACCTGATCTAGTTTAATGGATAGTGACAGAAAGTAGTCTTTTTATCAGGACACCCTCCCAGCATTCCCTGCTATGTCTGTAGATTCTTACTCTTACCATCTTGCAGTTATTAGGTGCTTCCACACTGAACACTGACCTGTTAAAATATCTCTAGCAGTGGTTCTGTTGAGGTCTATCAACACACTATTCAGGTACCAGAGACCAGTCGGTGGCAACTCATCTGGCCCCTAAACATCATTGTCACTTA
>NC_056745.1:106342220-106409720 GCF_019279795.1 Protopterus annectens | reverse complement strand
CCAAGACCTTATTAGTGGGAATAACGAAGCCAATGAGTTTGTTGTTTTTATTTCTGTGGTACTTTGCAACACAATGATGTCATTTATTTTGTTATAGGATTTTGAGTAAACAAATTGATTTAATGTTTGCATTTTGTCATGTTTTACAATAAGTTTCAGATTTAGCTGCTATTCTTCTTCTATGATGTAAGTTATCATTTACCGTAGTGAAGAACTTATCTGGATTTTTGCATCACAAACATTTTAAAAAGCCTAGTGTTAATGTGCTGAAACTCTTGTTCAAGGAACCATCTATAGTTAACTGTTATAAGTGCATGATATGCAGGCATGCAGAAAAATAAGAATTGACAGTAATCATTTTCAGCTACAAGTAAATTGTATGTGCATCTAAATGAGTAGCTTGTGTTAATGGTTGGTTATAGCTTTAGTAAATTGGATCATCTACAAGGATGTTTAAACTATGCATTATTAATTAATAGTAGAAATGATAACTCTGTGGCAGACAACTCTTTACATAAATGCAGCACTGATATTACCACTTCAAAATGTTGCATTTTAGGACACGATAACTGTGGCAGCAGATAAATGAAAACACTAGCTTCTATTTCAAGATAAAAATAATGTATTTGTATTGTGAAATATCATACTATAAAGGCTTATGGTTAAAACCAGGAACTTAGATGTATACTATTTTTAAAACTTAATTTTTTTAGTTATCTTTTTGGTTCTTGGATTTTATCAATAGTAATTTGTATTAAATATCTAACTGCTTAACTGCTTTTAGTTTTTTTATCTAAGCATGCTTTTTTAGTTTATTTGCAAAAAGACATGTTAAGGTTCAAGTTCCTTTACACTCACTTGTTGTTTATTATTGTAATAGTTATAATAATAATAATAATAATAACAATAATAATAATAATAATAGTAATAATAATAATAATAATAATAATAATAATAATTATTATTATTATTATTGTTGATAATAATATTAATAATAATAATAACAATAATAATAATAATGAACTAAGATGTATTGTCTCTACTAACTGAGCATCATACATTTTGGTTATCCCTGTATACAAACATTGTATATGTTTAGTAAATAAACTGTTTCATTATGCACAGTGGCACAGTGCATACCCTTATCACCTCACAGCAAGAGGTTCTCTGGTTTGATTCTCACCTAGGGTGCCATCTTTGCAGAGTCTGCATGTTCTCTCTGTGTTTGCATTGGTTTCCTTCAAGTGTTCTATTTTTCTTTGATCTTCCAAAGACATGCAGTAGGTGAACCAGACACTCTAAATCGGCCATAGGTGTGAGTGTGCATGCCGTGTGGTATGGTAGAACAGCTATAGCAGGGCTAGCCACCTGGCAGTGTAAACCTTGGTTCTAGATGATTGTTATTGTTGAAGTGACACTGGGCAGGATTCACGAAGCCTCCGTGTAAGAGTTATAACTCTTACACGGAGGGCTGCATTTAAACGAGTGAGGTCAGCATGCTCTGCATATTCATGAGAGCATGCTGAATCACACTAAGTCTAACACGGTCCGTGTAAGACAGTAGGGTGCATGTCCATAGGCCGAGCCCTGCAAGCGGACACGCCCCCAGAAAAGTAAAAGTGCCCAAAGTAAACACCCACGACAGAGTCCACAGAAATGTGAATAAACACAACACAACACAACACATGCCCCCACAGACTATGAACAGAAAATATATAAATGAACATGAGATATATTTTTAAATTGTAAAGATGTTTAACCGCGAGTCGCGCTTTGCATGGCGTGCCGTAAGCAGCTACAGTTAGTAGTTAGTGGGAAAGCATATAAGAACTAAATATGCAAAGTAAGCCAAGAAGCAATAGCATAGCGGTAGAGACGTCACCTGAAGAGCAGGCATTCATGGTTCGAGCCCCACAACACCAACTTTTATTTTTAGAAAAATAAGCACGAAACAAGTCCCTGACAAACATGTACACATATAAAATCACATTTTATGTAAAATGTAATGAACTAGTCCATTTATTTTGAAGAAATGTGAGGTAACAAAACAATAAAAAAATGCCAGATGTGCCTATAGCTGAGCTACAGTTTAAAAAGGTGAGTGCATCTGCCCGTAGGTGAACAGTGGTTTAACAGGTGCAAAATGAGTGCCCGTAGGTGAGCAGTTGTTTCACATGCTGAAACTGCGTGCCCCTTGCTGAGCTGAGCGTACTATGTATGCTGACAGCCAAATGAGGCGAAGTAAGCCAAGATTCCCGTTTATGACTGCGCACCGCGCCAACAAGCTAACCGACGGGTAACGTTGAGCAAGCTGTAACAAAACTGCCTTTACACAGACACACCCCCTAGCCTGTCTAGACAGTCATAAAATATAAAAAGCAGTGGCCAGGTTCGAACCCAGGATACCATGCACCATAGTCAAGGTACTGAACCACTAAGCTACGACAGATGTACTCAGAAATGCAGTAATAGCAAATATATAGGAATGAATAGAGTAGTGGGCATGACAAAGCAGGTTTTTGAAGTGGATACAATTCCAAAATGGCCAATCACAGATAAGTGCAGGGAAAATGGCATATATAAGCCCCATAGGCAGGAATACACAGCATAAATGATTGTAGAACTGACTTGCAGCCAGAATGTCAGGTGTAGGTGAGGGTAGTTGCTTTCGAGCACAGAGGTGGGGTGTTGAGGAGTCCAGATACATGGTCTGGCTCCTAGTCCACAATCATGAGGCCCAACTCATGCAGGGCCAGGTCCTGTGGGGAGCATATAGGGCTGAGGCGTGGGACCGGTTGGCTCATGATCTTGCCAGTGCCACAGGGATTCCAAGGACTGGTGAGCAGGTCCATCACCACCATGCGGACCTGAAGAGATGCAAGCAGGACCGATTGAACCTTTGGATCCAGGAGGCCCGGCAAATGCCCAACACCCCACTACTGAGTAAGTTACATTTAATTATGTATGTAAGAAATTAAATTAGCTGATATTATGGAGATGTGTATTCCAATATTACTTCATTTATATTACAGCTGCAGATGTCCGTTCTGCGAACCACAGAGCCTATGGCGATAGGCTGGTGTGGTTGCGCCACGAGGCAGGTCAGTAATCCACTCCCAGTAACTGTAAAGAAATATAAAAGTATGACAGTTAGCAAAAGAGTGCAGTGTAGTCACTAAGTAATAAAATGTGCAAGTAACAGTGTAAAAGTGTTTGCAAGTATTGCTTGATTACAAAAGTGTGTTGCAGTCTGAAATCCAAACAGAAAAATGAAAATGTCTGAAATAAAGTCTGAAATAAAGATGCCCCACCTATAATATCATAGTGCACAACCTGCAGCAGGCTGAAAAGTACAGCTGCAGAAGATGAGCAACTCACGTGTGAAATATATATCCCTTTTGAAATACTGAAACATGACAGAAGTGAGACTGCTGGAAAGGATTGTAATAACTACAGGTAAAACATGTCAATATAGCCTAGAAGTAAGTACCATCCTGAATAGTAAAATGAAACAAGTGAGAGGGTGTGAGAAAGAGTTATGAATCCACCAATAAAGTAGTAATAACCCCTGTATAAAGTATACTGCAGTCAGTACAGAATGAAATTAATGTGACAAGTAGAACCAAACTGCGAAATGTGTCCAAAGTGTTGCTGCAGCTGGAATGTGTATCCCAAAATCTGGATATGTTGCTCTCAGTCTGCAATATGCAGATAGTATGATTGTCTGAAATATCAAACATCCACAGTTGTCTATAGCTATATATAAAGCAAATGTAGCAGGATGATGTAGCTGAACAAAGCCAGATATGAACGTGTATGAATAACAATAAAATGTATATTGATGTAGCAGTAACAGTCCTATCACCAAATTGAAGTAGTTATCATATAGGAAACTGTAGTTAGAACAGTAGTGTGTATATATCTGTAGCTATTAGAAGTGTACAGCAAATGTATTGGTATTCGAATGTGTTAATAATATTTTCTTCACCCAACCCTATAACCACATATAATCCATTCCACGTGAAAATGGTATGTGCAATCACAATTAACACCCCTGGACATTTGTTCTGATGGGTCATAAATATTTGCATGTCCGTTGATGCATCTGCCCTGTTCATACATCCAAACCTGATGGCCTGTTGCCATCAATCAACTCTGCATGTTGTTGGACTGTGTATTGCTGTTCAAATTATGCATGTGTTATGCTTGCTGTTCAATTGTGTGAATATCTGGGTGTTTGGTTAATGGGAATACTAATGCATGCTGTTACAACTAATTGCGAATGGTATTGCATGTTACTAACCCAAACTGTCATGACATAATGCAAAACATAGGATGACAGGGAAGGCGGGTTCCAGTGGACCCACCTCTCCCACCTCAGCTGGCGAGTGCACCTGGCACTAGTGCCCAGTCTGGACCCACCTCCGGTGGCCCTGTGCCACCTGCAGGTGGAAGCGCTGCAGGGGATGGGGCCCATCCCCCATCTGCAAGCGTGGCCGGAGGAGAACCACCACTCACCCTCCATAGTGTCCGGACTGTGCTGCGTAGGGAGATCCGGGACTCTGTTCTTGAGCCCCTACGCCAGCTTGAGGCACAGGTGGCACAACTTACGGGCATGCCTGTTGCCCGGCCTACACAGCCCCCAGCACAGCCCCGTCCTGGGCAGTGAAGGAACAGTGGCAACTGCCCATGGGTGGGGATATCAGTTCCACTGTTGCCATCTGTGGGCTCACGGGCTCTGGATATCCAAACCTCCATCCCCGTCAATTGTGTAACCCCCCCCACACATGTCATACACCACCCCAGTATGCGTCTTGTTTGTCTTGTCTGTTGACCTACCCAACCTACCTTTCCAGCTATACCGACTTCCTTCACCTGACATACCACTCTCACCTGAAAAAAAAAAAGGGCACTCTGTACCCACAAAACAATTATGCCCCATACATAGCTGCCCATTCTGCACATATGTCTACCAGACATGGAAACTATCCATTACAATTGGCTGTACAACAAGTATTATTGTTGTCCTTACACCTCTCTCAGGGGTGGAAGGTATCAAATGTCACACCAAATTACAAACATATGCACAGCTGTTGCTGATGAAGAAATGGGCAGCCATGGGCCTTACCTACATCCCTCCTGCAAAACCCAAGCTTGTTTCCCTACTGTCTTACCCTCTTTGTGACCCCTTTTTCACCACTTTCTTGTCTCCCCATTTTCATTTCTTTCAAAGAAAATAGCGGGTGTGCGAAGATAAGCACGTTTAAGCGGTTGTAGCCGGTGTGCGCGTAATGCGGTGAGCTAAACGCCAGTGCGCGTGAGCTCCGCGCAAACCAGCGCTAACCCGGTTACAACTGCTTAAAAGTGCCTTAGTCATTCTGATTGACAGGTCCTGTAGTCAGTTCAAAAGCAAAATAAAATCCCACTATCAGTCCCGAACCCAGGACCTTGGAAACAGTAGACTGCATGACTTACCACAAAACCATGACTGTTATACAAGAACATTGTGCTAAAATAAATATATCATGTAATAGTAGGAATGAATGTAAAGGGAATATAGGATGTGTAGTACACAAAGCATGTCATTTAGAATTACTGTCAAAACTAGTGGATTTCCATAATAGTAGTGTGTGAACAGAAACAGCCACACTAGTTGGTAGCTAGTAGGTAATAATATCACTGTAGCACCTTGCAAGCCACAAACATACTCACAGCAGGATAATCACTGCCCATACCCCACAACCTCTTACAGGAACACATCCGGACCAAGTAATAAAATATGTGTAGCAAAGGCCCAAAACCAGGGACACATTACAAATAATGTTACAACAAATGCAGACAGTTCAGAGAGTAACAGGGTCTGCATTTTGTGGGATGTTTGGAAGGGTATGAAGTCTGAAACTTGAATGTTTGTCACTATATTCTGACTTGAGCCCAGAGTGATTTGCCAGAAAAAGCTGTGCATGAGATATTGACCAAAATATGAGGCAGAAATGTGGACAACCTGCAAATATTTGTACACATGAGAGGTCTGACACCACCATATTTGAATAGTTAAGAGCCTAGACATAGCAACAGTGAATGTCTTACAGGGATGCCCAACAGACTCCATGTGAAATGTACAAACAGTAGGCAGAAAGGTGTAACAACACATGCAATGGTAACTATGGAGTCCTGAAAGTATTCACAACTTGCATGGCAGAATAAGTGTAGTAATACATATGCTCATGCTAACCCACAGTCACAACTGCAGCATACCAGACAATTTAATGGGTGTACCCCACTGATATGTACCATTCCATGAGGCAGATAACAGATGAACCTGAGAGTCTCTGGGGCCTGCTCAGCAGCATACTCAAATACCCTAATAGATGTCAAGGCCCACACCACGGCCAGACCACACTGCATGCTGTAACACACTTGCAGATATAGCAAGCATTCCAAGGTGTGAATGTACATGGAAAATAGGAATGCTACAGCAGCACACTACAGTCAGGACACCTAGCAGGCATACAAGTAGTGACTGTAAAGGGCAAATATTGAAGCCTTAGCAGCAAAGTGGAGCAAAAGTGAAAGGAAAGCACACACACACACACACACATTAACAGTAGTAGTAGTTGTAGGTGTCAGTGTACATACACAGTTAGCACAGGAAACTGGAGAAATGAATGGAGGAATGTTAATCTACAACACAGCTGGAAATATGAGAGAGATACCAACCTTTACACTCACAGAACATTGTCCACAGCATACCAGCATGGTCCCTGCCCTTAAAATCTGAAAGGGCTACACCTATCTCACATACCTTTTTATAGCACTGTTCTGAAATCACAGTGAGAACTGCAATCAGTACACAACTGGCTGCATGCAATTAGCAAATGCTGGCTAACAATTTGTGCAGAGGCCATCACATGGACATATGCAGATACCTACAAACATATGCTGTACTCCCAGTTCACACATGCAATACTTTCATTGCACTCTGAGGAGGATGTGAGAGACAGACAGACAGAGAGAGAGAGAGACAGAGACAGAGAAAATTGAAATTCAGCAGACACAAACAAAACTGTTCAGCAACAGCCACCTGAAAGCTGACAACTGGCAAGTGGAGCAGCAGGACAGAAAACCAGACGGCAACACAAGCAGCTGTGACAAACACAGGTAATGTAAAGTAATACTATAAAGGTCTACATAACTTGGTCCCTCCATATGTGTCATTGGTCTGTATCCATATGTATATGAAGATGTGTAAAGGGCAGGGGACATACAGCAACTATCAGTGAAGGCTGTACATACATTTGTATGTGAGAGCATCTATGTGCACATATCAATGTAGGTTGACTGTAGGTTGTAGTGCAATGTACAAAGTAGGTTTCACAGTTATGTATGTTTAGCAGTATGTTAGTGTGTGTATACAGCATGGTAGACAAACATATTGATATACCTATCTATCATATGGATACGTATGTATGTCAAAATATGTATGTATGTGTGTATATATATATATATATATATATATATATATATATATATATATATATATGCATATATGTATACATACATAGAGAGATGTAGGAATACATAGACAGATGTAGATAGATAGAATATGTACAAACATATATATGTAATGCACACATACAGATATAGATATATGTAGATACATATACATAGACAGACTGATCTGACTATCTACAAGTATGACTGTATATGACTAATCTCCAACACCCCTGTCCCACCCCTCTGTCACTCTCACTCCCTCTGTGCCCCTCCATATCTATGGCAATATATGTACACCAATATATATATGTGTATATGCATACAGACATATATATATATATATATATATATATATATATATATATATTTATATACATATACATATATCTATATACATATATATATATATATATATATATATATATATATATATATATATATATATATATATATATATATATGTGTATATATATATATATATATATATATATATATATATATATATATATAGAGAGAGAGAGAGAGAGATGTATATATATTCTGAGTGAGGCACATGTTTACAGATGTATTGCAACAGGTGCCTGGTGACAAAGGCATGGAGTGAACACCAGTGTCAAAACCGGAGTACCATACCCCATTTCAAATCACCTACATCAGTATCCACCAGATATGTGATTGGCTGCCCACCACTGCATGTGTCAGGGGTGAACAGGGTCATAAATGTGTACAATAGTGCCCCCAATGATATTCACAGTGGCACACTATTCCTGGAATACCTGCACATGGTATGTGTCAGCAGACATGGTGTGTCAGCTATGGGCATGTAGGTCGGTGTACCCCTCCACACCACATAATGGATGCCATGGTATGGACCTCACATGACAGCTACAGATATGGAGAAGGACACTGCGACATGTACAACACTGTGACAATGCACTCAAACACATTACCAATGCACAGTGACTGACAGCACCACAGAGTACACACATACTACCCACATAGAGGTTACCACTCCCGGATTTACATACGTATGTCACACCCATGACAGATGTCCAACAACCATAGTAACACCTCACACCATCCACAACCTAAATGACTGCTGTGTGTCATCCATGCCACTGCAATAGACAGCACATGTGTAGGTAAACGTTCCTACACACAGATAAGACATACCCTGCAATAAACCCCACAGTGTTAAGAAGCAAGACTCCCCATGAGTACATGTCACACATACCCCTTCTGAATGTTAGTCAGATAGGTAATATGCCATATGAGTCACCCTGTGTAACTGTGTGACAGCAGCAGGTACCATCACACCACATGTGTCACAATGGTCAGTGTAGCAGAACAGTATGCTGCTGTAGTCCCAGGGGCAATAGCATATTGTATAGTATTGTATTGTAATGTAATGTATTGTGTTGTATTGTATTGGTATGTTGAGGTGCCTCCTTCATGGAGTGGAACCACTGCTGCTGTGCGCCAGTGTACAGGTACATATCCTGTAGTCAGGCTAGTGTTACATAGCACTTCTATATGTGTGTTTAGCTCCTGTCAGAGTTTATGTAGCATGCAACTGGGGATACCATCAGGTCCCAGTCATGTTGTGTATTCTGCTTTCATGAGGCCGGCTCTCACCTGGACATCTGTGATGACAGGGAGGTTACAGACAGCTGGGATAACTGTGTCTTATTTAGGGGGAGAGGGCGGGGTGACATCTGCACTGAACCTGTCTTCCACAATGTTGTCAATATCTGTGGTTTCAGTGAAATATTTGTTGTTGTGTACTAACTATGGGCATAGAGGATGGATTCTGTCCAGGTTGCTAACATAACTGAAGCAGGCCTTCTGGTTATCTGTAGTGTCCCTCTTGATTTCCCTTTCAAAGTTGCCCATGGATGTTTGTATGATGGAAAATAGATCCTTACTAGTGCTGCTCAGACATGCCTTCCCTTTATGGAATTATGCTCTGTCTTGCAGTAGCTTCCATCTTTTGTAATACAATCTGTCTATGGCTGGGGTCCACCAGACAGGATGCTGTCCCTTTGTGGAGAGTGTCTTGGTCATATATGGGATTGCATGATCCATGCATTCTCGGAGATGTCTGTAGAAAGCATTTGTGTAGGGGTCAGCATTGTGGGTTGTATCTGCCACTGGCCCAGTGGGCTGAAAGGATACCATGTCACTGTTACAAAGTGTAAAGTTTGCATCTGCAATGTTATTCACTATAGTCGTTTGTGCTGGTGGTGGAGGTGGGATATGTATATCCAGGGCAATTAGTGTGTGGTCAGCTCACAATAGTTGATGATGTAGGCCATACAGTACCTAGATGCAAACCCCCAGAGTGAGGAGGTGCTCTGGACCTGAATCAGTGTTCTGACTGCTGGGGTTTGGTAGTATGTTGTATGGAGTGTGCCAGGCACTTTTGCACAGTTGCTGGCTTAGCACTGATACCTGGCCATTTACATGTGTATCCACCAATAGACAGACAGATGCTATATATGTGAGATATGTTGTATCATAACAGTCGAGTAGCATGTGTAGTATGTGTGCCAAATTCTGCTGACATATATTGCTGATATCAGGTTATTTTCTTTTTCAGGTACATGGCTCACCCGCGGAATCCCGCTTACTCCACAGCTGAGGATGAGGAGATACGCCAGAGCCTGGTTTGGGATTATGCAATACTCTTTTCCCGCACAAGCCAGAATCAGCAGGAGAGGGCTGCACTGTGGCAAGACCTGGTCCATCGGGTAAATGACATAGGCACGCATAATAGGACATATGAGCAGGTACGACATCACTGCAGTGATTTAATCAGAAATGTCCATCAGCGTGCATCGGATATTCACAGGCAACAGGTCGCCACAGGTGGTGGGGTGGCTACACATCCCCCACTCACCAGACTGGAGGGACTACTCATGAGTGTAGTGGCTCCAGTCCGCCAGCAACAACAACAGCAGCAGACATGCATTATGATGGAGGCTGGAGCCACGCAGCAGCAAGACAGTGAGCATGCAGGTAATATGCCATATGTATAGTTGACTGTTGTGTACACTGGTAGTTAATGCATGTGTGAGGTGTGTCCTTGGTTTGTAGCTGTCACCATAGTATTTAATGTGCAAGTGTGATATCCTCAATATTAGCAGCTGACCTGTGAAAGGCAACTGTTGTACTACTGACCTGTATCATACTCAGTAACAATGGCACAGTTGTGCCCATTGACATTAGTTTCTTCATGTCTGCAGGTCCCTCCGGTGTAACAGCAATGCAGCCTATCCATGCTGGTGAGTGTGTATTAACAATACCTGTAATAGTCTTGATAGTAATAGTAATATTAGGCTCACTTAGTAGTGCTCTTTGTATGCATGTAGGTGTGTCTGTGTCTGTGTGTTGATATCACGCATACTGAGTACTGTACAATTGTGTGCAACTGTGTGCATGTGTATGTGTGCATGTGTGCATGTGTGCACCTGTGCATGTGTGGAAAGGTGCATGTGTGCATGTGAGCATGTGTGCATGTGGGCATGCGCGATGTGCATGTGTGCGTAATGTGCATGTGTGCATGTGTGCACCTGTGCATGCATGCATGTGTGCATGGGTGCATGTGTGCACCTGTGCATGCGTGCGTGTGTGCATGTGTGCATGCACGCATGTGTGCATGTGTGCACCTGTGCATGTGTGTATGTGTGCATGTGTGCATGTGTGCACCTGTGCATGTGTGCATGTGTGCATATGCGCATGTGTGCATGTGTGTGCATGTGTGCATGTGCGTGTGCATGTGTGCATGTGCATGTGCATAGCATGTGTGCACATGTGCATGTGTGCACATGTGCATGTGTGCATGTGTGCATGTGCATGTGCGCATGTGTGCATGTGTGCACCTGTGTATGTGTGCATGTGTGCACCTGTGCATGTGTGCAGGTGTGCATGTGTGCATGTCTGGACCTGTGCATGTGTGGATGTGTGCATCACTGGTAATGTGTAGACATTGTAAACTGTGTTTCCTGTTTCCCTCCCACAGGTAATGGTGCTGCTCTGGTGTCATGCAGCAGGGAACCTGAATCAGGTGCCATGGGTACTGATAATGATGACATCTGTGTAATGGCACAGGACAGTATGCCAGGTCCGCCATTGGTCAGACGATTGACAGTACACAGCTGTCGACCCCATCAATGCGCACAGTTATCCTGCCAATACACCCTTTGTCACCAATGTCCCTAGGTGATGGACCGCATACAGTGGGCATTGACCAGGGTAATGTGGTATCTGTGGCACTTGCTTCCCCACACAGCAGCCATGGGCATGGCCCAGAGATGGTACCACACAGACAGATGTCCAGGGGTTCTCGTGGGAGCATCCGTGGGCGTACTGCCCCTGTCAGATGTGCCCACAGGGGTCTTACAACCTCAGCTATGTTTTGGGCTGTCATGCAGGCACAGTCACATATGGAACGGTACACCAGACAGTGTCTGAGGGAGCTGACAGCATGTCCCACAGCCATGACTGACAGTATGCGTGACATTGCGGCTGCCATCCATAATTTCACCGATGTCATAGACAGACATTGTGGGGACATATTAGATCAGTTCCACAACTACATATCCATGAGCCAGGGTGATGGTGGACGGTTCAGGCATCGACGTGGGCGTATGCCAGCAACAGCAGCAGCTTGCAGTCATCGCGGACGACAACAGGGCCATGGCTGCCCCCATAGTGCCAGCAGCAGCCCCAGCAATGCTGGGTCTGTGCTGTCATCAGACTGCCCCAGGAGACCACGTGCACGTGGCTCTGGCCAGGCCCGGCAGGGATCTGTGTCCAGTCAACGAACACCTGCTTCTGATGACAGTACCCAGTCTGGGTTGGTACCGGATACGGTCCATAGCACCCCTGCAAGGCACAGGTACCGTGTCCGTGGCCAGAGACACGGATCTGTATGACCTGGCAGGTACAGTCTGTGGCTGTCCACAAACACCAGTATATGGCAGCCATGAGGTGGAACTGTGTGCATCCATACACACATGAGAATTGACAACACCTAGGGCTACCGCATACATGCACACACTGCATCAGCATTGCCCCAGCTTGTACTGCTGTCCCTCACCAACACACATACGCATACATGTCAATCGGTGGTATCGGTGGCTGACTCAGGCATACCAAGTTCACACCCTGTGCATATGATGAAACTGTGCCACCTCCTGCAATCTGTAACATCAGTGCAGGTACAGGTTAACATGTTGCTGATGCACAGGGTGACTACATAGACGTGTAGTAATAGTATCATGTTGTTAACAGTACTGTGTGCTGAATTAATTGTGGGTGTATCACAGCATGCCTGATGCAGTACGGGTGTGATTGTCATGTACTGTTGTCTACACCCATGGTAAGTACCATAGTGTATCATCTGCACATGATGGCATACTGGTGGTAAGGATGTCAACAGAAGGCTACATACATAGGTAGCACAGGGGATAAGGTAATGAATGTATTAATACGCAATGATGGACATGTAAACTGCAAGTGGCATGTTGCCCACACTGGACTCTGCAATGCGGATGTTTGAGGATGTTGATATGTGTACAGTACTACACGACTGGTACAGGACACACAGGAGCACCCTAGCACTGCAAGCTCACATCTCATACCATGCTAGACAGCCCCAACACACAAAACTAACTGTCACAGGAGGGAGAGTCCCCATACATGTCAGGGATACTGTATTGGCAGGCCAGGTAGCACACATCCTACTACGTATGGAACCACTGAGTGAAGGCTCAGTGCCTGTTATTTGACATGTGTATTACTGCAGGTATGAGCACATGGGATTCCATCCAGTTATTGTTCATCCTGACAGTACATGGTCTGTACACTTGTGTGCGCTGAGACTGGACCCTAGCCATCTGACCTGTGTATTTCCATGTACATGTGCATAGTGCCTGCATATTTGCAGTGTTACCTACTGGAAGTGGCACAGCTTGTTTGTTGTACAATGGACTACATGCAGCCCTGCTTACTGTAGCTTTGTTTGCATGCATGTTTGCTTGCAATTACCCTTGAATACTGATCCCACCTGCAATGCATAGTTACAGAGCTTCTGTGGACTCCTAGTGACATCTGCATAGCTTACTATATGTATGTCCATGTCTCACTTGACAGAATGTCACTGTTTGTCCTGTTCACATGTACGTTGCCTGTGACACATTGCATATGACTTACCTGGCATTTGTCCATGTGAGCAGTCATATATGCTACTGTTAACTAATCACAGGCACTACACCCTCACATATTCATCTTCTGTTGAACCACCTGCTTCGCTAGGGACGGCTTGCACCTGTCACCCCTGGGCTTTCAGATATTGGCAAAGGCTCTTGCTACACCCATAGTGCCTATGTTAGGCAAGGCTCAAATGACAAACCCACCTTCATAGGTATCACAAGGGATAAGAAACTAAGAGTAATGCTACCCAATGCCAGAAGTCTAAACCTCAAGATGCATGCACCCGAAACACTCCTTGGCATGGAGAACATCAATATCTGTGCAGTAACAGATGCCTGGTTCAGGGCTACCGAGAGCACCCCAGCACTACCAGGTTATACCTCATACCATGCTTTTCAGCCCCAAAACTTGGAAGAACCACAAATGGAGGGGGAGTATTGATATTCATCAAAGATACCCACACCTCCAGGTTGGTGGCAAAGCACCAAACATCACAGACTATCCATGTGCAACTAACAATGGGTGAAACTGCCTTCCAGGTTATAGCCTGCTACAGACCACCCTCCCAAACCCAAGAACTGCACTCGGCCGTCCTGTGAACAGTGAAAATATGAAGGTCTCTCCAAACACCATTATATTGGGCAATGTCAACTACCCAAACATGGACTGGGAGCATGACTCTAGCTCCAACACCCCAGGCCAAAGATTCCTAGAATATATGAGCTCAAATGCTATGGAACAACTTGTTACCACTCCCACAAGAAGGTGAAACATACTGGACCTGATCATCGCCAACATGGGGACTCTATGCTCCAGACCAGAAGTGTATCCCTCACTGGTAAGATCGGACCATAAACTAATCTCACTGGATATTCACATCCCGACCCCACCCCCTGCCCAGAACACCACAGTGAACAACTTCTCTAAAGCAAATTCACACTCCTCAAAACTGAGGTGGAAACCTTCAAAGCTCCCGGGCCTGTGGAAACTACAGACCAGACCGCAGATTCCTCTATAAACGCATTCTATGGACACCTTCAGGAATGCATGGGTCATGTGATCCCGAATAAAAACAAGACCCAATCCTCCAAAGGCAGACGTCCTGTCTGGTGGACCCCAGCCATAAACAAACTACACAATAGAAGGAGGAAGCTACTAAATGATACAGCAAAATCCCAAAAAGGGAAGGCATCACTGATCAGTATTAGCAAATAACTACAGGCACTCATAAGATTGTCTAAGGCCAGCTTTGAGAGAAATTGCACAGGACACTAAGGATAATCACAAGGCTTTCTTTAGTTATGTTAGGAACCTGGGTGGTAATTCCCAGATATGCTCAGAGGTAGTCCAAAATGTCAGTAGAAACACCAAACCCACAGACATTGCCAACATTCTAGCTGACAGGTTCAGTGCAAACTTCTCACCCCCCTCCACACCAAAAGGGCAAATATGAATCCCAGCAGAGTGCTGCCCCCCCTGACATCTCAGATGCTCAGGTGACAGCCGCCCTCTCCAAAGCAATACACACTGCATCAATGGAACCAGACAGTGTCCCGGGCTGTGTCCTACATGACCTCCAAGACGTGCTACAACCAAACATAAAACTACTGTTCAATCCCAGCCTTACTACAGGATATGTGTCCAAAGTATGGCGTACAGCAACAGTGGTCTCTCTACAGAAAGGTGGTGCCTCAACGGATCCTGGACACTATCGCCCCATAAGCCACACTAGCTTGGTCTGCAGAGCTATGGAAAGGATCATCATGGATCACATAAATATAGATATTGGGGACCTACAGACACTGGTTCATACCCAGTTTGGCTTTGTTAAGGGCAGATCCTGCATCTCAAACCTGGTTGATTTATTTGAAACAGTCACCAAGGCCATTGACGAGGGGAAGGTGGTCCACACAGCCTACCTGGACCTCGCAAAAGCCTTCAAAACAATACCCCACTCGGGCATTCTAGAGAAGCTCACCAGCTTAAATATGAGCCCCTATGTCACTAGATGGATTTCACACTGGCTCAAGGACAGAACACACATGGTTAGAACAGCTGGAGCCATGCCAGACTCCAAACCAGTTACAAGTGGTGTCCCACAAGGCTCAGTCCTGGGACCTCTCTTGTTTGGTATATATTTATCGGAGGTACAGGCCAACATGGAAGGATTGTGGCTGACCAAATATGCAGATGACTGCAAACTGGCCGCCATAATCGACTCTCCAGCCGACACAAGCATCTTCCAAAGGGGCCTCATAGAAACAGACAACTTGTGCCAGAGCCATGGCCTCCAGCTGAATGTAAAAATGTGTATAGTCATCCCCTTTGGCAAAAACAAAGTGCCCACAAAGTACCACATAGGTGGTACTCCATTACATACAGAAGAAGTAATTAGGGACCTGGGGACCCAAGTTGATAGCAATCTCTCATTTGACAACCACGTGGCCAAAGTCTTTAGAAAGGCATTGTATATAGCCCACCCCATCATGAAGGGATTCACATCTACATCAGGGGAGGACATTGTGCCTCTTTACTCATCCCTCATCAGGCCCATAATTGAGTACAATCCCCCTGTTGGGATGTACCTTACCAGACACCTGCAGCAACTGGAAAGACCCCACAAGTACCTCACCAAGAGGATCAAAGGGCTCAAACAGATGCCATATGCTGACCGGTTAAAGAAACCCCAGCTCTACTCAGTGGCATACCGCCTGTTCAGAGGCGATCTGTGCCTAATGTATAACGCCATGTCAAACCTGGAATTAATGGGCATGCTGCACCTGAGAATATCCAAATCCCATCGGGCTACATGCTTGAGAGACCTGAACCTCAGCACTGAAATAAATAGGACATGCTGGAGGGACAGATTCATAACCCAGAGGCTCACTTCACTCTGGAATAAAATCCCAGTCCAGGTTAGGCAGAGTCCCTCATTGACTCTCTTCAAGAGGAATCTTGATGAGTGGATGGGACATTGTCAGTTTACCCCGGGTATCACTTCTGTGTCACTGTTAGACAGAGGCACAGTATACTAACCTCGAAAATGGGCATGGCAAGATATATTTACAATGGATGGCGACAGCCAAACACATTCTGGCTAGGTTCTTAAATGCCCTAGGGCAGATAGCCTAGTATGAAGCTATGAACCTATGAACCTATGTACCTTGTTCCCCATTGGCCCTATGTGCTGTTAATCACCATGGCAATCACAATACTATGGTAGCATGTGCAAAGGTCAGTTGTCAGTCACCTCTATGGTACAGTTGTGGAATATGTGGGTCATGTGGCAATGTCACAGCTGCCACATGTACACAGTCAACCCTCTCCCTATACATGGATGTACAACACATGTATGAGATGGAACCACATAGCCAAACTGGGGACTAAGCACTCTGAACCCAGTACTGGCATAACCTGTCAGGTGGCATGCAATACTACAGTGACTACAATACCAGTCTGATGTAGACCTACACTGACAGCAATACAAGCATGTGTACACACTGGGCCATGCATGGAGCCTTAGAATAGCATCCTGCCTGAGCGGCACACACCTCTGCAGCTGGCACACAGGCATACGTTATGCCTGAACACATCACACATAACACATAGCACACAAATCCTGTGTGCCAAACAGTCACAGCCTGCACGGCTAGACAACACCCCTGCCACAGTTGTGTTAGCTACCTTTATTGTCTGGTACAGTGTGGTCATGCTCACCAGGCTGGACAAGGTGAAGGTCACAGTGATATGCCAGTGGGGCACTATGGTCCACCACATAACACAAGCATACAGGTCAGTCAGAGGCATGGACACATATGACTCAGTCATTGTCCATGCCACATACCTTCTCCTGCTGTACTTGTAGGGTACTAACATCATCAGTGTTTAGAAAGGGGAATGTGCATCCTGTATTGTGTTTTCCCAGTTGCCAAAAGGGACATTTCCCTCCCACAAACTTGCGCACACACCAACTCCACTTCACACACTGAGCATTTGCAGGATTCAAACCCCTATCTAACTATGTTATGAGACTTGAGATGGACACATTAGTAGAGTGCACTATTCGCATTACTGGGAGGTTTCCCTTCTCCTGCTGTATTTATAGGGTGCTGACATCATCATTGTTTAGAAAGGGGAATGTGCATCCTGTAATGTGTTTTCCCAGTTGCACCCACACCAGCCACACTCACACACTTGCCATTTGCAGGATTCAAACCCTTACCTGACTATGTTATGACACTTGAGACAGAAGCATTAGCGGAGTGTGCTATTTGCATTACTGTGAGGTTTCCCTTCTCCTGCTTTACTTATAGGGTGCTGACATCATCAGTGTTTAGAAAGGGGAATGTGCATCCTGTAGTGTGTTTTCCCAGTTGCCAAAAGGGACATTTCTTTCACACACACCAACCCCATTTACACACACACTTGCCATTTGCAGGATTCAAACCCCTACCTGACTATGTTATGACACTCGAGACAGACACATTAGCAGAGCGTGCTATTCACATTACTGTGATATTTCCCTTCTCCTGCTGTACTTATAGGGTGCTGACATCATCAGTGTTTAGAAAGGGGAATGTGCATCCCGTATTGTGTTTTCCCAGTTGCCAAAAGGGACATTTCCCTCACACAGACTTGCACACGCATCAACCCTACTCACACACACTGAACAGTTGCAGGATTCAAACCCCTACCTAATTATGTTATGACACTTAAGGCGGACGCATTAGCGGAGCACGCTATTCGCATTACTAGGAGGTTTCTCTTCTCCTGCTGTACTTATAGGGTGCTGATATCATCAGTGTTTAGAAAGGGGAATGTGCATCCTGTAGTGTGTTTTTCCAGTTGCCAAAAGAGACATTTCCCTCCCACAGACTTGTACACACACCAACCCCACTCACACCGAGCATTTGCAGGATTCAAACCCCTACCTAACTATGTTATGACACTTGAGATGGACGCATTAGCGAAGCACACTATTTGCATTACTGGGAGATTTTCCTTCTCCTGCTGTACTTATAGGGTGCTGACATCATCAGTGTTTAGAAAGGGGAATGTGCATCCTGTGGGGAGGCAGATGCCAAGCACACTCTGGCTAAGCTGTCATTACCTAGGGCAAACAGCCTAGTGTTGACCTCTACACCCATATGTTTAATTGTCAAATGCAAATTATTTGTTGCTGATAGACTGTTTGCAGGTCTTTATTGCCATAGCATTCCCTGTTTGTATGAACAACTTGTTTATCTGTGGAAGATGTTTGCATATGGGAGGGATCCACTATATCACGTATGTCTCTGTAGTCATTTAACTGTGTGTACTGGGCAGATTGCTGTAATGTGGTTGGTTCCTGGAATAACATGTACAAATACCAGATATGTGTGGCCAACTGCTAAACTGAGATTTGGCCTAAGTGTATGAGCATGCCCAGTTCAGCCTTCCCATGGCATGTTGTCTGACATATGTCTCATTTATCAAAGTGTGTGAGCATGCCCAGTGTGAGCTTTCCATATCTTGAACTCTGCAGCCAACCACATTTGTGGATGAGTGTGAACTTCAACAAATATCTCCCGTTTATGGTTGTGTGTTGTGTGTCATGTTGTGTAGTTACTGTCCAACTGCTTTGTGTGTGAACACAACAGGGATTATACTGTGCCTGCAGGGTTTGCATGGGATACTTTGCATACAGTTGTCAACATCCTTTCCCACTGACCTAACACTGTAGTACTGTATAATGTACTGGTTCAGTACTTTGACTGTGGTGGACAGTATCCTGGGCTTTAGTCCTATCACTGCTTTACATTTCCATAGTGAGCACACCAGCCTGGTTAGGGGCCAGTTGTGCACATCTGACCATGTTACATTATGTTCAGATATGAACTACTTAAACCAGGCTTGTCCAACATTGGTAGTGTATTCCACAACATAGGTGTATATTTGCAAACACTAGCGATGTGCCCTAGGCCATTTCTAATGCTAGTCGGAGAGTGTGTTTGTCCTTCGACACACATTGTAAGTGGAGTTTGCCATGACATATGTCATAGTTAGTATACTGTGCCTCTGTCTACCTGTGACATAACAGTGATACCCAGGGTAAAGCTACCATCTCCCATCCACTCATCAAGATTCCTCTTGAGGAGAATCGATGAGTGACTCTATGGATAGCCTGTACTGGGAGTTTACTCATGGGTGGGGTGGCTTCTGTGTTATGGATCTTGCAGTACAGCTTGTCCTATGTAAGTCAGTGCTGGGGTTCAGGTCTCTCATGCATAGCTCACTGCCATTCAGATTGTACAAGGTGCAGCATGTTTATTGATACCAGCTTGGACATGGCTTTATACATCAGGCACAGCTTGCCTCTGGGTGGGCAGTATGGCAGTGTGTGTAGCTGCAGTTTGTTTAATCAGGCAACACATGGCATCTGTGCAAGCTCTTTGATACTCCTGGTGAGGTACTGTTGGGGACTTTACAGTTGATGGAGGTGTCTGCTGAGGTACATCCCACAGGGGCTATTGTAGTCAATTGTAACGCTGATGAAGGATGACTGCAGAGTCACAATGACCTCCCCTTATCTAGATCTGACAACCTTCATGATTAGGTGGGTATATGGTTTGTTTCTGTGAACACTACAGCCACATGTTTGTCCAATGCAGGATATCTATCACCTTGTGTCCCCAGGTCTCTCATTACATGTTAAGTACGTAATGGGTTAACACCTATGTGGTAATTGGTGGGCACTTACTGTATATCCACGGGGGTTGACTATACACTTTTCTGCAATTAGCTTGCTGACATGGCTATGGCACCAGTTGTCTGTTTCTATGTGGCCCTTTGTGGGATGCTTGTGTCAGCTGGAGGGTCATATATGGTGAGCAGTTTGTAGTCCTCTGCAAACATGTTCAGACACAGTCCTTCCATGTTGGCCTGTACCTATGGGACATATATACCAGACGAGGAGATCCCAGGACCAAGCCTTGTGGGATGCCAGTTATATCTGGTTTGTAGTCTGACATGGCTGCAGCATGTCTGACCATGTCTGTTCTGTCCTTGGTCTGGTTTGCAACCTCTACTGACATAGGGTTTATATTTAAGCTGGTGAGCATATCTATAATGAACACGTAGGGTATTGTATAGAAGCCTTTGCAAGGTCCAGCTACACTGTGTGGACCACATTGCCCTCATCAATGACCTTAATGACTGTTTCAAATGAGTCAAACATGTTTAGGGGCAGGATCTGCACTTAAGAAAGCCACACTGGGTAGGGTCCAGTGTCAGTAGGTCCCCAATATCTTTATGTCTGCGGTACATGCTGATCCTTTCCATAGTTGTGCAGACTGAGCTTCTCAGGATTCTGGGGTGGTAGTTTTCAGTATCCATTCAGGCAACACCTTTGTTGAGAAGGACCACTGTTGTTGTACACTGCTCTTTGGGTACATATCCTGTGGTAAGGCTGACATTGAGCAGTAGTGTGATTTGGCATTCCATTCATCTTGGAGTCCATGTTGGACTCAGCCCAGGACACCATCTCATACCATTGCTGCTGTGTGTTTTGCTTTGTAGATGCTGGCTGTTACCTCAGCATCTGCAATGTCAGGGGGCCAGCACTCTGCTGGGATAGATATTTTGCATTCTGGGGGTTGCACTGCACCTGTCAGGATGTATGTTGGCAATATGTGTGTGTGTTTGGTATGTTGTTTGTGATATTTGTGTGATTCAGAGCATATCTGTGAATTCCCAACACGGTTCCTACCATCAGTTGTGGAAGCCTTGGGATTATCCTTAGTGTCCTGTACAATTTGTATCTTCATAGGTTCATAGGTTCATGCTAGGCTATCCACCCTAGGGCATTTGTTAGCCTAGCCAGAGTGTGTGTGGCTTTCGCCCCTTGCTATGTGAATATTATGGCCATTTATGATTTGCTTTGCTGTGCCTCTGTCTGGACGTGACACAGTGAAGACCCCAGTGTAACTCTACGATCATCCATCCACTTGGCAAGATTCCTGTTGAAGAGTGTCAGTGAGGGGCTCTGCCTAACATGGAGTGGGATTCTGTTCCAGGGTGTGGGGAGCCTCTGGGTTATGTATCTGTCCCTCCAGCACATCCTATTTCATTATGTGTTGAGGTTGACATCTCTCACTCTCACAGCTCCGATGGCTTTGAGTTTTCTGGGGTGGAGCATGTCCATTACTCCTGTGTTGGACATGGCCTTGTACAACAGGCATGCAATGCCTCTGTGTAGGCAGTATGTGACTGCATTCAGCTGGGGTGTCTACAGCCAGGCAGCATATGACATATATTTGAGACCCTTTATCCCCTTGGTGAGGTACCTTTGAGGTCTTTCTAACTGCTGCAGGTGTCAGGTAAGGTACATCCCATATGAGGCATTGTACTAGATTATGGGTGTGATAAGAGAACAGTATAGGGGCACAATGACCTCTGTTGATGTAGATGTGAATCCTTTCATGATACGGTGTCCAATGTAGACAGTCTTCCTAGCCACATTGGCAATGTGAGTGTCACATAACAGGTTACTGTCCACTTGTGTCCCTAGGTCCCTGATTACTCCTTCCATACATAATGGTTTACCACCTATGTGGTAATTTGTGAGTACCTTGTTTGGTATTTGGTGGGACATTCATACTGTCCAGTCAAGGGAGCCCGCAGGATTTTTTGCAGGGGGGTGCAAACCGAGCCCCGCCCACAAAGCCCCGCCCCGCCACCCACATAGCCACACCCCCACCCACATAGCCCCACCCCCTCCACTCATGCAGCCCCCTCCCCCACGCAGCCATTACAGGGTCCCATTACTTGGCTATTTCTCCCCAGTTGCCATAAACACTATCAAAATTCTTAGTGTGCATACTGTTTTATGCTTTACTTCTACAATGATTACAGATATCTGGATTTAATTAGGAATCCATGATGAGTTGTTTTACATACCCCATGTACATTGCAACTAACTCAAGGGAACTTTCAGCTGGCAGCCCTTTTGAATTCTGATCAAGAAGGCTTGGCTGTTCAGTCCTCTATACTGGAATAATTTCTCATTCATTGCCAATAGGGTACTAACAGAGTTTTACTTTTTACCTACCATAAAGACAAGATATTTGTTTTACCTCAAAATACTCCCCTTGTTTTATTTATCTATTTGTAAGTGACTTAGAAACAACTACTGGGGAATAGTGTTCATTAGCTCAGTATTTTTCATGTAGGACACTAAACTGAGTCCCATGAGCCTGTTCAGATTATACAGATTTAAACAGATTAGTTTATAACACTAGTGTTATTTGGCTTCCAAGATTAGCTCTCAGTAACACAAGTTGCTGTTTAAATAAAAGCTGGCATTCTGTGCTCTGAATGCACGACATGTTATAGCTGTATTTAACTTAAACTGTGCGCATTCACTATATTATGTATATCTTTTAATTAATGCTTAATCAAGCATTTCTTCATAATCCCAACATTGACATAGTTGTAAATCATCACTTCATCTTTTATAGATAATTCCAATAGCCCTAATATATACACATTAATTATTTTTTCAAGATTAGTTTTACTGAGTGGGCAAGGGAAACTCTGGGTGTTTTCTGATTTTGTGTGGTTGGCCTTAGTTATATGAAACTGGGTCTGCATTATCACTGATGTGAACAACTTCATTATATGCTTAACTAAAAGCTTTAGACCTTTTTTCTTGACACAGCCATTACAGTATCCTTCCTGTTACGGTGATAAGCAAGAGTAGCCATGCATAAGAAGTGTACATATTTATACATATGATCATGCACGATTATAATATACACAGATTGTATTAATTATAATATAAAAATACTTTAATTATATCCCTTCTATAATACAGCACCACTTGTTAGACTGTTCTAAATTTATAGTTTTGAATGTTTTTCCAGCAATGAAATAAAACATATGAGCCGATAATTACAAACTGCCCAATTCAAAACATTTCAACCATAAAAGGTCACTTAAAATTTTGTCATTACAATCCATCAATGTCAGTCAGTATGCACAATCTCTGCAGAAGTAAAAAAAGTCATCTGAATAATTCCACATTATAGACATCTGAAACTAATGAAGAGGTTGTTGCTAGAAAGCAACTTTATATTTCAGCATTTCATCAACAAATTCAGTGCCTGCTGCCCTTGAAGAATGCACTGCCTATGTTGCACTAAAATTGGTAAGCTGGTATATTTGCAATACAGAATGGGTGGTAAGCTGAAAAACAAGTTCATAGTCATTAGGCATCTCATCCAAAGGAGGACATAGCCAGGACTGCAGCACTCCACCCTTAAAATACAAATCTACATGCTGTGGGAGTAGAACCTATAGCCCTCTGCATCAAGATGCAGGTATGCTACCTGCTGTACTACTAACACTGCTTTAAAATTCTATACCACAATAATGATACCATTTGCTAAACAAAACAGTTGCACATTTTAAGCAGACTTAGCATGAGCAGCAGTAAACTTCTCTTCCCTTGAAGCTCACAATTCCTTGAAAATACACTTGAAAATAAATTCTACCTGCTAACTCTAAATAGGGCATTTCACTTTCTCTCACACACCTCAACCTCTGCAAGAAATCTGGACAAAGCCCAACATAAATAGGGACAGATTATAAATATTGCTCTCACGAACTTAGAACATTGCTAGAATAACAGGATTTATGTTAGTATGCATTTTCTATGATGGAGAGAAGGAAGGTTGGTATATTGTGTGTGCAAGAGACCAGATGGAAGGGAGTAAGGCTAGGTGTATCAGAGGTGGGTTCAAATTGTTTTATCATGGTGTGGATGGGAGGAGAAATGGAGTAGGAGTTATCCTGAAGAAACAGCATGCTAAGAGTGTTTTGGAGTTGAAAAGAGTGTCGGATAGAGTGATGTTTATGAAGCTGGAAATTGATGGTGTAATGATGAATGTTGTCAGTGCATATGCTTCACAAGTTGGGTGTGCGATGGATGAGAAAGAAAAATTTTGGAGTGAATTGGATGAAGTGGTGATGACTGTACCCAAGGGTGAGAGAGTGGTGATTGGAGCATATTTTAATGGGCATGTTGGTGAAGGGAACAGAGTGGATGATGAAGTGATGGGTAGGTATGGTGTTAAACAAAGGAATGCAGAAGGTCAGATGGTAGTGGATTTTGCGAAAAGGTAGACATAGCTGTGGTGAATACATATTTTAACAAGAGGGAGGAGCAGAGGGTGACATACAAGAGTGGAGGAAGATGCACACAGGTTTATTATATCTTATGTAGGAGGGCCATTTTGAAGGAGATTGGAGACTGTAAACTGGTGACTGGGGAAAATGTAGTTAGGCAGCATAGAATGGTGGTTTATAGGATGACGGTGATCAAGAAGAGGAGGAGTGTGAGGGCAGCACCAAGGATCAAATGGTGGAAATTGAAAAAGGGTAATTGTGAGGTGGAGTTCAGGGATGGGTTAAGACAGGCACTGGGTGGCAGTGAAGAGTTACCAAAGAGCTGGGTAACTACAGCAGACCTAGTAAGGGAGACAGCTAGAAAGGTGCTTGGTATGACATCTGGACAGAGGAAGGGCAATAAGGAGACATGGTGGTGGAATGAGGAAGTACAGAAGAGTATACAGAGAAAGAGGTTTGCAAAGAAGAGGGATTGTCAGACAGATGAAGAAAGTAGACCGGAGTATAAGTATAAGGAGATGAGGTGCATGGCAAAGAGAGAGGTGGTGAAGGCTAAGGATAAGGCGTATGAAGAGCTGTATGAAAGGTTGGACACTAAGGAGGGAGAAAAGGACCTGTACCGATTGGCTAGACAGAAGGATGAGCTAGGAAAGATGTGCATCAGGTAAAGGTGTTAAAGGATAATGAGGGAAACACTCACAAGTGAGGAGAGTGTGTTGAGGAGATGGAAAGAGTACTTTGAGGGGTTGATGAATGAAGAGAATGAGAGGGAGAGAAGGTTGGATGATGTGCATATAGTGAATCATGAAGTGCAGTGGATTAGCAAGGAGGAAGTAAGGATAGCTATGTAGAGGATGAAGAATGGAAAGGCTGTTGGTCTAGATGACATACCTGTGGATGCATGGAGGTGTTTAGGTGAAATGACAGTGGAGTTTTAACTAGATTGTTTAATGAAATCTTGGAAAGTGAGAGGATGCCTGAGGAATGGAGAAAGTGTTTTGGTACCAATTTTTAAGAATAAGGGTGATCTGCAGATCTGTAGTAACTACAGAGGGATTAAATTGAACAGTCACAGCATGAAGTTATGGGAAAGAGTAGTGGAAGCTAGGTTAAGAAGGGACATGATTAGTGATCAGCAGTATGGTCTGCCAGGAAAAAGAACTACAGATGTGATGCTTGGTCTGAGAGTGTTGATGGAGAAGTACAGAGAAGGTCAGAAGGAGTTGCATTGTGTTTTTGTAGACTTAAAGAAAGCATATGACAGGGTGCCTATTTAGGAGTTGTGGTATTGTATGAGGAAGTCAGGAGTGTCAGAGAAGTATGTAAGAGTGGAACAGGATATGTCGAGGGTAGTGTGACAGCGGTGAGGTCTGAGGTGGGAGTGAGATGTGTTTAAGGTGGAGGTGGGGTTACATCAAGGATCAGCTCTGAGCCCTTTCTTATTTGCAGTGGTGATGTACAGGTTGACAGATGAGATCAGACAGGAGTCCCCGTGGACTATGATATTTGCAGATGACATTGTGATCTGTAGTGAGAGTAGGGAACAGGTGGAGACGACCCTGGAGAGATGGAGATATGCTCTAGAGAGAAGAAGAATGAAGGTCAGCAGTACTAAGACATAATATATGTGTGTGAATGAGAGGGAGGATAGAGGAATGGTGAGGATGCAAGAAGTAGAGGTGGCGAAGGTGGATGAGTTTAAATACTGGATCAATAGTTCAGAGTAACAGTGAGTGTGGAAGAGAGGTGAAGAAGAGAGTACAGGCTGGATGGAGTGGGTGGAGAAGAGTGTCAGGAGTGATTTTTGACAGATGAGTACCAGTAAGAGTGAAAGGGAAGGTCTATAAGAGGGTAGTGAGACCAGCTATGGTATATGGGTTGGAGACAGTGGCACTGACAAAAGGCAGGAGTTTGAGCTGGATGTGGCAGAGTTAAAGATGTTAAGATTTGCACTGGGTGTGATGAGGGTGGACAGGATTAGGAATAAGTATATTAGATGGTCAGCCCAGTTTGGAAGATTTGGAGACAAAGCCAGAGGGGCAAGATTACATTGGTTTGGACATGTGTTGAGGAGGGATGCTGAGTATATTGGGAAAAAGATGCTAAGGATGAAGCTACCAGGTAACAGGAAGAGAGGAAGGCCTAAGATAAGGTTTATGGATGTGGTGAGAGAGGACATGCAGGTGGTTGGTGTGCAGAGCAAGATGCAGAGGACAGGAAGAAATGGAAACAGATGATCCACTGTGGCGACGAAAAGAAGATGATGTCGGTATGCATTTTTCTATAGGATATGACATCTAAAACTCAAATGTCTATCATTATTTAGCAACTTCAATCCTTTTTAGGAAGAATATGGGGCACAAAATCTGGACATTCTGCAAAAACCTGGACAGCTGAGGGGTATGCTACCTCCTTCTTATACAGACACACATACACACCATACCTCTGAAACTTAACACAAGAAATCTGGACAAAGCCTGTTACAATGATGGGGACAAAGGCCCAAAAATAGGGACACATTTAGAAAGTTGCTAGAATATAAGAATTTGTTAGAATGCATTTTCTAAATATGAAATCTGAAACTGAAATGCATGTCATTATTTATTAAACAATTATATTCAGATATACTTGATTGTCGCAGTACTCACCGTGGCTTGCATATTCTCCTCTCCTGAAAGGCTCACTCTGTTTAACTTGTGTATTATTTCCTCAGTCACTTCACCATGGGTTGCAAGCAGCTTCATCACTATTGTGAGTGCAAAGTGTAATGCCTTCAATGAGTCTGCAAGAAATCACATGCAATCATCATGGCACAAAGGTTCTACTGAAGATGCTGCCAATTTTTCTCGTACCACGACAGAAGCCAGAAACAGCTGTTATTCCACAGCTAGATGCAGCAGTAGCAAAACAAATTGCAGAGAACTGAAATAAATTGGAACCAATTTTATCCACAATTATTTACTGTGCAACCCATGACATTCCCTCTGTGGAAAAGAAGGCTCTGGTGGAAATTTTTGTGACTTGTTAGATTTTTGTATTAAAGCTGGCAACACAATATTGAAATAGCACAGTGAAACAGCTGCAGAAAATGATCGGTACATATCCCATAGGGTGCAAAATGAGCTGTTGACAGAATGCAAACATGTACTTCAAAGGAGATTGTTTGTGCAGTGAACAGGGCAGTTGGATTTGGTGTATTAGCAGATGAAACTGCAGATATTTCAGGCATTGGGCAGCCGTCATTGGGCATTCAGTTTGTTAATGATGATTGTATTCAAGACGAGTTTACGTTTTTGTTCCCATTGTTGTGAGAGATGCACAGTCTGTATCAAATGTCATTGTCAGTGAATGCATAAAGTACGGTCTAGACTTGGAAAAATTACTCAGACAAGGCTATGATGGCTGCTCCATAATGGCAAGCATCCAGAATGGTGTTCAGGCAAAGATTTGCGACAAGTATCCATAAACAGCCTTTATCCACTGCGTCTCACAGACTAAACCTTGTAGTCGATCTGAATGATGTTCCTGAAATATGTAGTGCTGTTGGTGTTATCAAGAAGATTATTTTTTCCGTGACAGTCCAAAATGACGAGCATTGGTACCAAATATACCTCTTCTGTGTGAGACATGACTGATCAAGAAATATGGATCCATTCTTGTGTTTAGTCAGAACTTTGAGAAAATATTTGACTGCCTGGCTAATCTTCAGAAGAGCTCTGCTGGTGAAACCAGACAAAATGTACATATGTTACTCAGTGCTTGCTCTTCATGCACATTTCTGATTTCTCTATTATTGCAAATTACTCATCGGTTCTTGAGCCCGTTGCCCAGATATTGCAGTCTGTTCAACTTGATATAGTAAAGGCTCAACAACACATCAACAGACTTATTAAAACATTCAAGGAGCACCGCACCCATGCTGAAGAGCACTTTAGGAATGACATTCTCAGTCATGCAAGATCACTAGCAGATAAACTTGGTATTGAGTTAGTGTTGCCAAGGATTTGTATTCGACACACGAGCAAACACAATAGCATGGATTTTATGAAGTTATTACAGAACAAGTATTTATATTCCCTATCTTGACTATTAGTTTCTTCACTGACATCTTGCTTTTCCAGCAATAACACTGCTCAGTTCAACTTATTTTATCTGCATCCTAAAATTATGCAAAACCTAGAACATGAAGAATTTCAAAAACGAATTGCTGTCAGTAATGAACTACATCATATCGCTGCTATATCTGAATGCTCGCTTCTTGTCTGATGCATCGGCTTTGAAGTTATAAGACCTAAAGTCTCCAATAGGCTACTACTGCCTTTGTAGTCAACATCTTGCAGATGTTCTATCAATTATGTTACTGAACAAAAAAAAAAAAAAGTGTCAGGTATGGGATTAAAACAAACAAAAAAATGTATGACGTGCTTCAGCAACACCAATGATTAACATGTGTATCATGCTAACCTGGACAACAACAAACAATAAATACATAAAACTAGTTGATTTTTGATTTTATACATGTTTAGGCAAAGAAAACTTAATACTGCAGTAAGCACCATCATACCTCTCAATTGTACAAAGTTTTGCAGAATGTCCAGATTTTGCCTCATATTTTTTGTGTTCCTCCTAAAATCTGTACTTTTCTGTCAGGTAGCTGATGATTGAAGTCATTAAATAATGACAAACATTTGAGTTTAAGACTCCACATCCTTCAGAAATTCATACTAATGCCTTTGCCTCCACTGGTACCAGAGGTGGATGACATGAGTAAAATTTCCTGCAACACCTTCATTAAAGCCCTCACAATCATCTCGTAGTCTACATCCAAAGTAAAATTACAGCAATAGTAGGAATTTATGGGCCTGTCTGGAAATGGTCCTGATTACAGACTCTTACATACCTGTATAAAAGAAACAGAGGAAACACCCATGTCTGACCTGTCTAAATGGATATTCAACTAATATTACAGGCATCCTGGTAACTCCCCCCCCAAAAAGGAGTTGTTACAGAAAATTTAGAAAATTCTTCCACCTTGGATTATTTAGTACCTTATTGAAAAAAAAAAACTTTAGAAGTATAGTTTTCACCTGTGTTTTCTGTCTATTATTTCTTCATCTTTGTGGTTAGAAAAATCCAAAAGCGTAGGCTCTGTCCTTGAGACCAATAGTGTCAACCCAAAGACTGTTCTCAAGTTCAAGTCCCTTCAGGAGTGGATGCACAACTTACCCTTAAGACTTTTCAAAAGAAGGTTATTATTTCAGTCCTTTGTAATCTGGGGATAGAAAGAAGCACAAATGCCACATTTCTATTCAAAGTGCTCCTCACTTAGCCAGATAGCAAAAAGAGTGTGTCTGTTCTGGGCATTTTGTGGCCATTAAATACACTTTCTAAATGCATGACTATCCAGTCAAAATATTTTTAGAAAGTACAGACAAGAGCCAAGGAATAAATGTAACAAACTACCCAAAATCTACAAGAGACAGCAACTGATCTAGAGAGCTTCAGTACTAGAAAATATTAACATCTAATAAAATGACAGATTAAATGTATGAACTAACAGTTTAATAGAAAGTAAAACACTATTGTGTAGAATGCAAAGGCCAAAGGGAGAGAAAGCAATACCGTGCAAAAAGAAATCAGATGGACCTGACCTGATTTGTAGATTAGAAAGCTGCAAAACAGTAATTCCAATCAGAAAAGGATGTGATAATTGCAAAATTCAGCAATGTTTTACACAAAGTAGTTAACTTTAAAGCAAAGTTGCCTGAAAGCATCCGTCTCCGATGGAAACATGATGAGCAGCAGGAGACCTGCACCAGAAGCGAGATGGCAAGCCATTTTGGGCAAAGAGGATGGAGTAATACCCTGGCAAAGTTTTAGATGCTGAGCTGACCGAAATGTGATTCACTCATACTGCTTGATGAAGATGGACCTCCTTACACCAGATTAAAAATTTCAGGACATGATTAAGAAAAATGAATAATTATGATCAAATCTCTGATCATAAACAAACTGTTACATGTTCAAGAACCAGATGTCAGGAAATTAACCTCTAGAATGGAACAGAGAAGCTAATGAGGTGAATCATAACATTCATTTCAAGAACACATAACTGTATAGTTAAGATCAGAGAAATCTGATCATAATTCTTGCACCACATGGAGCTTTACCTGCTCTGCGTACTAAGTGTAGGAATGTTAGATGTTGGGAAGTGTGCCCAGACACATGCCCTACCCCAATCCTGCCTCCAGTAACAGGCGAGTTGAAACAAGCAACTTTTCTCACACCCCATATTTCCTCCTCTTGTGACAGAGGCACTAAAGTTCAGGACATCTGGATCACAATCAGGGCTCCATCACTCTGTTCCATGAAGTATGGCTATCGTATATAAGGAAGCTGCAGTTACATTTGTTTTGTGTACATATGAGATCATAGGTTAACGGTTCAAACAGGCTGTTGATCCAGCAGATGATTTGTAGCCTAACCAATGATCTCGCAAATTTACCAAGACATTAATTAATACCAAGTTAGTTATGTGTACTTATATCTGTGTGTAATACTAATCAATGACCAAGCATAGATACTCTACACACTTAAAACACACACACACCTGCTTTTACCTACCTATTTCTTACACACACATCTTTTAAACACTTAAAGTCACACACACATGACAAAACTGTGGCAAAACCAGGGAAGTTCTGCAATTACCACCCACTCATTCTTTCATGAACACATGATTCACTTAAAAAGCTTTTGCATTAATGTGCAGAACAAGTCTGAATCTTTGCTATCTGGCATTGCTGACTTATTGTAATCCCCAGCGATTTACCAGAAAATAATGCATATTATGATGGACATGACAAAAAAATGACAAAACCAGGGCTGTTCTACAATACACTTACAAAACTATAACAGTTTTGCATTAATATAAACTTACTCAATCTCTTTTTCTTTGCATCTCTCTCTCTCTCAAACACACACACAAACACGCACACACATGCCCACAAACACACCATTCTCCTCAGGCTGGTCCTGAACTTGACTTAGCCCAATAATTCTAGACAAAGACAAAATCAGGGACAGATTTTAAATATAGCTTTTATAAATTTAAAAAGTTGCTAAAATATATAAATTCTGAAATCCATAACTATCAAACTCCCACCTCTAGAATAAGGGACTAATACAGAAATAATCAGGAACACTTTTTAAAAATAATATTAGTTCTATTAATTTGAAGAGATGACAGAATATAAATACAAAAATGTGAGTGAACATACATTTACTAAAGTAAAAGAAGTCTATAACTCTAATTATCACTGTTCTTTATTCAGTAAAATCCACCACCTTTTCTCTGAAAATTGCTAGTTTTGAAATTGGGAGAGATTAGTTTGGTGGGAACACAGAAAAATTTTGAGCTGAAAAATAAATATAAGTTACCCTACTGATGAACAAAGACTGGACATTTGAGATTCAATTGCCTGAGGGTGAATTCTCCAGAGATTGAAGTTCCACCATAGGAAATCACTAGCAGTGAGTGAACAATTGCCTTGGCCTTGCATTACCTCTCTCAGTACACATTCCTAAAACATTTGAATGTATTGGCTAACATTTCATTTTATGAGAACAAGTACTATAGCACATACCAGCAGCCATACTAAAAAAATTAACTTAAAGTTGCAGTTAACTTGGCCTTAACAATTTTCTCAGATTCAGCACTCACAGGTTCACAAGCTGCTGCTCTACGACATCTTCCATAGCACACTGGTTCTCTCTGCTTTCCCTCATACTTATATCATACAAATTCATCTACCTTGGCACAAGGACTGTACTAATTCAGCCTCAGCTCATTGCCGTTTCTGAATCAGTCATTTGCTAAACACTGCATTCAATTCTGCTCAATGTCATGTGCATACCTCAGTTCCAGTGGGCAGTATAGTGTATATGCATGCGGCTGGGTATACAAACAAAAAATACAGAAATGTAATGCGAGATAAAATTCTACATAGTTGATGAGAATTATACCGGTCCGGAGTCTCTCCCTCTGTCACACATACACACACGACAGGCACACACCTACCTTAAGTTTCACTTCTATATTCATCGGCGAGTCCAAATGTCCCCTTAAATTCAAATCTCCAGTAGGCGAAGATACGGACGTAAACCTTCAGTCGCGACAGACAGAAGACGAAAACAGGTCGCAAACACCTGTTGCTGTGCCTGGGCAGGATGCAAAGGGCGTTCTTAAAGAGGAACGCCCTTTAAAAAAAAAAACTTTTTTTATTTAAATTAATTTCTCGGCCGGCCAGTTCCAGGGGGGTGCAAGTGCACCCCCTTGCACCTGCCTGCGGGCGCCCTTGTGTCCAGTGTCTTCAGGATGGCTGGGTGGGGTTCCTGTGTGTGAGGGTGTGGTCTGTAGCATGCTACAGACTGTACAGCAGTCTTGCCTATGGTTAGTTGCACATGGGTGGACTCCAATGCCTTGTGCATTGTCAGTTACCTGGACGTATGGGTGTCTGTGCTGAATATGGATACTCACCCTCCTTTTATGTTTTGTTCCAGGTTTTGGGGCCATGACGCATGATATGTGGTATAACCTGGTAGTGCTGGTGTGCTGTCAGGAGGCTTGCAGCAGGTTTCTGTCACTGCACAGACATCGATGTTCTCCATACTGGGGATGGCCTCGGGAGCATGCATATTGGGGTTTACACATCTGGCATTGGTCAGCATTACCCTTATGTTTCTTTCCACTTATGTTTTGTAGGGTGGTGGGTTAGTCTTTTCAGCCTTGCCTGCAAAGGCTCTATGGAGGTGGCAAAAGCCTTATCCAATATCCAGATGCCCAGGGGTAACAGGTGCAAGCCATCCCTGGAACAGCTGCGTGGCTTGTCAAGCATGACATCCCAAGCAGACAGACATTGGATCCCCTTGGAATGACACCAGTAATTGTGCCACTTGTTATAACTGATCATTCCGTGTTTGTACTGTGGCATCATTCTTGGTGAGGGTAGGATGCTGCAAATGGTCAGTGTCATACCCACCTGGACTACATAATCAGAGAGCTCATCTATGTCTCTTTTCATGTAGTCCGGGGAGGTACATCTCAAGTCATTCACACCAGCATGGACTATGACTGCATCATATTTCTACTTGCTTTGGGGTGACCTGCATACTTGTGTTATGTGGCGGATTGTGGCAGCCTACAGGCAGCTTACTGTACCCTTTCCTTTGTTCAGTCTGGTGTGCGGGACAGCAGTGTGTCTCGCTATGGAGTAACCCATTACAACTGTATCAGGCATGTTGTTTCTCCTTCTGGCCTGTGACTGTTTGGCACACCAGCTTTGTGTACTATGTGTTGCATGTGCTATGTTTGGAGGTTGTTTGATCGGGTGTCTGCTTTGGAGGCCTCTGTTGGTGTGGTGTGTTTGTAATTCGGGCCTCCGGGAATGTTTTTCTGTGTTTATGTCTTTGGTTTGCAGTTGTGATAGGTCTATGTGGGACTGGGTTTGTGGTGTGTGTGGTTACCTTCTCCTCCTGACTAGTTTTGGGAGTACTGAGTTGAGGGAGCTCAGCCTCCAGTTTGGATAGATGGTTGCATCTCTCACATATATTTGTATTTCTTGGGGGGAGTTGGGGGTTGTCTGTGTACTTGGGGCAGGTGTAACTTTGCCTCAAGATTCACAGATTCAACTTGTTGTGGCTGGCCTTAGTGGATTGTTTGTGTGGACATATTTTATTGCCATACTACTGATCAGTGATTACTTCATTTTTTATGTTTGCTCTATCATGTAGTAGCTTCCTCATTCTCTTGCATGGTTTGGTTATGGCTGGTGTCCACCATGCCAGATGCCTGCGTGTATGGCATTGTGTCTTGTTTTAATTTAGGATTGCATAATCCAAGCATTCTTGGCAGTGTTCATGGAATGGCTGTATTACAGGTTCTGAGGTGTGGCCCATATTTTGCACCTGCACAGGACCTTTAATGGATTCCACATCAGTTTGGAGGAGTGCAAATATTGCTTTACACATGTTTTTCACTGTGGTTTTCTGGCCAGGGACTGTGGTCAGGATTTGTATATCCAGTGTGATTACTCTATGGTCTGGTTTTACCAGTGAGCAATACACATCTCGTCTTGCCATCCAGTACCCATGTTGCTGATTATCACATCCAGTATGCTTACCCCTCTTGTGGGAGTGGTACGTTGTTCCTGGGCATTTTGGTTTATGGATTCTATGAACTTTTGTCCTACAGTGTTGGGGCTAGTATAATGCTCCCAGTCTATGTCTGGGCATTTTCAGGCATCCAATTTAATGTGGTTTGGAGGACTTGATATATTCATGTATTCCAGCATAGGCCAGGTGCAGTTCCTGGTGTTGGGACAGTAGTCTGTAGCAGGCTATAAACTGGGGGGCAGTTTTAGCCACTGTTACTTGACCATGGCTAGTCCATGCTGCTTCTTGTTGTGGTACCAACATGGGGGTGTGGTTATCCTTGACAATTATTGCTAGTCACCCTCCTTTTGTAGCTTGTTCCATGTTTTGAGGCTGTACAGCACAGTATGAGGTGTAACCTGGTAGTGTTAGGGTGCTGTTGTGAGCCTTGACCCAGCTTTCTGTTACAGCACAGATATCAACATTCTCCATACCGAGTGAGTTTAGACTGCATGCATCTTGCTGTTTCGACTTCTGGCATTGGGTAGCATTACATCTAGGTTCTTATCCCTTCTGATACCTATGGAGGTAGGTTTGTGTTTTGAGCCTTACCTATTCAGGGCACGCTGTGGGTAACAACAGCCTTTGCCAGTATCCATACGGCCTGCACTGATAGGTGCACGCCAGTCGTAGCAGGTGGAGCATCATGTCATGCTCAGCATGTCATCCCAGGCTGGCACACATTGGATCCCCTTTGACTAACTGCGATACTTCAGCCAATTATTGCACTTGATCATCTCATTGTCATATTGTGGCATGATGCTTGGTGAGGGTAGGATGTTAGTCAGGGTCCTCAGGTATGCATATAGTACATGGTGTTACATTACTTAACACATGGCATTCATGCCTCAGGTGGTGCTGCAGGGCTGCCTCTGTTAGATGCACATATTACACTCCCTGTACATGTTTGTGAGCAGGTCATGTCATTTTAGGCATCCCTGTTATTATTTGAGTGAGTCAGAGGGGGGGGTATCATTCCCCAGGGTTCCTACTGAGCCAGTGTATGTGCTATGCATTGCCTCTTTGCCAAGGCCAGGGCATACTGGGCACGCCTCCTTCTGCCTACTGGGGCAGTCTCAGGTTGTTCCTCCTCCGAGTCACGCTCTGCCTGTGATGGCCTTGGCAATGGTGGGGGGGGCTGTTTGGCCCAGCCCTATGCTGGTCCTACTGCGGCTGTTTTCACAAGATCATATTATGTAGCATAGCACATACCATGACAATTTGGGTACATGTAGTTGGTGTGTACTGCAAGGCTCCACCAGATGTGTCCAGACACCGGAACCGTGACTTGAGCAGCCCAAACACACGCTCTATTACATTACGTGTTTGTGCGTGTGCCTCATTATGGCATTCCTGTTCAGGTGTGTGTGCGTTTCTGATGGGTGTCATCAGCCACGACTCCAGTGCATAACCTGCATCCCCCACTAGGTGTCCATGTGGGATGTCCCTATTGGCAAATGTCTGGTACAGCTGCGTCAAATGCCAGATGTGGGAATCATGGTAGCTCCCAGGGCAGTCAGCACACACATTCATTATTATGCCCTTGGCATCACACATGACCTGGCAGTTGATGGAGGGGAAGCCCTTGCGGTTAATGCAGGCCCTACCCCGCTCACCGGCTGGTGCTTTGATGCGTATGTGAGTGCAGTCTATTGCACCCACTACCTCAGGGTATTCCGCTATTAGCTGGAAGAGACGCATATTGCTGGCCAATACCTCACGGGCATTGGGGAAATATACATAATCACCGACATGTGCTGACATGGCATCCAGGAACTGGTGCAGTACCCTGGAGGCTGATGCCTGTGATATCCCCATCATATCACCAGTTGGTCTCTGGAAGGTACCTGTTGCTAGTATTCTTAGGCCAACACATACCTTGGTTTCCACTGGGATGGGTTCCCCTCTGTTGGTTCTGTGTGTGAGGCGTGGCCTGCACAGCTCCACTATTTGCTGCAGGAGGTCTCTGTCCACTCTATAGTGCTCTACTATCTCCAGCTCATGTAATCCGTGGTAGGTGACCCTGGGCCTGTACACTTTTCTCCATCTCCTCACTGTGGGTTGTCTGGCACCATCTGCATTGTCACCACCCTCAGCAAGTCGCCTATGTCTCATTATGAAAGCTATGGCAGCCCCTAACATTTCTGCTCTGAGTTCACCTTTTTCAGTTTTCACTTCTAATAGCTTACTCCTGTCTTGCAGTGTCTCTTGAGAGAAACATCTTGCACTGCTGTTTGCAGATTTTTAAGTGTTGGGCTGAGCTACTATTCTGCCTGTGTAATTGCCTGCTTCTAATTGTTTTCACCTGCTAGCTCCATCAGTATTCCCTGCTAGCTTCCTACTAATTCTGTTGCTTCCTTTTTCCTTTCTGTTTCCTCAGGGGGGAGCAGCGTGTATACCAGTAGAAACACGCTCACAGTGGCTTACACGTGCGCACATATGCTTACACGGTTCAGAATCTGCTTATTCGGGTTAAAACGCACACCCACGCAAACAGTGTTAAACATCTACCAACACGCTCCCACATGCTCAGTCTGCCTTACACGCGTGCACAGTGTCTTACTCGTGCTTCATGGCGCGCACACGTGCACATGCACGCCCAGCAAGAAACTTTGGTGTAGGCAACAGTGTACACCTTCCATTTCTTGACTTTCCCATGCTTATGTTGTGGCACTCCTCTTTCCATGATATGTGTCTGACATCTGTCATGTAACTTTGACCTCCAATGAACTGCATGTCTTTCTGCCATTCCCCCCCTGTGATGTCACCTATCTCCTACTCTGTTCCTCCCCCTTCTGTAACTCTTACACTACTCAGAATGTGCTCATTTGCTATGTGACAGTGGAATTCAGTATCCTAACACTCATTTGCATCAGATTGCCTACTAATGCTTAGTTACATGTCTTAGACTCAGCTTCCCCCCTTAGCAACTACTAAACGGTGGCCATGTTGTTTTTGATCTGCTGGTCCCTGCATTGTAAATCCATGTATTGCATAAAACCCACATTTGTGGGTTTATAACCTTCATTTTTATGTTTTATACAGCGCAGCCCGTTTGCGTGGGGCTGTGCTGGGTTTAAAAAAAGAATTATATTTTTATTACTTTTGCATCAGGTTACCTTGCCAATGGCCACATATTTGGCCATTGGCATGCTGCCTGACACATATGCACCCTTTATTTGGAGCTGACATGGCTCCATTATGGTTTTAGAAACGCACTCAGTTGTCAACTGAGTACATTTCTGCAGCTTAAACGGCTCTTACACGGGCTGTTTTGGGCTTCCTGGATCGCTAATCAACCTCATTTGCATGCTATTCGGCTGCAAGTGAGGTGATTAGCTTATCCACGCCCACTCCGTGTAAGAGACGTTTTAGCTGGTCTCTTACACGGACTTTGGGCTGTTCCTGGATCGCGAAGGCTGCATGGAGTCTTACACTACTCTTAGACTCCATGCAAGCCTTCGTGAATCCTGCCCACTCTGATGCCATGAGTAAAAATGGGAGAATGGATGGATGGATGGATGGATGGATGGATGGATGGATGGATGGATTGCTTCATTAATAAGAGTGGTAAACCTCTAAATGCATATTTAAGGAGAGCATCAAGCTTACATTTCCATGTTTCTTCAAACAGTATTTTTTATATTCCTTCAAGGATTCGCAATGACAAAACAGGCAAGTTTTATTGAAAATGGCGTAGCAGCAGCAGTGATCAAAATGGGTGGGTCAGTTATGAAGTTTAGTAGCTTGTTTAATGTATACACATTTGCCTTTGTGTCTTACAATGTTTACACAGAAGGATTCACACAAAGCTTTATTCCTTGTTAAGGACATAAGCATATGGCAAGTAAAATAATGGCAGATTTATGAAAGCACTACCACTAAGCAATTAAAGAAAATGTGTTGGCATATACAGCAATAATACATTAAATACAACAATGGAACATTTGTCTTAATTACACCACTTATGCAAAGCAAATAAAAGGAGGTACTGGTGAACAAAATATGCATATAATCAGCAGTATTGTCTCAAACTGGGCGTGGAAATCTGGTTAAAAGTAGAATGAAAAAGTAGACTTGAGACAGCTGTTCTAGGGATGGTTGGCAAAAAAATGAACAATAAGGGTAGGCATCTGCAAGAAAGAATTGTGCAGTGAAGTTATAATAAAGCAATTAAATATAGCAAATTAGAACATCCAGAGAGAAGACAAGAAAAGCAATTTATATGGAATATTATGAAACAGCATTTTGGTCACCAGAGTACATCACTGCTTATCACCAGTAAGCTGCTTTGTTCTTACATGGTTAGGCATGATCAGTAAACATGGGCTGGAGTGAAATGACATGCAGAAACGTCTGCCTAACAGATCCCAGTGGTAGGAAATGATGTTGATATGAAGGGAAAAGGTGATTATTATGCCTGTCACAAAGAGGATGATTTGTAAAACACTGCGTACTTAGCAGATAACTGCGCTGGTAAATTATGAATTTTCTAAAAAAACAATGATTTTCTAGGAATAAAAAAAATACAGTCTGGATGAGCAGCAGGTAAAAGTTCTAGGTATGTGCAATGATGAAACAAGCATTGCTATATTCATGACAATGTGAAATGTCACAAACCCCTTGACAGCACACAATAAAAGAATTGTGGTTGTGTGTCTATACAGTGAAGAGCATGGTACCAGGAGTATTATAAACTGAGTGGCACATACAGTTTGCTACTAATCAGAAACAAATGTTAGCAAACAATTTATATAGGGGGAAAGGGATGGTTATTAGGCAAGTAATGAAGTAAAATGATGTAAAAAGTTGCTGTATAACATACTGTAGTGCTTGAAAATGCCACCAGTAATGAGAAAAAGAGTGGCCGCTGGAAGTGTGGCAATGCAAACTAACAATGCCACCAGTAATGAGAAAAAGAGTGGCCACTGGAAGTGTGGCAATGCAAACTAACATATAAAAAGATAACTACAGAACTTATCTTGGAATGATAGTATGTACTGAGTAAAGGGATGGGTTACTAATGGAATTCTATGGTGACCACTTCTGGGGTGATCCTGCTTAGGATTAAACTAAATATCCTTGCAGATGTTGTGGATTACGACAAACACTGCAGCATGATGGGTAAGCACTAATGCAAATGGCCTAGTGGCAAGGTGACATGGGAAGATAAAGGACTCACAAGGCATATGCTCAAAAGCCAATGAACAGCTCACATACCTCGAGGGCATGGGGTGTTATTTGTTGCACCATACTGCATACTGCTTTCTAGTGGAGACTGGAAAATAGCATTACTGTCACTAAAATTATAAAATGAGGAAACCAGAAATGCAAGGAGGGTTTACTGCAGATTACATCTACACCATGGAGACAATGGTGCAGGTAATGGTGTACACCATGTAATGTGGTACATCTCCATGAAAACAGAGGATATGGCAATGCACTATGAGAATCCTTACAAGTAAAAAGAGGCAGGAATACATAACTGGATCCCATATGCTGTACAGTTAATTGTGAAGACTTTGTCTCTGCAAAGATGTAGATTGGACTGGCTCTTTTCAAAGGAGGATCACCAAAGTGAAAAAGTTTTGTTCTGGAGGCCTTAGGACGAAAAGAAAGGAAGGCATTATAAAGTAATTTAGCTATCTTTAAAAAATGAATGTTTAGGATGTCATTAACTTCAGAAAAAGATCTACACAAGGCCAATAAAGGGCTGATGCCTGGTTGGGGGATATGTGAATGGGATCCGTACAGATGCTTGACTGCATCTTTCACCGATTCCTAATTTAGTGAACATACTTGCGCGAAAGTGCTGTTCATCGAAGCAGCACTTTCACGTAAGTATGCTTGTTGTTCCAGTCATACTATGGTGCTGTAAGGGGAAAACTCCCTTTTCCTCACTGTAGTGTGACCTCGGAGTGAGAATATTAAAGTAGTGGGGGTGCAGAGGGGCTTGCACCCCTGCATTCAAGTAGATTTAGTGTTTTTTTTTTTGTTTTGTTTTTTAACATACTTTAATGAAAGACGCTTTTTCAGTGAAAATGCTTTCATGAAAATGTGTTTAGTGGTTTTGTATTCGGGCTTTTGAACTTTAGTTCAAAAGTCCTAGATCCATGTAAACATATTACAGCAGCTGTTCTAGTTGGTGTGCGTAATGCGTAAGCCAGGGTGGACACCTATAATGTGATCTCTGCCATCAATATTTGTCTTTGTGTTTCTCTACCATTCACAGCCTAGAATCTTGGTTTCATTGCTTAAAATACTTTATGTACTATGCCTTGAATTCAACAGAAAGATACCCTTAATGTTGTATATGTTCAGAAAAAGGTGAGTTCCATTTTATTTCTAATGCTGTTCCATTTGTAATGAAGTTAATGTGAAGTAAAGACAATTCTTGGAGTTTTCTGATTTTGCAGTATTCTGTAGAAATCTGCAGGTAACCATTCAGTTTAGATACAGCTTCAAAGGCGCTACTGAAAAGTTCATGTCAAGTTCTAATCAACCCGGCCAATCAAATGTTTCACTGTGCTATGAAGGTCAGATGTAGTCTCTGTATTTCCTGATATAACACCAAATTCATAAAATGAAGGTCTTTTAGTGAGGAGGTATAATTCAGTAGGGCTTTGAGTAACACCCTTGAGAATAATCAATTGGAAGTTCAATGCGGCAGGCAAAACCACAAGATGTCTCAATGAAAGTCACTTCAAGGTGGGGGGTGGGGAAGGCAGCATTTGACAAACTGCTCAGCAAATACCTGACAAAGAGTTTTATTCTACTGGCTACTGCAGCTGCATATGCTTAATTTATGTGTACAGTAGCTCAAAATGGTAGCTTAACATACATAAAAGACTTGAAAAATGTTATCTATTGCCACATAATTTAGTCATAGTAATGCAGATTTCAGTCAACAACCACCTACTAAATCCTCATTAACACTTCAACCAGTACCTATGGCCTACATAAAAAATCTCTTAGGCAAACTTAAAATCTCTTCTGCCTCTGCAGATAAACTACCCAATGAATTCCTTAAAATGGCAGCAAATAGTATATATCACCCCATATCTACACTCATAAATAGATTCATTCAGGAAAATTATGTCCTCAGAATCTTGACAAAATCAGATATTATCTCCTCCATAAAGGTGGTACTTCAACAGACATCACAAATTTCAGACCAATAGCAATTCTGACCTCCCTCTAAAATCTTGAAAAAATTCATCTGCAAGCAGCTCCTGCAATACCTCAACAAAGAAAAACTTCTAACTCAAATCCAGCATGGTTTTCAGCCCTCCCATAGCAGAAATACAGGCCTTATAACCCTCACAGATACAGTGAATAAACCCAGAGATAGCGGTCAACTAGTCCCTGACATATTTCTTGATCTATCTAAGGCCTTTGATGCAGTCAGTCCTACTAAACTACTAGAACAAATGTCAGCCTTAGGTCTAACACCAAACACCCTAAACTAGTTCAAGATTTATCACACTGATAGATGCCAGTCAGTAAAATGCAGTCACTGCTCTCACCATATCTGCCTGTCAACATTGTTGTCCCACAAGGATCAGTCCTTCGTCCTCTCCTCTTTAATATCCTTACAAATTCTTTTCACACTTGCACACAACATGCTTCTCTCATACATAAAACATGGAATTGCAGTCCTGCTTGTCCATTGTCTCAGCACTGACAAATATGTTTTGTAGATTGTGTAGATATCCAGTGGGAATCACTGATCATAAATCAAGGTGGCCTAATGGTTAAGGTGTTTGCCTTACAAACACAAGGTTCAGGGTTTGAGTCTCACAAGGGATAATTGGCTAGGCTTAAATGGCATGCAAGGGTGGTTAGCTTAGTATGAACCTAAATCTGTTTATACTTAGTGCTCCTCCCCATGCCGAAAATTGATCTAACATCTTCCCTTCGACATATTGAATTGCTCCCTCCCCCCTGTTCTTTGCAGTTTTCAGTATAGAAACTTGATAAAGAAATTTGCTGGTGTACAGTCAGTCTTAGAGAAGTTTGCAAGTGTTACTGGATTTTAGTATTAGCTGCAGTGTATGAAATGGTACTCAGCTACTTCTAAAGTCAGGTGGATTACAATAGTTTTTTTTTTCCTAATTGATTTGCTATTATGGTAGACTAAAGAGGGATCAAAGCTTGCTGAGTTGCCTGAACTGAAGCAAAGAATAAAATGAAAGAACTACAGAGCACATCATAAGACTAAAGAGCACATCATAGTGTTTAAATTGTTTTTGGATAATAACAATATAATAATAATAATAATAATGATAATAACTTACAAATGACTTGTGTAAAGAAATGCAATTAACTCAAGATAAACTCAGATTAGTTTAAAGCTTATAAACCTGTCTTATGAAAGATATTAGAAAATTTTGTAATGGTCACATACCATTTATTTCTCATTCATTTACTTGATGGATACAGAAGAAAATCCACCTATTTTGCCTGCCTATAAGTGCACCTGCAGTCTACAGTACCTCTACCCCTCCCTTATTTTCACTGTTTCTCCTTCAACTGACCACCTCTTGAATGTCTCTTTGGATTGCATTTACAACACCCACAATGACAATCCAGTCTATGATTTCACAATTATCTATGATTTCACAATTATCCCTAGTACTAGAAGTCCTTTCACAGATCTGGGAAATAACTGATCCCTACAGTCTATTTTCTTCATCTTCTCTACTCCTTTGCATTCTTCCTGTTGAGGGTGACCTCTTCAGATATCTACAGTTTGATCTTTTGCACCCACATCAAGTCCCTTTGGCTCTCCTTATGTCCAGTTGCAATGCTTTCTATATGTTTTCACACTAGTTCCCTCCACCCTACAGTCTGCTGGTCACTTTCATTCAGACTTGTAGTAGCCTGATATCATTCTGTCTCTCTCTCTCTCTCTGTCTCTCTCTCACTCATAGTATGGCCTCTAGAACTACACATATTATTTGAAACATGGCCCTTTTGATCACCCCCCAGCAATGGAAGCATTATTTTTTTATTCCTAAGCATATAGCTCTTACACTGTATCCCAACTTTCTGTTTGATGATTAGAGCACCCTCTTATTCTACCCTGATGCTCCTGTCTAAGTATGGTAAACACTTCCACATCATTTTTCTGTTCTACTGGAGTTGTTTTCATTCTGCCTAGCTGATGGGTCACACCAAGTTCCAGTCTAGTTCTTCCTTAGACTGCCCTCTAGATTCTCACTTTTTGAACTTACCTTTATGTCACTAAGAAAATTTTAGCCTATTCTCTAATTTCTCATATGTTTCACAAATAAACACACGTGGGAGTACTGGACCCAGAAACAATCACTGCTGCATTCTACTAGTCACCTTCCTTATTTGTGACTTATTTCTCTCACTGCAGCCTTTTGCGTATTATACGTAAGACATGCATTGATACAGTTCCTCATTCTTAGTCATATTTTCAACAACTCTGCTTCTCCTAGCATTAATGTGTGTGTGACTCAGTCAAAGATCTTGGTAAAGTCTAGGTAAATTACATCTGTTTCTTTTCTCCTTTCAGGTTTGCATGTTATCCAGTCACAAAACCTGATCTAGTTTAATGGATAGTTTCCTCTGGCCATGATCTCATATTGGCTGTTTGCGAGGAGATCATTGTCCTCTATGACAGAAAGTAGTCTTTTTATCAGGACACCCTCCCAGCATTCCCTGCTATGTCTGTAGATTCTTACTCTTACCATTTTGCAGTTATTAGGCACTTCCACACTGAACACTGACCTGTTAAATATCTCTAGCAGTGGTTCTGTGGAGGTCTATCAACACACTATTCAGGTGCCAGAGACCAGTCGGTGGCAAATCATCTGGCCCCTAAACATCATTGTCACTTATTGCAGCCAGTTTCCTCTCCATTTCCTTAATCTCTGTCCTGCTGCCTGTCAAGTGGTCTTCCTTCTCCAGCCTAGCTCTCTTCCTGCATGGCATTCTGGTCTCCTCTTCCTTCATTGAGACTGAGAAAAAGAACTTGTTTAGTGCATTTGCCATGTCCTGGCCTTTTATGGCCCCTCCCCTCCAGTTCTTACTCAGCTTTGCCAGGTCTGTTCTTTCTTTCCCTTTTTCCTGTAGTGTAACATAAATGAGGTTTGGTAACAAATCAATTTGTCCAGGGACATCTTCAGGTGGGGGTTAGGCAAAAATAGTAATGGGAATTAAGAAGGTAGGGGAAGTAGGGTAGAGGGGAAATGAAAGCATTAAAAGGGAATGGAGGATGATTGGGAGGAAATGAGGTAAGGGTAGGAAGGGGCATAATGGGTTTTATGCAAGTGTAACTGGGTAAGGAATCACATTTTGGTGAGAACTTGCTGTAAAGCAGGTTTATGTCTGAGATCACCTGTAGGCAAGGGCGCCCGCAGGCAGGTGCAAGGGGGTGCACTTGCACCCCCCTGGAATCGGCTAGATAATTACCAAAAAAGTTTTTTTTTTTTTTTTTTTTTTACGTACGTTCTCCTTTAAGAAGAAAGAAGTCCAAATAGTCCAGTTGCAGGCGTGCTGACATCATCGCTGTCAGTTAGAGGTTTGTGAGCAGGAACTCACACAGGCAGGACCTGAAACAAACAGAAGATGGGAGCAGGAACTGACGACCGGACACTTAGCAAGCGGCAGCAGGACCTGAAACAAACGGAAGGAAGATGGGACACTTTCAGGTAGAGAGAAGTGTGTGTGTAATGCCCCAGGTGTACATGGTGGTGGGTAGCGAATAAGGCTTGAACCCTGTACCTTGGGTCCAAGTGGCAAGAGCCTGAATTCCCTACCCACTACCATTTGTAAAAATGTTGCAGGATTTTACCTCATACTTTTTCTGTTCCTCATAAAATCTGTGGTTTCTGCATTTGTGTCCTTGTTGCCTGACAGCTACATGTTCTCTGGTTTTATTCTTGGCTGTCTGGAGTGTTTCTCCCTGGGCCTCTGCTAAAACTTAGCTTTTTTTTTTTTTTCAAAGTCAGACTTTCCTGGTTAACAAAAGTTAAAAAAAATGGACACACTTGTCAGACTTCATATTCTTCAGAAAGTGCATGGTAACAAAAGCTTTTATTCTAGCAATTTTCTAAGTGTACAAGATGGATATTTGAAATGTATCCCTGTGTTTGGGACTGTATCCCCCCCCCCCCCCATTATTGGCTTCGTCCAGGTTTTGTGCTAGGGTTGAGAGTTATGGTAAGAACTGAATTCACTGAATATGTTTGGGGCTGTATTCACCCAGTATTGGCTTTGTTTAGGTAGTGTTTGGGACTGTATTTCCCCCCATTATTGGCTTCATCCAGGTTTTGTGCTAGGGTTGAGAGTTATGGTAAGAACTGAATTCACTGAATATGTTTGAGGGCTGTATTCACCCAGTATTGGCTTTGTTCAGGTATTTATTGGCTTCATCCAGGATTTTTGCTAATGTTGAGAGCTATGGTAAGAACTGATTTCACTGAATATGTTTGGGGGCTATATTCTCCCATTACTGGCTTTGTCCGGGTGTTATTTGCTAAGAGGTTGAGAGCTATGGTGAGAACTGAATTCACTGAATGTTTGGTGGTTGTAGTAGTCACCCATTATTGGCTTTGTTCAGGTCTTTTGTGCTAAGAGGCTGACAGCTGTGCTATGGTGAGAACTGAATTCACTAAATGGTAGCTATTCAAGTTTCAGTCTTCCTCTTTCACAAAACAGTTGATTTGGCATAGTGGTATGTTGCTCTGACTGTTTTGCACGGGGTCCCCTGGGTTCAAGACGTGGCAGTGAAATGTATGGTGGTAATGCAGCATTTTATTCTAGCAACTTTCAAACATTATACAAGCAATGTTTAAAATGTGTCCCTGGTGTTTGGCCTTTTGTCCCCCCCCCCCAATAAATTTTGGCTTTTTCCAGATTTCTTGTGCTGAAAAGTTCAGAGATACAGCTGAGTGTTGAGTAGATTTTACAAGGAGCTGAGAGCTGCAGGGGAGCAAAAGTTTAGTGCTGCTTGTGTTTAGTTGGCTTGCATTGTTAATAGCACAACAGATAGTGTACTTGCTTTAGATGCTGAAGGCTGTGGGTTCTACTCCCACAGTAGGTAAATGCATTGCTGATGTTGTAAAGGGGGTGGATGCTGCAGTCTTTTTGGCAAAGATACCTAGTAACTATGAACCTGTTAACAGTTTGCTATCCATTCCCTATTGTGGTATTACTAGCTTTTCATTTTTTTATTGCATGCAACAAAAGCAATTTATTCTTCAAGGGTAACAGACACTTTATTTGTAGATTAAACAATGACATATAAAGTGTTTGCTAGCAGCAACCTCTTTATATTAGTTACAAATTTTTTCAATGTGGAGTTTACTACTTCAGAGATTGTGTATATTTTTTACTGATACTGGTGGACTTGAGTAGACTTTTTATGATGGAAATGTTCTGAATTGGGCAGTTTTGTCATTGGTGGATGTTTTTTGTTTCATTGTTTACTGGAAAAATGTTCAAAACAATAAATTTAAAATGCCCTCTAACAACTGTACTGTATTGTACAAGGAATATAATGTAATACAGTCAGGAAGGTGTATCAAAGAGCGCGTGTATGTTATGTTCGAGGGGCCTATGATTTTGTAGACAGCCCAGAGTTAATATTTGCCATTGGCAAAATGTATTTTCTCTGAAAGTGGGTTTCAGTGCTGTTTCAATGCATGCGAGTTTCAAGAGCAGAGAAGTTTTAATGTTGGTCTATTTTCATTGTGAGACTGCATTGCTTTAACAGATATGTATTAGGGTTTGTGCTGTAAAATGCAAAATAAAACTTTCAAATGAAATCCTAAATCATCGCAGAAGTAAAGCAGTATGCACATTAGTCTTTATGATAAATGGGGCAAAATAACCAAGGAATGGGACATTGGAATGGCTGCAGGGGGGAGGCTCCATTTGACCATGATTTTGTGAGGAGGGGTAGCAAGCTCAGACAGCCCCGGTTGAACTATACCTCTCAGTTGTCCATATCTTTGCAGAATGAATAGATATGTGCTGCTTATTTTTGGTTTGTTCCTCAAATTTGTGATTTTCTAGCAAATCATTTAGGAATGAAGCCATTAAATGACAGACATTGAGTTTCAGATGTCATAACCTTCAGAAAAATGCATGCTAATGCAAGACTGTCTTTACGTTTATACAAGAGCAATTTTTAGTAGTGTTTGTATGTTCCCCAATATATTTGGCCTTGTTCAGATTTCCTGCATTAAGAGGTTGAGAGGTACATGCAAATCACTTTGTAGATTAGGAATATCCAAACATCTCAATTGTCCCCACTTCTGGGTCAAAATGTTGCTCTCCCCTAATAATCCCTCCTCCAAAATGGCAATTTTGGAAGAAAATGTGGAGGGTTTACAATTATATATAACTGTAATGATCACTTATAGATTACCTTTATTTCAGAAATGCATGTGGATGCTCTTATTTTGTTAGCTGCTTCAAGTTAACTGTTAATATTAAAAAGGTGTCCCTTTTTGACAGGTATTTTGCATCACATTTTGGTCAGTTTTCATAAAATTGTGGTTTTCTGGCAAATTAGTGGCAAGTCATTAAAGATTGAAGTTAGAAAATAATGGCAGACATTTGAGTTTCAGATTTCATACCCTTCAGAAAATTTGTACTAATGCAAGATCTACCTGTTCTATTTAAGTTATAAGAGCAATATTTAAAAATTGGCCTTATTTTTGGGCTTGTGTCACACTTCTAGTTCTATGTATGGCTTTGTCCAGATTTCTTGCTCTGAAGTTGAGAGGTATGAGTGTCAGATCCATCACTGTCAGCCAGAGACATTTCAAATTGTGACATACTTATTGCACCCCACTCCCCATTGTAGTGGCTCTGGATGTGTCCATGGAAGGCAAGGAGCAGTTATGCAGTGTAAGTGTGCAGAGTATTCCCCCATCCAAAGTAGATCACAAATATGACCGTGGCTTTTCATCTGTCCTTGATTTTGCAAAATGTTCTGGTTTTCTATCAGATTTTTGTACTGTTGATTTATGCTTCTTATTCTGGAAAATTTATGCTGTCACAGTGCCCTGTTGCTCTGTTTAAGTAGCCATGGTTTAATGAACATCAGGTAAGCTTGTCGGAGATTGTAAGATGCAAGTAAGCTTTAGTAAGCTTGTCGGATATTGTAAGATGCAAGTAAGCTTTAGTAAGTATATTGTTAAAGAATTACCAGCATTGAAAGCCTTTTCATTGTTGCCATGCAGAGAATATTTACATGACTAGATAATGTATAAGCCTTGGGTATTGAAATGCATATGACAGTTTTATTTATTTTATTTGCAGTTGGTTTGCCAGGATAGTCCATTGGGCCAAATGAACCCGTTTTCAGTGGAGTCCTGGGGAGAAAAGCTCCAAAACTAAGTAGGTTACTAATAGATATACAAATTATACAATTACACAGAAGTTAATCATACAAGAAATAACAATTTGCAAATAATACAACTAGAGCGAGTACAATCTAGTGATGAAATTAATAGGTAATACAGACTAAAGGGAAATTTAGCACAAAAGCACTGAGAAATAACAACATATTTGGAAGCATTTCATGACAATATTGAGGAATAATAACATATTAGGAAGCAATGCACAAAAGTACTGAGAAGCAATAACGTATTGGGGAAGCAATACTTGGGAAGTGTGGCCTAGTATATTCTTTCTGATTATTGTAGGAATAATAATATGTATGAGTTAGGGTGGGTAATTAGGAAAGTTGCAGGAGGAAACAGAGGAAGAAAGAAGATGGAGTTTGCAAGTGTTAGTTATGTGGGGTGGGAGCAAGAGCATTCCCACTAGGATACTAGATGTGAGTGAAGAGATCTTTTAAATATAAAATGGTTGGGGGTGGTGCGAATGGAAGGTGGTAAGGGAGTTCCAAAGGCATGCAAGGCCATAAGACAGAAGATTTTTGCCTGGGGGACTAGTTGGTTTATATACTTCTAATAGATTTTGATTGTTGGACCTTAATACTCTAGCAGGAAGGTGCATTTTAAAGGCTGATGAAAGGGAGGGACAAAGGGAGGGGTTGAAAATGAGCTTATGTGCAAGATTTAGTTGAGAATATGTGAGAACTGGGTAGCTCTAGCCATTTTTAGATTTTGGAGAGAGGAACAGTGGTGGGTGGAGGACTTGTGGTTGGTAGCGAACTTGGCAATTTTGTTGTAGCAAGAGGAGAGTTGTGTTTTTAGAGAGGTCTGTAGATTAGTTAGGAGTGGAGCTCCATAGAGAAGGGAGGGGATAAGAAATGAGGTAGAGAGGGTGATTTTGGTAGCAGGTGTAAGGTAATGATTTTGTCGGTAAAGCATACCTAGTTTTTGATGGGTTTTCTTGATATTTAACTGTAGGTGGGAGTTGAATTTGAGCTGGTTATCAATTTGGACCCCAAGTAACTTGGTCTCGGACACCAGTTCCAGGGGTAGATTATTTTGTCTAGAGATGTGGAATGTGTTTATATTTAAAGAAGTTGCCTTAGAGGGGGTGAATAACATTAATTTGGTTTTAGAGGCATTGAGTGCTAGGTGATTTCATCCATTGCTCAGTTGTTGTAAAAGCATCTTGAGTCAGTTTTAGAAGTGAGGGGATAGAGGTGGCAGCACAGATAATAGCAGAATCATCGGCATATTGGATGATGTCTGAGAATGGGATAGAGTTGCGGAAATCATTTATAAATATATTGAAGAGAAGGGGACTCAGTATAGAGCCCTGGGGTACCCCAGTAGGAGGATTTAGAAATGAGGAGGTGGCCTTTTTCCATTTGACTGCTTGAGATCTGTTAGATAAGTAGCTGGAGAACCAGTTCAAGGAGGAGGGAGATAGGTTAAGTTTAGAAAGTTTAGTTAGTAGCAGGCTGTGAAGAGTGTCAAAGGCCTTAGAGAGGTCGAGTAATAGGGTAGAAACAATTTGGCCAGAGTCGCGGGCTTTATTTACAGTTTCAAGGAAGGAGAGGAGGGCGGTCATAGTGCTATGATGTGGTCTGAATCCATGTGTGGGAGTTAGTAGGTGATTATCTAAGAGATGTGGAAGGAGTTGTAGTTGGATACACTTTTCTAGGAGTTTAGAGATGGGGGACAGAATAGCGATGGGGCGGAAATTAGTAACATTGTTGTTGTTGCCACCTTTTATGTAGAGGTATGATAAAGGCCCTTTTCCAGACTTGGGGTACTTTACATTCTTGGATAGAGCAGTTGATTAAAATGCTAATAGGGTAAGCGATTGCTTCAGCAGCTTTGCTAAGAAAGTAAGAAGGGATGTTATCAGGAGCATTGGTGCATGGCTTCAGTTTCATAAGGAATTTCTTTATAGTAGAAGTGGGTATAGGTTTAAATGAGAAAAAAGAAGTGTGAAGAGGGAGAATTGGGGGCAGATGAAGCTGATGAAGTAGTAGGAGTAGGAGGAGTGGAGGGATGGGAGTTAGTAGATGGGAATGAGGAAGTAGTAGCAGAGTGGGGTAGAGAGATGGTTGGGGATGGTAAGAGAGTTTTGGAGAATGTAGTGGTGTTAGAGAAAGATGACGTTAATTTGGAAATGGATTCAATGAAAAGAGTTAAATTGGGTAGCCAAGTCTTGGTCAGGAGCGTTTGGGTCTGGGGTAGGGGTATCTGGTTTGCTGGGGTTAAGTAGAGTAGAGATACCTTTCCAAAATTTCTGAGGGTTTGATTTTATTATTTTGAAGTGTGGAAAAGTAGTTTTATCAGTCGAAGATTATGAGCTTTTTTACCTTATTTCGAAGTATTTTATATTCATTGTAATAAAAGGACAGGATTACAGTATTTTCAGAAGCTCATTACATTTTATTGCAGACCAGTGTCTTATAGCAGTGTCTGTGTGTTAGTACACTTGTAGTTGGGTCACGGTGGCTTTAATGGTATATGGTAAATAAGCATTGTTACCTTACTTAAAAGCCAAGCCCTGCAACAACTAGCTCCACACTGAAGTCAAAACACAATAGCTCTGGTGGGTAAATGTACTCTGTAGTAATCAAAAAAGGCAAATGTTTAAAATAACTACAGCTTATGTGCAAACACAATAGGTAGTGATGAAACAATGCTCTGCTAAAAATGCTTTAATGCTCCACATTGCTGAGCTGCAGATCAGTTATCACTGGCTACCAGTTTTTCTCCCACTTCAGCTCAAGCACGGTGCCGTTCAGTGCAACCTTCCCAGAACTAATTTGTCTGACCAGAATTATTTGATGTGTGTATAAGAGGGAGGTAGCATACCCCTCAGCTGTCCAGATTTTTGCCCCATATTCCTCCTAAAAAGGATTGAAGTTGCTAAATGAGACATTTCAGTTTTAGATGTCATGTCATTTGGAAAAATGCATACCAACACAAATCCTGTTACTCTTGCAATTTTCTAAGTTTCTGAGAGGCATATTTATAATCTGTCCCTATTTATTTTAGGCTTTGTCCAGATTTCTTGCACTAAGGTTGAGGCCTTGAGGGTGTGGTATGTTTGTGAGAAAGTGAAATGCCCAAGTTAGAGTTAACAGGTGGAATTTTCAAGTGCATTTTCAAGGAACTGTGAGTTTTAAGGGAAGCTAAGTTCACTGCTGCTCATGCCAAGTCTATTTACAATGTGCAACTGTTTTGTTTAGCAAATGGTATCTCTATTGTGGTATAAAGTTTTAAAGCTATGTTAGTAGCACCACAAGTAGAATACTTGTATCTTAATGTAAAGGTTTGAGGTTCTATTCCTACAGCATGTATATTTGTATGCTGCAGTCCTCAGGATGTCCTCCTTTGGATGAGATGCCTAATAACTATGAACCTGTTTTTCAGCTTGTCATCCATTTTCTATTGCAATATACCAGCTTACCATTTTTTTAATTTAACATAGGCAATTTATTCTTTGACGGCAACAGGCACTGAATTTGTAGATGAAACACTGAAATATACAGTTGTTTTCTAGCAACAACATCTTCATTAGTTTCAGATATCTTTAATGTGGAATTATTCAGATTACTTTTACTTCAGCAGAGTCACTCAAACAAGTGCTGCTGTATAACACAAGGGATATAATTCAATTATATATTATAATTAATACAATCAGGTAAATCAAATAACTTTTGCATGGCCCTAACGGTGTGCAAGGAGCCTATTGCTTGAAAACAGTTCAAAGGTAAATAACCTGCCACTGGCCAGATGCATTTTCTTTGAATGTGTGTTTCAATGCTGTTTCATTGAATGTGAGTTTCAAAAGTAGAGAAGCTTTAATGCCAAGTCTGTTTTCATTGTAAGACTATTGCTTTGTTTAGGTTTAGTAAATGTCTCAGTGTTTGGGCTATAATGTTTGAAATAAAAGTTGTAAATGCCTATTGCTTGAAAACAGTTCAAAGGTAAATAACCTGCCACTGGCCAGATGCATTTTCTTTGAATGTGGGTTTCAATGCTGTTTCATTGAATGTGAGTTTCAAAAGTAGAGAAGCTTTAATGCCAAGTCTGTTTTCATTGTAAGACTATTGCTTTGTTTAGGTTTAGTAAATGTCTCAGTGTTTGGGCTATAATGTTTGAAATAAAAGTTGTAAATTAAATCCAACTGCCTGTAATCATTGTAGAACTAAAGCATAAAACAGTATGCACACAGATTTGAACAGTGTCTACAGTAAATGGGGAGAAATAGCCAAGTAATGGGACACTGGAATGGCTGTGTGGGCGGGGCTTGGGGTGGGTGGACTTGGGCGGGGCTGTGTTGGCAGGGGGCAGGGTGAGCTATGTGGGTGGGGCTCTGGGTTTGCACCCCCCTGCAAAAAATCCTGCGGGCTCCCTTGCCTGTAGGTACCTTGGTGGTCAGGTAGGCCTTGTGTAATGGTAGTCTGACTGAATAAGTGAGTAATTGTAGTACAGGATATTCTTTCCTCTCTCTCTAATAATCTATTTATATATATTTTAGGTAATCTGGAATTAGAGGGCATGTATTTTAATATTAAACATAGAACAACTGAAGATACAGCACTTATAAAGTGTCACAAACTCTGTCACAAGAAAGATTTGGCCACTGATGGTTTCTGTGGTTGGCAGTTGCAGGATGGTTTTACCTCAGTGGAATTTTTACCTTTTGTGGCTATCTAATAAACTGTTTATATGGTTGTTTAGGGGATGCTCCTGTTTAGTTTTGTTTCTATTCAATTATAAAAGGGTAGTCGTAGTCCTAGTCCGAGCCTGTTGGAAAGGGTTATGCAACCAAAGTGCAGACGAAACTGAAGTATGGTCTGACTTTCTTTGCTTGCTTACTTCTGACATGTTATGGTTATCAGCAATATTCATTTGAAAACATTTTGGTTGCTGTCAATACACAACATGGCTCCTATGGTGTAGTGGTACATTGCTGTGATTATTGTGCACAGGTTCCTGAGTTTGAGACTTGGCAGGGCTGGTTATTTTTGACCCTCTTCAAGAGAAGTCTTGACAAGTGGATGGGTAACATAAAATTCAGTCCAGGGATCATTCCAATTGCCCTACTGGATAGGGGCACTGTGAATTAACATTACGGGGAACGCTGCCTGGGCAATTTTTTTGGCTAGGCCTGTAAAGGCTCCAGGGCCATTAGCCTAGTACACACCTATGAACCTATGAACCTATGATGTCTGCTGCTTGTTTCCACTTTGTGAACTCATTTGTGTAGCAGACTTTTAAAATTAAAAACGCTGACTGCTACATGGAGGTATTATACTTATTCTTGGTGGTTCTGTGGTTTGGTTGCTTTTAGTTGAGCTGTAAGGTCTTGGTTTAGGTTATTTTCGTGGGATGTGAGGCACCCACTAGTAGCGGTTGTTTGAGCACATGCATGGAGTAAAATTAATTGTCAGGGGGGGGGGGTTGGGAAGTAATTTTGAGAGATGGGCACACGTCATGTCTTTCAACAGTTTCAGATTGTCTGTCTGGTGTTGGGGCATTCAAATATTAGCATTGTGACTACTGTGGGAGAAAAGAAATGCTGTTATGGTGGCAAGCTGAATTGACTGGACGATGATGGTAAGTGGGATTTGGGTTTCAGGTCCTTCAGGGGATGCAGGGTAGCATGAGAACTGTTTATGTAACTCTCTAAGTTTGAGACCAGCGTATGTGACTTGTCTCAAACTTTGTCTCTCGGTGGTGGTGCTGCAGGAGCAGTAGAGTTCTACCATGGCCATGGTGTCTGTTGGGGGAGAGTTGGAAGAGTGTGGAATGTGTACCTTTTTTCAGATTGCTCCATTATATTATAATTGCCTTTTTTTTTTTTTTAGGTGCGATTGCCCTTCTGTCAGTTTACTATAAACATGTTTAAATAGATTTGTTAAAACATTATTATTAGTACATGAAAAATGCTTTTAGACTTTGACAGAATGTTTAGGTCTCTGCATCATATGTTGTTCTTTTCTTCAGTTGAAGTGTTCAGACTAATTATTGGCAAATTATTGAGGGTGGAAGTCAGAAAACAATGACAGATATCGGAGTCTAGGAGTTTATAACTCTAAGAAATTCATACTTGTGCAAAACCTGTTACTTTATCAACTTGCTAAGTTTGTACGGGTGATATTTCAACGGTGCCACTATTTGTGGGCCTTTGTTTCCCTCTAGTTACGGCTTTGTCCAAATTTCTTGATTTAAGTATCTTCTGGGGGTTGGCATAAAGGTTAAAGTGTTTACCTTAACAAACACAAGGTGCAGGGTTTTCCTCTCACATGAGGAAATTGGTTAGGCTTAGAATGACCCACAAAGGCAGTTAGTCTAAGACAAGCCTACTGATGGTACTGTAATTCTTGCTGAAGTTTTCTCAAGTCATTATCACAGTTTCGTTACTAATGAAACTCAAGAAACTCATATTTTACAAATGATCTGAATAAAACTATTGAGTGAGGAGGAAGGAAGTATAAAGAGAAGAGTAGGGGAAAAAATGTGGTGCTGGTGGTTGGTGGGGCAGGTGTCCAGGGAGAATGTTCGTGTCATGCCTCCCAATCGTACTGATTTCACAGAATGTCCAGATTTAGTTTAGTAAGAACTGGAGGGGAAAGAGAGAAAAAAGAGAAAAAGTCAGAATTCGTCACAGCCTTGTTAAAAGAGAAGTTATTAGGCTTCTTGGTTCAGGGGATGCATATTAATTCCCATACTCTTGTGTTGGTCAGGTGGCAAGTTAATAGTGCTGATGTTTGGAGGTTCCCAGATTGCTTATCGATTTGTACCTAATTGGCTGTGAGTGTGCTGTGCGTATGTGTGTGTGTGTGTATAGGAGAGGCAGGAGGCCTTTCGTGTTATAATTGTTTGAAGTGAAGCACCAGTAGATTGTCCCTTGTCCGGGGTGGCTCGTGCTCGGATCTCTCAGCACTGCATATTTTGTATGTGTGTGTTGAGTGTACCTATTTTTGGGCAATATTTATCATATTTATGAGTTTGGTCTTCACTTGGTTAGAATTTTTCAGGATTTACCATTTCTCATTTTTTATTCACCCATGTTGTTAGGGGGTGCTGCTTTGTACTTGAGGGGGTGTACTGGATGGCCCAGAGAGAGAACCCAGGAGTTGCCTTGGCAGTATGTAGCATGCACAAATTTGATAGGCTGTTTGGACTTCCCAGGATTTCGGGTTTTCCCACATGAGATGGGTGTAGAATTGTTTGCTGGGATTGCACTGACACTGCAGTGATTGGGTCTTGGCAGCAATGGATGCATTGTTTAGGATAGCTCTTGCACTGAGCATGAGTAACCTAGTCACATTTGGCAGGTGCATGTCTGTCTGTAGCTTGGAAGTTTGCCATGATTGCTTCTGGATTTCTTCTGGTCTGGTAAGTTGGGGTGTGTGTGCACATTTGTATGTAGGAGATGGAGGAGGCCTTTACTGTTGTTGTCAGAGTGCAGCACCAATATTTTGCCCTTGGTTATTTATAATGTGGAACAAATGGGCATAGGGTGGAACACCTTTTAATGGCTCATTAACAACTTTAACTATAAGGCTCATAGAACAGTTAACAGGTGATTAGTTTATCTATAGAATAGGCCTTTTAATGAAATAATGATTCAGTTTGAACATAAAGTGTTATGACCCTAAATGATGAACATTCCTTGGGATGCAGTACAACTGAGAGGTATGGCTATATAATGGAGGTATTTCACTCATTGTTTTAGGCATCTTAACTGTCATTGCTGTGCTCATGTTGCATTAGAGAAGCTTGTAGAACAAAGCAGCACAGGAGTGAAGCTGCCTAGGTTGTACTCTCTTGGGAAAGGGGGCTACCGACCAGTGTAGCGGTTGTGCAGTTGATGAATAGGCTAGGCCCCTGGCAGTGCTTAATGTTGTCATTAAGTAGTTTTGGTTATGTGTGTGCTGAGAATTTACAGTTTTCCTTTCTTTTGCAGGTGGCGAAGCACAGAGTGGGCATCAGTCGATGACCTGAAGGAAGTGGGCTGGAAAGGTGATGGAGGCTGTTGCAGTGGAGGTCCTGGTCACTAGAGTGGTGTGCAATGAGGTTACAGAGGGGGGAGCACAGAGTGAGCAACAGTCAGTGGCTTGAAGGAAGTGGATTTGAAAGGTAATGGATTCTGCTGGGGTGAATGTTCCAATTGCTGGAGTGGGACACAAGGAGGTCAGAGGTAATCTTACTTATTCAGTGCTCATTAAGGCACTTCAGAGTTGGTGCGGTTTAGGGTGGTGTGGGGGCAAGTGTGGAGGAGTTATGTTGAGGGCAGGGTAAAGTAGAGTTGGGGATTGTTTAGGGTGAGTCTGAGATTTCCACAGGTGGGGTGGAGTCACAACATTTATAGCATCATAGGAAGCCCTTATTTCCATGAGCGACACCTGCTGCCCTTGTCCAAGAGTGACATGGGTGGAACCCTTGGGGTGAATTTATGGTTACCCATCCAGTTGTTCAAATTGTGTTTGTAGAGGGCCAAGGAGGTGTTCTCTTTGACATGAAGTGGGACTTTGTTCCAGAGGTGTGATATCATCTGGGAGATTAATATGTCCCTCAAACATATTCTACTACTGTCACATACCAGGTTAATGCCTTTAGAGTGAGTAGCACGTGTACCATTTGACTTGTGCTTTGGGGTGATAGGAGGTGGTTTGGTGTCTCTATGATTTTTAAGAGTAGGTAAGGTTTGAAGGAGCATTGTAGGTATGTGGGTGTTTTGGGGGATATGTGAGGTACTGGGTGCTTTGTTGTCTATGCAGAAGTTAGAAAGCTTAAGCAAAGCATTGTTTTGGGTTTCCTTGCAGATGTAGGCCATATTTTAATTCCTTACCCGATGCAAAGGTAACAAATGGAAAGAAAAACTTTGAAAGGAAAGCCAAGGACAAGCAGCGGATCGAGGATGTTGTTCAGCTTTTGGCCTCCTGAGGTTGAATGTCAGCCAGTTAACTTGGGTAGTTTTTGGGTGAGGGTTAGTAAGTTGGTGCATTGTTTTACCATTGTGGTGCCTTTTGGAGCATTTTGGTGAGATGGGCTTTTGGCAGATGGATAGGGCTGTTCATGAGCATTTGCATTTGTTTACAAATGTGGTAGGTGATGTTAGGTTGGGACATAATTTGGGGGGTTGGTTTGTGGCTTGATGGATGGCAGGAAGGAAGGACAATTGGGGGTATGTTGAATATCTGGAGTTTCAATTTAATCTAGCGTAGGAGGTTTATCAGGAGCTGTTGGGGATTAGGGTTCATTTTCATCCATTTAATATGGCAGTGGAATGGGTTGTGTTGTTCGTATTGCTAGATGGGGTGTGTCAGGTTGAATCATTAGACTCACCTGTGCTCCCCTTTATACCTATTTCCTGGTGAATGCAAAAGGCTCCTCTGATATAGCAATGGTATCTAAAATACCTATATTTGTAATCCTTTGAAACAGATGCCAGTTATAGTATGCGTTTGGTGATTATCTTTTGCTACATGTCTAGGAACGTTTGTGTAATTTGCTGCAATTGCTCTTTTAATGGTGAAATCACACAGTGTCTATCCTAACTGTTGCAGACTATTGTTTGTTTGACTCTAAACACTGCATAGAATGTAAGTATTATTATTAGGCATTTATTAATGCTGATTGCAGGTAATTGTGGCACATACTTCACATTGGGGTTCTTTACCTGAACTATCGGTGCTTTGTTTTTGTACTTGTCCTCTCCTGTCTAACCTACTACTTTTGTAGTCTCCATATCTAACTTCTTAACCTTAGATGTCAATTATAAAACTTTCCCTCTGTGTTTTTCTGTAGCTCTACAACCCTACTTACCCAGATTAAACTGGTGTACTGGCCCAGCCCTACTGGATTTTCAAGACCACTTTCAAGTCATCTCGCCTTCCCTCTCTGCCTGACACCATACAGGAGCAGTCCTACCTTTCTCCCAGAAGTGAAGTAAAAGAGTGAAATAAAGTATGTAATATGCTGCAATACCTAATGTAACTTTGCTTGTGAATTTGCTCTACCACTTACCTGGTGTTAGTGTAGGATTATAGCCAGAATACCCAGCAGCCTTCCCCCTACCCTTATAGTTGTAAATCCCCTTTTCCTACCTCACCCCGGGCTTTTTTCTTCCATATATCTGAGCTGCCTGCTCATCTATTTAACTGTTTTAGTGGTTCCTCTCCCCATTACTACAAGGATTGGCCACTAGGTGGCAGTATTCACCCAACCACTACCTCTCTTCCCTCTCTCCTTTCCACTTACTATAACATCTCAATAGAACACTTCTCCTCTTTCTCTACTTACTATCAGTCCTACCCTCCAGCCAGTTCTCGATACTTGTCTGCTCCCTTACACTTACACCTAATATCACTTTAACCTTCCTACCTAGCTCCCTCTGTACTTACTTTCTCCTGACTGATTGTTTCCTCTCACTGCCCTGCTGTCATCTTCCTTGTGTCTACTTGTGTCTACCCACTCCGTTCGCCCTACGGGCTCACTCTGCTCCCCTACCCTGCTCCCAATTCTCACCCACCCCAGTGGTCCTAAACCTATACTTCTTCAGCCACTCCCTCTTCCACTTCCATCCAATCACCCTTACCTTCCATTTAAACCAATTAGACACACCTTTACTCACTCACCAATTACAATACACCACTCTTTTGACTACTTTACCATATCCCTCTTCTACTGCCTAACAAGAACTAATTCCCTCCTTTCTACACCCTCCTTATCTACTTCCACCTCTTACAAATCTTAACCCAACCCATTAACACTTCTTATAATCAATCTCAGTGAAGATGACTTCATCTACCCCAACCAAACTAATATTCCTAGCTATACTTTCTACTATCCTTACCTCTACCTACCTCCTCACTTCCTTTGAAAAACTGCACTATTACCATTTCAACCACTCTCGAAAACAAACAGCAATACACACTTCTATGCTCACTTGCAGTCAGACTAATATCACTTCCATCCCCAGCTATCTACTACCCAAATACCACAGACTCTCCCGCTTTAAATATAATAATCATACTGTAAAAAGAGAGAAGTATCTACTTAACCTAAAATACAATTCAGCAACAAAACCTCTCAATCTCTCCTTACTAGAGGGTGACATCCACCCTAACCCTGGCCCTGCCAATCATGCTACCTTAACTACACAGCATAAACTCCCCAACTCACTCCTAATAGGACATATGAATATCCGCAGTCTTAACAATAAAGTAGCCCATCTCCATGCCCTTTTAGATATTCACTCCTTTGATATCCTTTGTCTGACAGAAACTTGGTTGAAACCAGGGACCAAAGACAACAAAATTATCCCCCAAGGATATAATATAGTTAGACAAGACTGGATAAAACATAAGGGAGGGGGTGTAGCAGTTCTATTCAAAGATGGATTTCACAACTCCACACTACCATGTAGCCCTCCTCAGGATAGTAATGCAGAAGTCCTGGTCACCAAACTCCAAATCAACCCAAACAAAGCTTTATACATCATCTGTATCTACCTATCACCCGGTAATAGCATCAGCACAATCAAAGCTATATTAAACTGGGTATCCTCAACTTACCCCCAAGAAACAGTAATACTAGGTGATTTTAATGCTGACTGGAAATGTCTCAATGCAGATAACCCCACCTCTCACATTAACCTCCATGGCTTTAGTCAAACTATCACCTCCTCAACCAGAATTAACAAACCAAACAAAAAAGAGAGTACCTTAGATTGGATACTTATAAATAGACAGGAGCAAGCTTATAAGGTAGGCACTCTCCAAGATGATTTAAGTGATCATACTTTGACCTACATCATAAGACAAAAACATTATCTGCCTAAACCCTCCACTTTTAGGATTGCACGGTCCAATAAACACTTTAGCCCAGAATCATTCCAAAATGAACTTAGTGCCTGTAACTGGAACCCTTTAAATACTCTACCACTTGAAGAGGCTATAACATATCTAAACTCTACTTTTTTATCCATCCTTGATAAACATGCACCTAAACGGTCTATCTGAATGAAATCCAAACCAGCCCCCTGACTTTCTAAAAAAAAAACAGACAGAAAATGTTACTAAGGAACAAATCTTGGGCTAAGTGGAGGGCTAACAAAAATATCTCTGATCAACAAAACTTTAGGCAACTGAGAAATAGTACAAAAAAGGCAATACTTATGGATAAAAAGAACTATTACTGTAAACTACAGCAAACTTATCAGAACAATCCCCAAAAATTGTGGTCCAGTATAAACAAACTCCTTTCCCCAGGACACTCTCACACACCTACCCCTCTTGAGGCTGATCCTAATACCCCCCTACAAACTGCCAATATCTTTAATACTTTCTTCACAGAGACCATTCAATCACTAGCCAGTCAACTAATCCCAGACAACTCAAGCCTCCTCACCACCGTATCAGCTTCTCTACCAACATTTAAACTGCAACCCATCTCTACTACTCTCATCTGTAAACTCATCCAAAAACATAAGCCTTGTACTCCTTCTGCTGACCAAATACCATCAGAATACTTGCAAAAAGGAGCTAAGGTAATTGCATACCCTGTATCCATCCTCATTAACAGAACCATTAAGGAAGGAACCATTCCAGATATTTGGAAAATCTCCCATATTATTGTCCTTCATAAAGGTGGCAATTCAAATGATTACTCTAACTACAGGCCAATAGCTCTATTATCTCCTAAATAGCTAAAATAATGGAAAAATGCATTCACTGACAACTACTACATCATTTATCTCAACATAACATAATAGCAAACTGCCAACATGGCTTTAGGCCATCACACAGTGCCACAACTGCCCTACTATCTTTTATAGATGCCATCAATAGAAACCGCAATAACAATAACCTCTCATCTGCTCTCTTTATTGACCTCTCAAAAGCTTTTGACATGGTCAACTATGCCCTTCTCATCAACATTCTAGAATCCCTTTCCTTTGACTGTCAGACTATTAAATGGTTCAGGTCCTACCTTAGCAATAGGCAACAAGCAGTTCTCTGGAAAAACAACATATCATCCCTTCAGCCAGTTACCCTCGGAGTCCCTCAAGTCTCTATTCTAGGACCACTTCTCTTTTCACTATTTATCAATGACCTCCACATAGCAATCCCTCAAGCCACCTGCATACAATACGCAGATGATTCTACGCTAGTATGTGCAGCAAACTCCCCTTCAGACCTACATTCTCTAACCCAGAATGTATTTAACATAGTAGAAACATGGTTTACAAATAGATCCCTCCTTCTCAATGCTAAAAAAACTAAGCTCCTTCTCTTTACACCCACCAACAAATCCTCGCCCATAGATTTCTCAGTTTTTTCCAATAATGACACTATTATACTTCCTGACACAACCACTAAACTGTTAGGAATAACTATTGACAATAACCTTACTTTTGACAGCCATATAAATAACACTATCAAAACTTTCAACAGAAAAATAGGCTCCTTATATAGGATCAAACCTTTCCTAACTCCTATAGCTAGAACCACAATTGCTCACTCCCACTTAATCTCAACGCTTCTGTACGCCTCACCCATATATACTAACCTAAAGAAAAATAATCTTACCAAACTAACAAATTCCTATAATAACATCGCCAGATTTGCCACTGGCAATCCCTTTAGAACCCACCACTGTCTGAATCTAAGGCAACTAGGCTGGCTTGAACTTCAAAACCAACTGATAGTATCCCAACTCACCATTGCCCACAAGATATTCTACCAACCCAACAGCACTCCTATACTTTCCAATCTCATCCTCCCTTACAAAAATCTGAATTCCCTGTGCTCTAAGAAACTGCTTGCTTGCATATGCAAGTCTAACAACCTGGCTGGAGACTCTCTTTTTTCTAACACTGTGGGGAAAACACTGGAACCTTCTGCCCGATGAACTAACATTACTTTCTTTAAACATAACCTCAAAAAACACCTCCAAACACACTGGTTATGCCCCTGCAGCAACCCTGTCTAATCATTTGCTTTTTACTAATTATAGCTCCTTTTACTTCTTATTCCTCCTATTCTTACTTAAATTACTAACACTCGTAATGGATTGTTACATGCTAATTACTTAAATTACTAACAATCGTAATGGATTGTTACATGCTAATTACTTAAATTACTAACACTCGTAATGGATTGTTACATGCTAATTACTTAAATTACTAACACTGTGAATGGATTGTTACATGCTAATTACTTAAATTACTAACAATCGTAATGGATTGTTACATGCTAATTACTTAAATTACTAACACTCGTAATGGATTGTTACATGCTAATTACTTAAATTACTAACACTCGTAATGGATTGTTACATGCTAATTACTTAAATTACTAACACTCGTAATGGATTGTTACATGCTAATTACTTAAATTACTAACAATCGTAATGGATTGTTACATGCTAATTACTTAAATTACTAACACTCGTAATGGATTGTTACATGCTAATTACTTAAATTACTAACACTCGTAATGGATTGTTACATGCTAATTACTTAAATTACTAACACTCGGAATGGATTGTTACATGCTAATTACTTAAATTACTAACACTCGTAACGGATGGTTACATGCTAATTACTTAAATTACTAGCACTCGTAATGGATTGTTACATGCTAATTACTTAAATTACTAACACTCGTAATGGATTGTTACATGCTAATTACTTAAATTACTAACACTCGTAATGGATTGTTACATGCTAATTACTTAAATTACTAACACTCGTAATGGATTGTTACATGCTAATTCCTTGTAAGATAGACTAACTGATGCTCCTAAATTAATATGCTGATAAACTCTCTCCAGTATAAGTATTAAACTTATTAGAGTAAATTCCTGCTCTATATTATTATTACTTGTTGTACAGCATACTTTTTATTTCTAAGTAGTATTTCTTGTACTTTTATTAAAATCCTTTCTGTTAATTTTTAATTTTTAAGTTCTATAATTGCCGGAGCTTTTCTTCCCGGGCCTCTACTGAAAATGGAAATATATCCAGTTAGACTAGCCCGGTTAACAAATGTAAAATAAATAAATAAAATTAAATTAGGATTAAAGGCGTCCTACAGGAGTTTGCGGTACATTTTATAAGGAAGTCTTATGGTAATGCATTGCCAGATTGACTAAATTTGTGTTGCATCGGTCTGTGGGAAGGAGTTTGGTAAGTAAGATTTAGTTATTTGTCAGGCTTGGTAACAAGGTAAGGCAGTTCAATTAGTTAAGGGAGATTTAGCTGAGAGTAGTATAGTTGAATGGGTGACAAGACTATGTGAATTTATTAAATGTTGGTCGGTGGTTCATTGGTTTGAAGGGTTGGGGTAGGTCAGAGTGTGAAGTCTGACAGACATTGGCTATTGACAAGATAGGTTTTGTTGCTATGGTTAGTGCTGGTAAATGGAGGTTCATTGAGCTACAGTTCATGTGGCTTTTGTTTTATGGATGTATTGAAGTCACTCGGGGGGGGGGTTGTTGGTCAGCAAATGCTATGATGGTTGTTAAATGTTTTCTTGTTTATAACAGATAGTTGGTGTGATGGCAGTATTGCTATTAAATAGAATTTTGGCAAGGAAATCTCATTGTGGTCATTATTATATTCATCGGGCGGCAAAATAGGACTGCAGTTTGGCATGATGGTATGCAATTGCCCTTGTGTGGGTTCATGTGGAATTGGGTTTAGTGTTCTGGTGGTACATTTAGCAGGTAATGATCTGGGAATCATTATGAAGCTACAATTAGTAGTTAGGATAAGTGAGAATTTAGTTAATCTACAGAGGTATACAAGGCTATGACTATAACTTTAGCACTGGAGAGATATCATTGGTTTAATTTCAGCCATTTATTTAATTGGCTGCTTCAGGTAGTTGTATGATAGGGCTTTGGGAGAATGATATCAGGGATCCAGTTTGGTTTAGAGAGGATGGAGTACACCAAATGATGTTTGGCTTAACCCCATTTTAATGTGTGGTTAGGTTGTTAGAAGTTTTGATAGGAGGGAGGGGGAACATCCTGATCAGGCTGGTGGGCAGAGAAGAGGGACAGGCTTGCCCTCTTCTGTTCCCCCTCTGGTGTTGGATGCTCATTTCAATGAGTTGGGAAAGGAAAGTGATCGGTTGGATGCTGCTTGATAAGTAAAATAAGCGAGCGGAGGTAAGGATGCTGCTTATTTGGTCGGATGTTTAATTCAATGAGCGGTAAAGGAAGTGAGCAATGGGATGCGTCTTCATAAGTAAAATGAGATAGTGGAGGCAAGGTCACTGCTTATTGGGTCAGGGTGAGCGATGTCAGTCTGCCCTAGTTAACAGTTATGGGGACATTTATGCTATGATTAATATCAGTTATATGGATGTTTATATTGTCATTAATAAATAATAATGGTTAATAAAGTTATGTTTATGGAAGTTTAATAAAGGTCATCAAATATCATTTAGTGTGATGTGTGCTTATTGAAGGGGACTGAGACAAATGAGATTTGGTAACAAAACAATTTGTCCAAGGACATTTTCAGGTGGGGATTAGGTAGAAATAATAGTGGGAGTTAAGAAGGTAGGGGAAGTAGGGTAGTGGGGGGGGGGGGAAATGAAAGCATTAAAAGGGAATGGAGGATGATTGGGAGGAAATGAGGTAAGGGTAGGAAGGGGCATAATGGATTTTATGTAAGTGTAACTGGGTAAGGAATCACATTTTGGTGTGAACTTGCTACCTGCCCTCCTTCCCTTTTTTGTGGAACAGTGGGGGATTGTGCTTATTTTATAAGATTGGGTAGGTGGAGAAGAGGGAAAAGCTTGCCTTCTTCTGTTCCCCCTCTGGTGTTGGATGTTCATTTCATTGAGCTGGGAAAGGAAAGTGAGCAGCTGGATGCTGCTTGATAAATAAAATAATCGAGCAGAGGCAAGGAAGCTGCTTATTGGATCAGGGTGAGCAAGGTCACTCTGCCTAGTTAACAGTTATATGGATGTTTATGCTATGATTAATATCAGTTATATGGATGTTTATGCTGTGATTAATAAATAATAATGGTTAATAAAGTTATGTTTATGGAAGTTTAATAAAGATCACCAAACATCATTCAGTGTGATGTGTGTTTATTGAAGAGACCGAGGTAAATAAGTATTTGTCAGTGCTGAAGATTAGTTTACACCGGGGGTGAACTTTAGTAGCACTGATTACAGATGTGTGCTTAACACATTATTTGTTGTTCAATGCCTGGCTGTATTAAGCAGCAGGAGTAATAAAGCACACAGGCAGAAATGTAAAAAACTGTATCAAGACAGTAAAACACATTGTCTACCACCCACATTTTGCAAGATAGCATTCCGTATATGCGATAAATGATTACTGCCTAACAGCCTCATCCTTTGTCAGTTAATTGACAAGACGTCTTTAACTAGCATTTTGCAGTATATCTCAAGTCTAAACTGATATCGATTATTGAAAAATATTTGTTCTTTCTCATTCTTCTTGTTCCGTGTAGTATTGAGGATAGTCAAACAACTGCATCAGTAGGCCAGATGATTAAGTGAAACAAAAAACTTTGGTTAAGGTGTTAGAATGAAGTAGTTTAGACCGGGATGTAAGCAGTTTCTACCAACACATCCTATGACTTTGAGCAAATTATTTAACTTTGTTGTGCTTGACTGGGATTCATAAATGTTCCCATCCGTGGTGCTCTGGTGATGCTGCGGTAGCGTTGTCGCCTCACAGTAAGATGCTGTCCGGTTTGATTCTCAGCTAGAGCATCATCTGCGTGGAGACATGCATGAATGGGCATACCTTCATTGACGGTTGTGCGTCAGGGCTGGTAACTCAGCACGTAAAAATCAACTATCAATCATTAACGGACCGGTGTTCCGCTGTGGCAACCCCTAACCGGGAAAAGCCGAAAGACACAAACAGACAAACAAAGTAGCTGTTTCTGATTCAGAAAATGTCCTACTGCAGTGCTTTACCTCCTGGAGGTTTAGCACCACTGGGGGTGAGAGTTGTCGCTATGGCC